>NC_135173.1:51276364-51606364 GCF_041146795.1 Maylandia zebra | reverse complement strand
TTTGTGTATTTTCGGCTGGTCCACTAAAACTTTGTCATTGGTCCTCAGAAAAGTCCATGTAAAATAATAAAGGCATACTGTAAAATAGGCAACTTGTATACCCTCCAGATCTCCTTGAAGGACGTATTACTTCAAAGATATTGATTTATTTCTTTGCTTTTGCTGGAGCAAAAAAGAAAAAAGAAAAGCTCAGTTTAAAGTATCCAGTGCTGCTTGTGCTTTATGAACAGCAATCTGGAGCATTGTGTGGTCACTGAGCAGCTGCTGGAGTGTAGCTGGGTCCATTTCTAGCAGCATACCTACAAGGATGTAGGAGTGTTATCAGTATTTCAACATCATCAACAAGAACTCTCCAGAGAGAAAAAACAAAATACTGATTAATCACAAAAGTATTTACAGGTTAACGTCACCTGTAATATCATTTGCATGGAGTGGATCCATCTCCACCACCAGCGAGAAGAGCTTCTCTCCGAAACGCTCTGTGTCATCCAGCTCTGAGGTGTCGCTCACATCAGTCTCCTCCATATTCTGCCTGAAGTGAAGCGATTATTACAATTTTTCATTAACAATTGATTAGATTTCCACTCCTATCTTATTAAAGCTGCCCTGATACTGGTCTGCAAAGCAGGCTACAATTTAAAAAAAAAAAATCACATTTCTGAACAAGCCCATATGTAAAAATATTCTACAAAAAACAACATACTCTTTCAGCGTCTTCATGGCGAGGTGCACTTGTTCCTCTAGTAGACTGGGATCTGAAAGAAGCTTTAAGATGGCATCTTTGTGCTGCTCGAGAAGCATTCCTATGGAGGAAAAGTGCATTAAATATCCATTTATCCATGCATTTTCTACCTCTTATCCTGCATGCAGCAGCCCAAGCAGAGAAGCCCTTTGTCTCCCCCAGCCACCTCCTTTAGCTCCTCCTGGGGGACAGTGAGGCCTTCCCCAAGGCCAGCCAAGAGACATCTTCTCTGCTGTATGTCAAGAGTTGACTCAGGAGGCCTCCTCCCGGTAGGAAATACCTGGAACACCTCACCCAGGAGGCACCCAGGGGGACTGCCACCTTAATGCAGTAGCTAAGCACACTGATCTGGGGTGAGGGGCCAGACATAGAGAAATTCACATGAACCCTAAACAAGATTGAGGAATCAAGGGACAAGTTTATCCTGCCCAGGATGTGGTTGCTGCTTCCAGCCCTGCAGCCAGGACTGTGGACAGATCTTGAGAGTGACTGCGTGGTCACCAGGCCGCACCGCATGGGGCACGGCCGGGCACTGAAGAGGTGACACAGGCCCACCCTCCTATAGGGTCACCATCCCACTGGAGGTATCGTATAACACTGGGTGCTATGCGTGTCGGGCACCAACCAGAAACGCCCCCTCCGGTCTGATCCCCAGCTGCTGAGGCTGACTATCAGAATTAAATGTTGATGCAGTAAATGTAAATATCCATCCACTAAAATAGAACAAAACTATGTTGAAATACCAGCTCTTTCAGATTAACATGGGTTTATTTATTGGCACAAAAATATACAGCTGAGAATGTTTTTCAGGATCTAACAACATAATTTGATCATACGTTTAAAATGAGGGGGAAAATGAATTACTATCTTCTTATGAAGATTAGCAAGAATAAAAGTGTCCACTCATTCCCTTCTTTAGTAAAAGAATCATTGAAATTTACTTAAAAATATAAAACATGAAACAGAGTGTGTGAGACAGAAAGCAGAACTAAAGAGGCAACGATTTTAAAGGGTTTATTTGAAATAAGCTGAACATGTAGTTTAATTTATATTAGAAGTCACCAAAAAGGTTAGCATACAACTGTTTGACCAAGCCTGCATTAAAATTTACTCATTTGGAGCTTTGTTTCAAGGTGAAATCTCACACACATATTATGGGTTGTTTATTGAGACATTTTACTTGCCTGTGATTTTCTGTGAGTGGCCTGTGTTGTAAACATCCACCAGCTCAAATAGCTGCTCCCCCAGAGAGTCAGAAGACACTGACACATCATCCTCATCCTTACATACCTGACTGTAAAGAAAGACATGAGAATACACTCGCTGAAATGTTTTGACATTCAGATAAATCCCATGTGTGTTACTGTTATTTACTCCAAAGGTAAAGCTCTCCTGTGGCCTATGTAAAAGAAAGAAAGGTCACAATGCCTCTTAGGAGTGCCGGCACATCTTGTTTTGAAACTGTCTTTGTCAGGTCTTATGATACAGATTTAATTCACCAGGTGTTTAGGGCAGGGGTGAGCAATTCCAGGCCTCGAGGGCCGGTGTCCTGCAGGTTTTAGATCTCACCTTGGGTCAACACACCTGAATCACATGATTAGTTCGTTACCAGGCCTCTGAAGAACTTCAGGACATGTTGAGGAGCTAATTTAGCCAATTAAATCAGCTGTGTTAGGTTCAAAAAACCTAAAACCTGCAGGGACACCGGTCCTTGAGGCCTGGAGTTGCCCACCCCTGGTTTGGGGTTTACCATTAACCTAAGCCAAGGCCTATAGAGGTGAACTGCCATTTTTGCTTGTGGTGTCTCTTTTCTGTGGATGCTGGTAATTTTCTATTTAAGTTTTTTTGTGTTATTCTGGCCTTTGTCCCCCTTGAAAAGTCCAGCCTTGTCATCTCCTCTTATTCCTCACCTGGGATCATTTTACTCCCATTTGGACCTTTGACTCATAACAATGTCATGCTTAAAAATCTGACACATACACAAAATGGACAAAAAACTGGGCTGACCAGAAGCCACATTACACCTACAGGAGCAGCTCAGTCATGGAAACTCATACCAGAAAGCTCCTGTTGCACAGGTTTTATGCTGATGTTAATGTGAAAGGAGGTTTGGGGTTCTGCAGAGCATTGGCACTTTTTATGCCCTGTTTGCATTACCGCTCAATGTTGTGGCTTTGCTCCGCTTTGCAATAACACTATTTACAGTCGATCTAGAGAGGGAAAAATATTACAAACTGACCTTTTGCAATAGCGACATACTATTACAGCACCACAATCAACTTCAGTGATCCCTTTAGAATGACCCATTCTTTCACAAAAGTTTCTAAAGGTGACTGAATGGCAGTACTCAGTACTTTTGTCCATATAGTGTAACTTACAAATTATTTTCTTTTTAAAAAATAACACTCTAAAACTACTGGCCATTTCTGTACCTGGGTTCCTGTGCCACCTGCAGGGCTCTCAGGGCTTTCTCCACAGCTGCGGTCAGCATGGCATCATCCTGCAACATCTGAGTCAACACAGGACCTGGCAGCTCCAGTAACATGCCTGTAACACAGATCAAGCTAGACTTCAGGGCCAAGTTACAGCTTCACTTGCAAGTATTAAAACAAAACGACAAAAACATATATATATATATATAATGTCATTAAACAAAAACTGAGGTACGCAGGTCCCCTAACCTGTGAGTTTTCCAGCATCCTCTTTGTGTTTGGAGGAAATCAGAGAGTACAGCTGCTCCCCAAGTGTCTCCAGATCTTCTTCTTCTTCCATGTTTGACTCTTCATCACAAGACCCTGACTTTACCTGCCATGCTAGAGCAGGCCGTGACCTTTAACTTATCAGGTTTTGACCTCAGATACATTTCTTGTTCACATCTTTCAATCACAGCAGCATAACGAAAACATCCACGAAATAAATCAAAATCGGCGTCCAGAAGTTGCGATTTTGTCTACAATCGCTCTCTTATTCGCCCTGCCTTTGCTCCTCGTTGGCTCGAGTTTGGAGCTAACATAACACTAATCGGTTTGGCGTTAAAACAGCTGATTATTATGTGTAAAATTTCAGGCGGGTGCCTGTAAACACCAGGCGCACATTAATGACGTGGACATACTTACTACGCTGAACGTATTCCTCCGCTCTTTCTATAAATAACTAGTACTAAACAAAATTACATTCAGTATTCAATACAGCATCAAATGCGTTAATAAAATGTACATATATATATATTAATTATTAGCTATATGTCATATAATTCAATAAAATATGGCTTTTGTCCCAAAATGCAATTTAAAAAGGTAGATGGGTGTGCGTAAGAATCTCAGCGAGAGGTTCCGTAAAGCGGTTTCCGCTCTCTCCGGTCCTTTCCTCCGCTAAAAGGTAACGTGGTCGCTTCGGTGGCTAAAAGCTGGTGATTAAAGTACATTTGTTTTCTTTCCCTAGTTGTTTTTGTGTTAATAAATGTAGGTATTATTCTTATGTTTGTTGTTATACACCTTGTGCGACAATAAATGTCCCTGTTGTATGTAGAAATGGAAAGATTAATCTTGTAAGCACCTCGCTCTGGTTAGGCCTCATCGTGCTCCTTCGGTTCCCCGGCCTGAACAGTGGCGCTAATGCTAGCAACCGCAGCTCTCTGTGTTTTCTGTACAGTCCTAACAGAATAGTAAAGTCTACGGTTCGCTATATTAGATGTTTGCCGTCTCATCGTTTCCCGTGTTAGTCCGTTCAAGTTGTGACGCTAAGCTAACACGTTTAGCTAATGTCAGAAAATGCATGCAAACATGTTAGACGCCTGTCAGGGTTTTTCGTCTTCCAGATTTTCAAGAAAAAACTTTCCCTCTTTTACACAGGTTCACCATGTCGTCCCATTTGCAGTGGATGGTCATCAGGAACTGCTCCAGCTTCCTCATCAAGAGGAACGGACAGACCTACAGCACTGTGAGTACAAAACCTGCTCTGAAGAACCTGACCAAACGTGCGATTACGCACCCAGAAAGTTTGCTTTAGTACTGAAACTGGGTTTGAGCAGTGATGTACAGTGTGGTATGGTAGGGACACAAATAACTTAGACTTAAAACACGGATCCCAGGCTTTGTACATTACCTTAACATACTAACAAAACATTGCAAGACAATCTGCTGTTAGTGTTTGAGAATTGCATATTAGCTGAGCTGACAGGATATGCCACATAGGCTTGGACTGTATCTGTGTTTGTGACATAATTCTGGCTAAAGATGTGAGATTAGTTGAAGGTGGCACTGGAAATGCTAGTTGGCTAGCATCCGTAAATATTTATATTGCTGAAGATCAAATTGTTGAGATTTTTAAATGTCCTGGTAATGTTTATTAAAATATACCGCATTACCTCCCTAGCCTAACAGCAGGATCAGGCAAGATAATTAAATAAATGCATGCCAGTGATCTGAATGTCTTTGTTTTGTGACAGGAGCCCAACAACCTGAAGGCCAGGAACTCTTTCCGCTTCAATGGGTTGGTGCACAAGAAGACTGTAGGTGTGCAGCCTGCAGCCGACGGCAAGGGTGTCGTCGTGGTGCTGAAGAAGCGTGCAGGTAAATGAGTAATGCTGGTTCATTAACGTTTGAGTAATAGTATTGTCCAGACTCAGACTGGACAAACGATCCTCTCTTCAGTAACTTTAAGGAGTATTTGAACACAAATATTTCAAATGCTCCTTATGCATCAGGTAGCAGCAACGTTTGTCATCTATGGATGCCTAATGAATTTCCATTAATGGGAGGGGGGGGGGAAGGAAGTTGTTAAAATTTATAACTAGATACATTATTTTGTGTTGTACAGTGAGATATGACAAGGATGACAACTGCAGAAGTATTAGATTCTGCCTATTGTGTATATCACAGTATACAGAAATGTGGTTTTCTTCTTGGAAAATCCATATTTTTGGATCATTGGATACATTGGATGCTCATTTTGTTCTCTTGATGCACAGGCCAGAACAAACCTGCCAACTCCTATGTCAAGGTCACCATCAACAAGAATTCCCGTGCCACCCTCAACAGCTTGAGGCACATCATTCGCAAGAACAAATACAGGAAGGACCTGCGTATGGTGAGCTTAATCTGTGGTTTTGGGGAGGCTGAAACTTTAAATAGCTGGCATTTTTGTTTGTGTCAAAGTTTAAGAACAACATTTACGTCTCATTTGTTTCCCCAGGCTGCCCTGCGTCGTGCCAGCGCTATCCTGAAGAGCCAGAAGCCTGTTGTGGTCAAAAAGAAGCGCACCAGGGCTGCCAAGACCGCATAAACTCATTCACATGATAAATAAATAAAAGGGTTTTTGTTTGGAAAAAACACTACAGTGTCCTGAGTCTTCAATTTTGAGCATGAGCTTCTTTAGATCAGTGATCTGCGCAGGTATCCGATGTGGTTATATTTTTAAAGCAGTGTTTGTGTCTGAGGAATTGATGCACATAAATGGATGTTTTTCTTCCCCACAATAATTTGTTTTTTCTCAAGTGATAATTCACTTCCACGGGTCCGAAAACAGTCCTGATGAGCTGTGTAGATGTATGGAAGCAGAAAAAAAGTTACATGTTACTTTTGACAGGTGTGCAGTTTCCTTGTGACGGCCATTAGTTTTGTCACAACTACAAATGTGGCAGTAAGTGGAAAATGGGCGAGTAAGACTGATTATCCAAGTTTCTGCCCATACATGACAGGCTTTAGCTTTAGATGCTGCTGCTACTGAGAGTTTACTTAAAAGCTACAATTGTGATTTTTAGATTGAAATTTGTTTCCAGTGTTTTGTATGTTAATGAATAGGGAGTACCTCCTCCCGAACTCCCTCCCCTGATGATCCGTTGTTATCATAGATCGTATTTGTATTTGAGGACGATCACACTGAAGCAATCTGCTTCTGCTACTGCACTTAGTGATACGGAAACATTGGATTGATTTAAAAGCAGCCCACTGGCAGCTTTCCACCCATGGCTTTGGAAAGAAAGAACCATTGTCACTCCCACCCCTGCCGTGTTTAAGCTGACAATATCTGCACCGACCATTTATTCCTGTCTTCACCTGTGACAAGGATCGCTGGGTTACTGTGAAGATGTGACAGAAGCTTTGTGCTGCAGTCGCTATGAGGACACTAAGGCTTTTGCTGGTAACCCTGACGCTGCTGGTGCTGGAAAGTCAGGGTTTTGAACTGCAGGATACGATCCATGCGCTGATAGAGGAGAACATCCACCTCCATGACCAGCTGGAGAACCTCACCAAGGCCCTCAGAGAGCTCAAACGGATGCTGTGGCTTCACTCAAATGGTACAGAGTCCTCTTTATGTTATCTGTAAATACAGGTGGGCAGGCTGAGCTTGGTTTTGGTTTTTAATAAAAATAACTCAAAACGATGATGGTTAAGATGAAATAATAAAACGTTCCTTTGAGGAATTTATGTTCTTTAAATGAAAAATCCATAGTGCAAGAAAATAATTCAAATGGGAAATAAAATCTTCACGTTTGTGTGTTTAATTCTGATCCTTTTCTTTGTTACAAAAGTCTTTTTTTATATCTTTAGTGTCTCCTACTCCATTTTTCACTGCACATATTCTTGTACACAAAAACAACATCTTTGAGCTGAAATGAGAGACAATTGCACAGAAGCTGATTTTGAGACAGTGTATGGGGATGAAATGTTGGCGTCCAAGGTCAAAACGGCTTTTCCCCTTTCATTTACTCCTGTTCTGTATGTTTTAATCCTCTCCCGGCTCTTTGTGTTAACTCGTGCACTCTCTGCATACACATTAGCACTTCAGGGCTCGATTAGGATGCAGGATGTTTTGCATTTTTTTTTCATATAGTCTGTGCTGTTCGCAGAATAAAAGATATTAACAGAGCAATTCTCTGTTTTTGATACAGACCCAGATCATCACCATGAACATCATGATGAAGATGTCCAGCATCTGTGGGACGAATGGTCAGAACATGGTGTGTATGTCTGCAGCTGGCTGAAACTACTCCCGTGACTTCACAGAGCTGTGCTCACTGCATTAGTTTGCATTGATTTCATGGCTGTGTGGACAGCAGAGGGTTAATGAGTTGCACTTTGGGATAAACCAGCTGCCTAATGCACACCCCAGCTGACAAAGTGTGACAGAATTTCTCCTTTCCTGGCAGGTATCAGTGCAGAAACCCACCTCCTGCTGGAAAACACCTTTTGTGGGCATGGCCTGCATGGCTCAGCAGCTCCTCTCCACGGTCACGGAGCACACCTCATACGCCTGCTGATGCTGCTGCAGCTGCTGCTGATAATGATGAGATGCTTGTAGGCTGCAGCGGTCTGATGTCAGAAAAGTTGAGTCAACTCCTCATGGCCGCTGCAGGCTGTATTGTGCAATTTAATATGGTTGAACAGCGAGTGTCGATGCCACCGCTCTTCCTGTTCAGAGGAATTATTGAGCCGACAAGATTTGAAGAGTTGACCTGTCAATCCTGTGTACAAATCACCTCTGGGGAGGATTCACTGGAGCGAAAAGTTCATGTGGGTGTAGAAAGCAGACTGAGAGCAGGTTAAACACAGGGAGTTGCCTTACTTTTTAGCCATTTATTGTATTAATGAAATACAATAAATGTTTATAACTAAGCTGAACTCAGAAAGTTGGTTTTTGTAACTCTAAATGGAAATGCTGTGAACTTTACTGAAAAATAAAGCTAACTGCTAATTTTTTGTGTTTGCCTGAGTACAGCTAAAGCCACTTTACCTGCTATAAAATGAAACAATAATTCTTTCCAATTTAAAAAAAACTAAGTAATGAAATAGAAATAATTACTGAAATATCAATGAATTTATTTGAAAAGATGTAATAGATTATTTCCAATTTGAAATAGTTAATTACTGAAATGTGTAATTTATTATTTATTTACTTATTTAATTCATTTTGGCACTCTTGGCCCTCCAGTTTCAACAACACTAGTTATCACTCAGGTGTTTTCACCTTAAACACTTCTACCCCAACGCTTTACGTTGTTCACCAGTTCCTGTTTTAAAAACAATAAAATGTTAAAGCAGCCAAAGTCGTTCTTCAGTTGAACCACTTGGCAGTCATCTTGAAACGCCTCCAGGCACTTTTCTTTTACGCAATATGTAAATATCACCAGCACATTGGTAATTATTATTGCAATCACCTGATTACCTGTTTTTAAAAAATAAAATAGTTTGTTTACCTCTTTGCAAGTTCTGCTCCATCACAAGCTTGATAGAGGACTTTTAGAATTCATTTAGTTCAGGACACTTTTAGTGCCACCCCTTCTTTTTATATAAGAAAGCACATCGAATTTAAATTCCTCACATAAAACATCCTGAATAATCAGGTCCCATCTTATCTTAAAGACCTCCCATGATGCAATGAGTGTTTCTTCTTCACTCACCTCTAATCGTTAGTTTTTACTAACCTCTGGCCCTCTTCCACAGTGTTTCTTTCATCCCGTCTCCCTCCCCTCACCCACTTGCAGCAGATGGCTGATTCAACCTGAGCCTGGAGGTTTCTTCCTGTTGAAAGGGAGTTTTTCCTTCCCACTGTCACCAAGTGATCGCTCATAACTGCTTGTTGGGGCTTGTCCTTCTAACATTGCAGGGTCTTTAACTTACAATATAAAGGCAGATTTTGGCACTACAAAAGTACAACTGAATTAAACTGAATAATGTTGATGATGCAGTTTAAACTTTACACAGATTCCAGCAAATAAAAAGACAACAAAATACCAAGTCCAAACACTTTACACTTTATTGTCCTGACTATTTGATATGGTGGAGCACATATAAAAGTTAGAAAATTAACTAATAGTTAGTTTGGCCCAAAGGTTTTCTATTCTACACAGTGAAGCACATGAATACACGGCAATGTGGTTTAACACAATAAATAGGTAAAGTTGTCAGCTCAAACAAAACGTAAAACATCTACAGTATTCTGAAACCCTCTGATAATGATATTTACACTCATCAAATAACTCATATTTACTATGGAATGATAGGATGAAATGCACTAAGTTGTGGTGTCTGCACTCACTTTTGGTTCTGCTTTAATGCTGGTTGTGTGTGGCTGCGTGAGTGGTGAGGTGTCAGTCAAGGCTCGCTCTGTTGCTACAGAGGGGCCACATCTGTGTACACAGTTTTCCCAAGCATATCATACATGTTAGAAGCTATGGCTCTAGTCTATATCAAGGTCAGAGTCCTCGTCGCTCACAGTGCTCTGTATGATGGCTCCGTTGCGAACCATCTTTGGGATGACGGGAGGCTTTTCGGGCAGCAAGCCGTACTCCCGCAGCAGGGCCTCCAGGTCTACGGCAAAGAAGTCTTCCCCGAGCTGATCTGTGAGCCGCACAAAGTTGCCGATCAGGTCCCCGGCTTTGTAAACGAGCAGAGCAGGCAGAGCGCTGTCTCTGAACAGTGCGCTGGTGCTGATGGCTGAGCTGCGCACGCTGCAGAACTTGACCAGCGGGTATTCCTGAGCTAGACACATCAGGCTGCCGCTCATGGCCTCGCAGCCCGGGACGTCCGGCTCGTAGATGTGGATCATGACCAGGGTGCTTTTGTCCTCTTTGTCTAAAGCCTCTAAGAACTCCTCCCCACTGTTTAGCTCGTAGACCTGCTCAAAACGCTTGCCGCGGCACAGCTGGCGCCGCATCTCTTCGATGCGCTGCATGCGGTAATGCTGGAGGAATTCTTCATCATCCTCTTCTTCCTGAAGCATGTTGTACTCCTGCATGGTCATCTGTGAAGCAGACAGGAATGAACACACAAAATCAGACGAGTGTGTGCAACACAATTCACACTTCTTTGTATTCTTTGAATATGAATCTACAGCCAGGAGAGAGTGGACTATGGACAAAAACTGGAATAAACTAGACCGAGTTTTATTCATTAAAGAAAAAAAGAAAAAGCATCTTGAGCCTATTGAGTATATGATGTATGTTGTTTGTTCCATCCACAAATACAATCAATGGTGCAGAGTCTAGAAAATAGAAGTTTTTTTGTTTTACCATGTTCACGCTGTCCTTGATAATCAGCTCTTTGCCTACATTCACCCCAGGAGGGATGCCACTGATCAGCAACAATAGGTCTGAGCTAAACGAGGGTTTTCAGAGGTCTTTCATGTGTCTTCTGTTAGTCTGATTTACTTACTTTGCCTTGGATTTTTTCCTGAAGTGCCTTCTGTTTCTCTTGGTCCTTTTCCTGGTCAAGGTTAGAGCGGCATGTCATCGACAGCTTCTTGATCAGTCTTTCCATCTCCTTCTTCTGCTCTTGTTTCTGCTCCACCTCAAGCTGCTTGTACTTCCTCCAGTCATTGATCACACCCTTGGGCCCTGACACAGAACAGCCACTGTTACCATAACACACTCTATATTCTTATGACACAGATGAAAGATCGATTAAAGTCAAACACAAGGATGGCTTAAAAATGAGGGAAGCTCCAAGGATTTTTTAAAAAAAAAGTTTCTGACATTTTTATTTGTCAAAAATAACCAGATAATTTATTTAGATGTCATTTTGGGCTGCTGCCTTGTGACAAGGGATCAATTTTTTTTTCTTTCCTGTGAATGCACTACATCTGTTTGTACAACCTGTGTTCACAGCACTTCCATCTGCGCTGTAGTCTATCTCGGGTTCCGTGACTTCAGCATCCCTAATGGTCTTGTTCTCCCCATCCTCATCATCATTGTCGCTGCCTTCATCCTCACTGCTGCTGTAGTAATACTGCAGCTTCTCTCCCAGGATCTTGTCATCCAGAGTAGTCATGATGACGGCTCGCCTGTGGGAAGCAGTATGAACTAGTTTAATAATGAATAATAAGCACACAATACAACGACTCCGAGATATTAAAGACTTCTAACCTCACTGATAAAAATCTGGATAAATCGGATAAAAAACGCGTTCATTGCTTAATAGTCCAGTATAGTGCTGTATAATCCAGACAGATAAACACAGCTAGAAAAGGCTTATGTACATAAAGTGGGCCACACACTATACATAGCTTAGAGTAAGTGTGCCAGTTTATTAAACTTAAGCTAAGAGGCCTTTTGTGATGCACCGATCCGTAAGTAAGAGAGCCGGTGTGTACAGATGGGCAGACGGGGAGAGAGACATTCCTCACACTGCCCTCTTACTTATGACAGCATACACAATATGAGGCATGAATCGGGACTGTGCTGCTTTATTATTGTCCCAGAACAGCAGCTGACAGCGAAGATAACAGCTAACGAGAGTTGATCTGAGAGCCTCTGCCGATGTTGAGACAGATAGCTCAACCATTTACATTCACTATTGCTGTTGTTTCAGTACATGTGCCGTACTGAAAAGAAAATGGCGACAATCCAATTAGCTTGTTTATGTAAGAAGGACGCGGGCCGAACAGCTGGTGGGCTGGGTGTTTGTAGAAAGTAAGGTGGTTAGCATTAGCTACGTGAGTTAGCTACTTCTCCTATGCTGACTTCCTGGGAGTCCGCGGCAGCCATTACCCGAGATTGTGTTAAAACGAAGCCGACTCCTACATCATATATTGCATTAAAACGACACAATACATCCACTACTTGTAACCACCCGGCTTCTTACCTCAATTTAATAACCGGCTCGCTGGCTGCCCGAGCTTAATCCACTAGTTCAGCCGCCTCAAGCCGCTCTTCCACACAAACGTGATGCCTTCAGGGTTCACTGACGTGTCTTAATAATGATTCGTGGGTAAAGAGAATCGGAATGAAGTCGAAACTGCAGCCAGTTTAAACTGCATCCTGTCTGTTATGTAGACACACTGAAACTCACCTCTCCGATAATTGTAACGAAACAATTTTACTTTCTATAGCTTTGCAAACAATTGCAGCACGCGAGTATTTAATTTACTTATAAGCTTAAAAATGACGTAATCAAGCAGTAGAAGATCCGAACTGCTTTCTAAATAGTTAGTTATGATACTGTTTCCATCCAAACTAATATGTCAACCCACTGTGGTGACACTGTAATATTTAGTTTTGACTTTATTGTGAGTTTGGACTTTACCGAGGGCGCCTAAAGACAACACATGAGGTGCGGGAAGTTGCTGGAAGATAAACTATGCAACTCCCTATTTCACCACTAGAGGGCATAAAGAGTGCTGCTATGGCTTCTACAATCAGTGCCAAGCTAAATATTTTGACTTTATCATTCCTTCTTCCTTTTAAATATTTTTCACAAAAGCTGTCTGAAATCAGTGAAAAGATACGGGTTTGCATTCCCATGTTTATATAAACGATTACACAATGCAAATCATCTGAAAAGACTAATAGCAGGTACATACAGACTGTATATGTGGTTTTTCCGGACATATATAATCCCATATGTATGTATGCAGAAGTGCATGTAGCAAGAACACATGTTTTAAACTATGAAGCAAGGGCAATTTAGTTATATGTGTATTTTAAACCACGCTGTGCACCCTGGTTATTAAAAAAAAAGAAAAGAAAGAAAGAAAAAAAGAAAACTTGCAGTTACATAGCACTGGGCAGGTCTCTCTCATCAGCTATCATTGGTGTTCAACTTTAAGCCAAAGAATACACTGGTTTTATGAGATGCAGTGGGTGAGTAATGTGGGTGGGGTACAAACAGTCATGAGAGATAATGATCATTGGGTCGTAAATAATGTTGAAGCCTGAGTACGTTTGAATGAATGGGCAGTTTTATTTCAGTCTTTATGCTGAGCTGCAATGAGATCTTTCAAAATAATTCTGCAGACAGTACAAACGTTTACTGATGGACAGTGCGAACAGGTATTGTGATCATTTCAGTCTTCGGACACAAGTTTTATTGACAAAAAAACATGTTTATTCTTCATGTATTTGTGTTCAAGTGTATGAGACAGTGAGCAAAATAAAGGAAAAGGCATATTTGATTTCATTCTGAGCTCTTGATTCCTGTGTGACTCTCCAGTGCTGTTCAAGCAAGCATTACTGATGTTTTCCAAGCAAACATCTGTAACACTAATTTTTTAAAATTGTTTTATTTAGCAGCCGCCTCTTTTACCTTCATATAATGATCTTATAAAAACAAAACAACCTTCTGATGTCTGCAAAGGTTATAGCTCATCAGTCTGCGCTCTGTCACCTTCTCGCCCGTGTTCTTGCTTCTCTTCTGCTGGTACTCTAAATGACACGTAAGGACACGTTCTGGTGTTTTGACACACCAGCTTCTTGAGTGTGGCAGAGTTTACTATTTCAAAGCCCACCTTTCCTCCAAAGGTGCTGGGCTTCCAGTATTCCGGAGAGCATATAGGGTTTCCCAGGAGGCCTTTAAGGGAGAAGGGGGCACCCATCTCCACCATGCTTTCTCCAAATATGGCCCCCGCTCGTGTTTTCTCCAACAACAAGCCGGGGTAAAATTCCAGTGCGTCAATGTCATCGTAGAGCTCTTCGAGGTCTCGTGCTATCTCCTCATTATCTGCAAAAAGTGACCAAATATGTCAAATAGGATGTTTATGAAGCAGGTCATCGACATCATTACAGTACAGATTTTTACAGATAATATTTGCAGGTTTTAAACCAATACTGCTGTAAGGCTGGCAGATCAGTTCAGCACATTAGTTTTGACAGGGAGGTTTTCTACAGAGCTCCTCCAATAGAGTGAGACACACTGCTGTGAAATTTCATGACCAGGTGATGAAGCCTTCCCCCGGCTTTGATTTTATTTTGTAGGCCTACTGCTGCTTCTTCAAGGGGTCCAATCAGCAGCTACTGAATTCACTGACTATGGCTTAAAACACCTCTTTCGTGGATTTTCAGGCTTTATGAACTATCACAGTCTTTCTCCATCTTCATCACGGAGTCACTGGAGTTGTAAGCTCTTTGAAAATCTCTCTATGTCAGGGAGCTGCATGATGTAAATCGGCACATGACTGTTTAAGGTGGACACTCAGTGGAGTTCGTGACATGTAAATAGAGATTCTGATGCAAATGCATCCCCTCGCTACCCTTCAGAGGACAGCAGTGGGAAGAAAATAACTTTGACAAAACCAGTGCTTTAAAAATTGCTCCAAAAAGAGAGCAGATGCCATTAATTCCAGGAGTGTCCGTCCAGCTGTTTGCGTGGACTTCTAAAATTTGTGCCATGTGAGCTAGACACAGAATCATTTGCCTTACCGGTGAATTCCCTGAATGACGTGTATGGCGTGAGGTTAAAGCGCTTCCTGTACTGGTTGAAAGACTGGAGGCGAAGTTCACGGGACTCCTTGATGGTCTCAATGGCTACTTTGGTGACCATCGCATTGATGTTGTGCCCACCGCCAATCTGTGGGTCAACGGTGGGAGAAGTAAGTAACCAATATGGAGTGACCTCAGTCAAAAGACATCCTGTGAGAAGTTAGGTACAAAGTGGCTTTGTGCAACACTTCAGTTGCTGATGGTTACAAAGCGAGTTATAAAACACAGACGTCCAAACAACTCTAACTTGTAAAAATGCACCATAACTGTGTGTTACAATTACACAACATGTGCCGTTTGCTACCTGCCCAACAATTTGCCTGGAGAAGGAATCCACGAGGGCCTCCACACCGTAGTGCGTCAGAACAGACGTGTTGAAGAGAAACTGTTCGTATGACAGCTCGTCCCCATTTATTAAGAAGCTGTCGGGCATCAAAGGGTGCCAGTGGTAGAGCTGGCTGAACTCCAGAGCGATACGGTTGCCGTACTGGAAGGGAGAGCCGAACAGCAGGGTGGGATCGAACTTGAGTTGAAGCAGGTATCCGCTGAGGTGCTGCACGTAATCTTCTATCACGATTCGTATGGTCTCGCCTTCGAGAAGCAAAGGGATTAAAGAAAAATGCACCAAGCAGACAGTGGCTCGACCTCAAGTTAAACAAACAAAGTTTACCAAAAAAACAATACATAATTAAATGCAATAGTTTAGTGTAAAGAACAGGCTCTGGCTACACCTGTGCGGAATTCAGTGGTTGCTTAAGGCAAAAGACTGCTTGTTATTTCCCCAAATGATCACCACAGCAGATGTTTTTCAATTAGGCACAGATTTTATGCCAGATGTTATTCCTGATGCAACCTTCACATTTATCTTGACTTGAGACCAGTACTAGAAGTACACCATCTTATGACCCACTTGAGGCTGGGTTTGAGTCTGTTCCCGACATCAAACTGAGGCTCTTTCCTGTGTAAGGCAAACGTATTAACCACTACACCTCGCAGATGCTGGTAAGGAGCAAGTCTGGCTCAAACTTTCAAAAAAGAAAAAAAAAGAAGTCATTTTTAAACCAAATTTAGTATAAAATCCAACATGTTTTGCTAAATTTTATTTAAACTAGTTAACTTGTTATTAGAAAAAGCAGTGAACTGTCACATGTCCTAGCCACTTGCACTAAACACTTGAAGTCTGCAATGCCAGGCTCACTGTTCCTTTTGAACTGTGTCTAACTCACCGATAATAATGAGCCGTGTGGTCTGGAAAAGCTGCTCATCGTCCCAGGTGGGATGCTCCGCTTTCAATATATCACAGACTCGGTTGTGCTCCCTCAGCCACAGCGTGGCGTACATTCCCAAACCAGGGAGAAGTCCATAGACTTCCTGACCGATAGCCATCTGAGCCTCAGCGGGGACTCCGGGAGGGTAGCTCATTCTAACAGATGCATCAGCGACACTGGGAGGGTACATCTCTCCATCAATTAACTGACCGGACAGAAAAAGAAAGAATGATGATACAAGTCACTGTCATCTGTAATTCACAATGTTAATGAAGATCAAGTATTTCATTTTAAAAAGAACTGCAGAACTGACAGTTGCGCTTCTAAATCAACATGTACACTCACTGGCTGCTTCATTAACTACACCCTGCTAGTACCAGGTTGGACCAATAGAACCAACAGAAGATGGGTACACTGAGGTGATAAAGGGATGAACATACACAGCAACAATACTCAGGTAGGCTGTGGTGTTGAAATGATGCTCAGTTGGTTCTAAGTGGCCCAAAGTTTGCCAAGAAAAATATCCCTCACACCAGCAGCAGCCGTCGATACAAGCCAGGATCTGTCCATGTTTTCACAAAGCCTTGCTCTGAAATTGAGCACTCTTCTATTACTCAATTTTGGTGAGCCCACACGAACTGCAGGCATCCAAAACAAACAACCACGCCACGTTCAAAATGACTTACACCACCTTTTGCCCCCACCCTGATGCTCTCTTTGAACTTCAGCAGTTCAACATGTTGTTACAAACCGGGTTGAACACAAAAGGAGATGCACACAAATTCCACTTAAAAACATATTTATCTTAAATGAGGGAAACAAGGAGAGAACTTCAGCTAACCGTGGTGTGTGTAATCAGTACAATCAGTACAGTGCAATTGAGCTCGGAGGGTTTTTATCGAGCAGCACCACTGATTGGATGCAAGCTACTCCACTTCTCTGACATCTGCTGATGAGCCCTGCCACACAACGGGCTGAAATGAAAGCAGGCTGAAGTCGATTATCACGATGTCGGATGTCTGCAAGCAGTGATTGCAGCTATGTGATTGGCTGATTAGATCACTTAAGGGGCAGTTGAACAGGCGTCCCTAATAAAGCAGTCAGATATAAGTCTGCAAATGACTTTACCTGATATTTCAGCTTTCCATCTTTGAGAAGCCTGAGGTTTAGCTGACGATCCAGGCTGTCTCCATAAATGTGTCCTGCGTCCACCTGTTTGAGTTGCAGGAGAGAACGAAAAAAAGCATCAGAGGTGTAATTGTAAAAAGCCGCTGCTACTTCATCTGGAGTTACCCTCCAACTTCCACCAACCTCCAGCTTCATAATGTAAATTATACTGCTGAAATTTAACAAAAAGACAGAATCAAGACTAGAAGTTTCCCTCTGCTCTTATGCTATATATATAACACTAACTCCTTAATAAAGCTAATGTGCTGCACACCAAAGATCAGGATGGACTGACCCCGTGGCCGACAGCCTTAGTGAAGCCGAGGCCCATGCGATTGAAGGTCTTAAAGAACTGGTGGGTGAAGTGCTGCGCGAAGAAGGCGAACATGAGGCTGGTGCGCTGGGGATCGGGTCGGAACGTCCTTCTCTTCAGAAGCCTCTCAACCAACATCTCAGGGTCAGGTAGCCCAGCCTTGCCTGAAGAGAAACACCACAGCATCACGCACCATACCGGGGGGGAAAAACACAGATACACCCGACTCAAGCCATAATACTGAAGCTCTGACACAGCTGACATGTTAAACTGCACTTCTGCGCAGTCCAAGGTCAAGATATGGATAAAAGCAATCCTTAAACTACACTCTTTGCATAAAAATGTGGATTTAAATTTGGAACTATGTGAGCTTACATTTGATGCCAGCATTTGTTGTCAGATGTTTAAATTTATACTCTTAATCAACAGAATCATCAACCATCATTTGACAAAGCACATTTAAATGAGCAATAGCAGACACTGGCCTCTTGGGGGCAGTATAACAAAAAATAACAAGGGATTCTAAACCATGACTAGCAAAGTTTGATTCATGTTGAGTCATGTTTCAGTCCGCTTGTTGGGTGTCGATTTGGTATTCAATTTCTATCACACTCCCCTAATTACAAAATGTGGCTCCTTGGAAGCTAACCTTTCACCCCCAAAGGTGTGGGACAGTCCTTTGGCACCGGAGGCAGAAGTCGAGTGTAGTAGCTCAGATTATAGTAGGATTCCCAGCTGAGGTAGTCATACTTGGAGTTGAAGGTTGGAGGGCTGGGAATTAAGTTTGACCTCACTGTTGGTACAAAAAAACAGATGTATTAGATACACAGAACGTGTAAAAAACATCCAGAATGAATTTCTCTACAATAAGTTTGCTGACTCTGGACCTGTTAACACCAGCCGCATGAGGACGTCCCGCAGGAAAGTGTGGTTGATGATGTCCCAGAGCCAGTGGAAGTGGGTGAGAATGTAGTGCACCACACCTGGGTTGGGCCTGAAAAACTGACGCACTCGGGTCCAAAGCTCGGCTGGAATGGCAGAACATCACGAGACACGGTCTTGTTATTACTGGAAGTCATGGCAACTGGGGATCTGGAAATCTACTCTAAATAACAAAGTCGTTATGTCATTATGGAGCAGAACACTTGGCAGGCATGGTCTTGCTTTTAAAACCAGGATCAAGACTTCTGAATTGCCACCCACACCTCTGGAGTCGGTGGATTACTGAATGACGTGAAATATAATGGCAGTTCTGTCTCATTATCAGCCTCCCTCGGGGCCCCAAAAACTCCAAGTTTACTGCGTCAGCTGGTTTTGCTGTAACACCTTAAAAATGTGCTTATGTTTAAACCAAAACATCAACATGAGAATCTTATTATGTGGTTTTAGGGCTACTCCACCAAAAATCTAGGGTTAATGACTTTGATTTTGATTACATCCACTACGGATTTGTAGATGTAATCAAATCCACACTATGCACCAAAGTAGGGTTGCGGTAGCATTAAAGTACAGAAGCAGCACAAATTACTGGGGTTTGGCTCATTTTTGCTACTCTATCAGGTTAACCCAAGCCTAAGAATAATTATATGACATATGATGAGTAAAATGCTCATCTCAAGGCTTCAGAATGGGACTTCACATACAAATGGCTAATCTGAAGGTTGAAGGTTCGATCTCCGGCTGCTCCAGTCTGCCAAATATTGTTGGGCAGGATACTAACCCCAAGTTGTTTTCCGATGCATCCATCAGAGTGTGAATGTGTGGTAGAGTATAGTACAGTCCATTTACCTTTAAACGATAACAAACTGAACACATTGTGAAAAAGGCTTAACACGAGCTGGAGAAAGCAGGACAATACAAGTTTTTGTGTCATACCACAGGCTTCTGATTTTATCAAAAGTGTATTATTAACAGGACAAATAAGTATTGGTGTATCATATTCCTATATATTCCTACTTGTTACAAAAAAACCCTGAAAAAAGAAAGAGTGTAATTCCCAAAAATGTGAAACTGTTCCTTTCACTTGGCTGGTAGCTCCATAAAGACGTCATAATATTTTCTTTGGAGCTACATGAGCAATATGTGTGTCTATTCTGCGTTACACAACAAGTGAAAACATTGGTCTACATGTAACTCCTTTTCCTGTCCAATACTCCTTTCCTTCCTTTTCTTTCCTACTCCTGCTCCTATTGTCTTTTTCTTTCCATGTACAATCAAAGCAGTGATTAACTGTTATTACACTCAGTGTGCGAATGTCTGCCAAATACATAACAAATGACTGGGAACTACAGCATGTGAGGGTTCTTTGTTAATCCAGCTGCTCTCTTCTTGGCACTTCCCCACGCTCCTTCAATTTTCCCAAATACTTGTCTAGACAGACGTTTTAACGCTGACAGCCTGGGGCTATGAAATTAAACCTTTTTTTTTTCAAAACCCTTTGGTTTTATGTTAAGTTAAATAGTTGAAATTCCTAAAAGGTACAGCAATAAAAGAGGATATGAGCACCACTCTCACAGAGGAAAACTGACTTACGGACTGTGCAGTTTTCTCCGTAGTAGCCGGTACGAGTGCAGTCACACTCATACTTGTCCTGACCGTACCGGACGCACACACCCCAGTGCTGACAGGGGAAGGAACAGCATGGATTGACTGTGGAAAATAAAGAGAAAAGAAAACTCATGTGAAGATCATTTGGAAATACTTGAACGTCAGGTAGGCCGATTATATATGAAGCGGTGGCATGGAAATAAACTGAAAGAGAGATCAAATATTGAAGCGGCACCGGCACTTCCTGTGGTATTCCATGCAAAACCATCTGCCTTCGAGCAAGTTCAGACCGCTATTTGAAAATGCCCACGCAAAGAAAAGGAAAAGAATAAAAGAAAGCCTTAGAGCCAGACATGAAATCAGAGACAGATGGAATCTTAGACTGCACTACTGGAAACATGCTTTTATTAAAAAAATACCTCTGCAGATTAGGCAAGGTGAACAAGTTCTTGCTCCAAGCGCAACTTTTGTTCTTTACAGGAATTTTGTATTAATCACTGACACAATGTGAGAAAAAAGGCACCAGGTGTCACATCAACATAAATGTGACAGTCTTGGAAATTTGCTCTATACAGCACTAATCGTTGCTCAGGAAAGCATTCTGGAGAAGACCCACATAACTGGGTACCAAGTTTATTGTTGGAGTACTATTGCACATTTTACTCGAACATAAAGCGTTACACTGTTACCTCCGCCGAGGAGGTTATGCTTTTGGTAGCGTTTTGAGTTTTGGATAAAAGAAGTCTTAAATGAGTTCTGATAAAACTTTGTAAATGTGTAGAGCGCGCTCATGTTAACAATTTCTTACTGCCATTGTTTATATTGACCACATATAGGCAACGCGTTGGGAATGATGTATATGAGGATTATTACAGTTTTTATTCAAACATTTTGTCACATTTGACCTCAGATCTCACTTTTACATTTAGATATTTAAAGAAAGTTCAAGAGAAGGAGAATGAGCTGTCTTTTCACTCAGAAATATACAAGTTTCTCATGTCCAGTTATTTATAAATCATTATCTATTATCCATTACCTACTAACATATGTTAGTAACCATATGTTAAAAAAGAACAAAGAAATCAGAATGAATGAAATTAAAAGTAAATAGAGAGTCAGCTGCCCTGGTGGAGGTTTGTGCTCTCAAAGTGATTCTTGTACTTCTTTAACATGCAAGTTTGACCTTTGGGAAATATGCTCATTCGTACTTTGGCTAATAGACAGCTGAGTTGTTCTGTTCTGTTCTTCCCTGGCAGGTGTGTGTACATGGACAGTTGATTGTACCATGGATGCTTAGCTGTTCTTATTAAACTCCTTTGTAGTAAAATGAAGCTGGCACATGCAGTTTGATGGTAAACTATTTTCCACACATAGTCTGGATTACAGCCTCTAGTGACCCCTTGCGTGAATTTCCTGGGAAGAACTCAGTTTCAGAGCTTTCTGTTTCACGGCTGACACTCAGTTTGGCCAGAGCCACCACAACCAGCTGCTTTTTATACACAAGATTCTGTTTTGATTTAACATTACTTTTAACATTTAAAGTACTTATTGCTTGTCCCCTTGCAATCAGAAATCAATTCTTAATCAACCAATCATACAACTCATAGACTTATATATGAGATGAATGGAGGGTGTTAAATGTGAAGCCCGTGTACAAGTTTGTTAAACCTGCATCGTTTTTAACAGCCAGCAGCGGCTTTTCCTTTGGTTTCTTCCCATCTACCCAAAGAGTGCATAATGTGCTCCATTAGAAAGGATTCCTATGATAACAGATAATTTTCATTTTCATTTATTTATTTATTTCACACTTGGTCAACAGTTTCCACAGTTAGTTCTTTCAAACAAACCAACTACACTTTCTGTCAGTAAAGCACTGCAACCATGTGTGAAAAGGAGCAGGCAGAAGAATATATTCTTATTAAACCCTGCCCCCTATCTACAATCCAACTTATATTGCAAGTGGGCACCAAAAGTCAAGGAACAAACTAACATTAACACTTATTTCCAGTCCTAACTCAAACCAAACAACAAATTTACAATCAGAATATACCACTCCACATAGTAACAAGGAGAAAAGATAAGTAAATAAAATAAATGAAACAAAAAATAATGGATCCTTTTACTCCAATTTCATTCACATTCTTCATATTGAGTTATCGTTTTAGACATGTAACACTTTTTAAAACAATGTAAATTTATACAACTCTTTAAATTATAATGAAGAGAGTTCCACAGTTGTATACCCCTAACCGTTGGACTCATTAATCTTTGTGTAGTCCTAGCTAGCTGATGCTTAAAATAAAATTTCCTTCTGCTATCTTCTCCCCCCGAACACGTTAAAAATACTCTTTGTAACTTAGAAGGCAAAATATTACTTTTAGCCTTAAACATAATTAATAGTGTCTATAGTTTGACTAAATCTCCTAATTTTAATAATTTTGATTTTATAAATAATTTATTTGTATGTTCTCTATATTTAACGTTATGAATCATTCGTATCACTTTCTTCTGTAATAAGTTTAGAGGTTTTATAGTATTCTCATATGTATTTCCCCAAACTTCGACACAGTAACTAAAGTATTGAAAAACAATGAGAAATATAAAATGCGCATTGTTTTTTGGTCTAATAAATCTTTTACATTTCCCAAAATATAAATGTTTTTAACCATCTTCTTTCTAATATACTCAATATGTGATTTCCACGTCAAATTTTCATCTATTACACCCAAAAAGCGAAATTCAGTAACTCTTTCAATCAATTCTGCATTAATGGACATAATGACTTCTTCCTCCTTTACACGATTGCCATATATCATGAATTTCGTTTTTGTCAGATTCAAAGATAATTTATTTACATCAAACCATTTTTTAAATCTTAACATCTCAGAAGTCATAATTTCAACCAAATCTGTCAAATTCTCTCCAGAGCAATAAAAATTTGTGTCATCTGCAAATAAAAT
The DNA here is from genome assembly GCF_041146795.1 of Maylandia zebra. Taxonomy (NCBI): domain Eukaryota; kingdom Metazoa; phylum Chordata; class Actinopteri; order Cichliformes; family Cichlidae; genus Maylandia; species Maylandia zebra. The sequence continues at coordinate 51,583,173 of NC_135173.1, read as the reverse complement.
AAAATGTAACCTTTTTGATACTTCACAGATATCATTAATATATAAATTAAAAAGTTTAGGTCCTAAAATAGAACCTTGAGGAACCCCACATACAATCTTCAATCTTTCAGAGGTATTGCCGAGATAATGTACATATTTTCTAAATAACTCCTTAACCAAGTCAATGCCACACCTCTCACACCATAATTATACAATTTAGAAATCAAAATAAAATGTTGTAACGTGTCAAAAGCTTTTTTTAAATCAACGAATACCCCAACTGTGTATTTATTATTATGGGTTGCAGATGAAATATCTTCAATGAAAGTCAACAATGCTAATGCCGTTGATCTATTTTTACAAAATCCAAATTGATTTTCATTTATTAGTTGGTTTTTTCAATAAAACTATCAAGTCTTGCGCAAAAAGTTTTTCAAGCACTTTTGAAAACTGTGACAAAATTAAGAGACACTGGCCTATAGTTGTTAAAACTATGCTTATCTCCTGATTTATATAAGGGTATCACTTTTGCCACTTTCATTCGATCAGGAAATACTCCTGATTATAACGAGAGATTAAAAATATAGCATAGAGGAATACTTATACAGTCTAAAGTCTTTTTAATTATAACCATGTCTATACCATCACAGTCAGTAGATTTTTTATTTCTAAAATTTTCTACAATTGCTACTTTTTCTTTTATGGTAATATCAGCTAAGAATATAGAATTAACCACTCTACTTTCTCCTTTCCAAACTTCATATTCTGGGTCGTCATTTTTTCTAATTAAATTTGCTAAAGTAGGTCCAACATTTACAAAAAAGGAATTAAATTCGTTTGCTACTTCAGTCTTATTATCGACAACTTGATTATTCTTAATAAAATAAATACACCGATCTGAGGGTGTGTTCTTGTTACCCAATACTTCTTTAAAAATATTCCAAATGCCCTCAATATTATTCTTGTTTTCCTGAAAAAGTTTATTATAATAGTCTTTCTTGGCTTTCCTCAATATTAATACCAACTTATTTTTATAAACTTTATTCTTAGTTCCCTGTGTTATATAGTCCCTATATAAATTATTCTTCTTTTTACACGCATTTGCAAGACCCTTAGTTATCCAAGGTTTCAAATAAAAGATAATCGTACACTTCTTTACAAGTTTAATAAACCAGTGTGGGAAAAACCATCCGCATGAAAAGACCTTTGTTCTCGGACACACACAGAGAAGCAGAGTGAGGAGGAGGTGGGTGGTGCTGGTGGGGGAGGTGGGTGTTGGTGGGGGATGGCGTCTAAACTACTGACGCGCAAGTTTCTGCATGCAAGTTCCGGGTGAGAGTAAATCCTGTTAATTTACATTATGATGACAGATAAGGCCGGCCAGGCATTCTTTCTCTCCAAGATCCATACACTGATAACCACAATTACATAACTCATTAGATCAGTTCTTGGTACAGGGTTTCATTTATGCATTTTATTGGAACTGCAAGATAAACAACACATCCAAGCTCTTCTGAGTAAAAACAGTGCGGCATGGAACACTTCCTCGTGCACATGTGGATTCATGTCTCTCCAAGCCACCTCCTGGCCTCGATCCTCCACACTTAACAAATGTGTAACTACATCTGACAGCTGTGTAAACTGCATACACACTGCCTGAGAGGTCAGAAGAAGTTCAAATCTCTCTCGTTCTCAAATCTCTCACACACATCTTTTATCTTGCATAGACCTTCCAAAAAGCACTATTAAATTCAATGTAGACATAAATCACCAGGAGTGAGTTAGTCTATGGAGAAAGTTTTCTCCTGTGACTAGACATAAATCTCTGTGCGCGAGTCTTCCGTTGGAGACAATGAGCGTAAATATGTCATCCTGAAAAAATGTCATTCTGAAAAGGGCGGTGCTCAAAAGGTGGAGTCGGCATGAAAAATAAGTTAGAGCTGATCATGCTGCATTACGTGTGTAAGACATGAGAGATGGAAAAAGTGCCCACATGGGCCAGGCAGGAAATGCCTGGTCTCCTCAAGGGTCTTCAAAACGTATATCCAAGCACTTTGACAAATGATCCCGTGCTCAGTGTTGAAATCCTACCTTATATAGAAAAACATTAAGAAATACTCAGCCTGCACTTGAATTTAAATTAAAAGGAGTTCCAACAGCAGGCCTCCTTACTCGCGAATAATCTTTTCCTTAGTCTTCCAGCGGATGATGTCATGTTACTGTACCAGTGCCTGTCTTTATTATCGGGGTTAAACGAATGTGTAGCTGCTGGCAGCTTCACTCACATCACTCAGAAAAAAGCCCTGATATCAACCAGTGTTAGTCAAAACACAGACTGCGTGTGTTTCTTGCTGCAGACTTTGCAGTTATTAAAGCAGCAAATGTTCCAAATAACAGGTAATGCTATAAGTCAGAGCATCAAACCCCACCAGTCCTCTTTACCTACCTGTGCTCGAGGTAACGTCATCACCCCGACACGCAGGCTCCCGCAGCAGCAACAAAAGCGCACAGGCTGATCCTAGGACAGAGGCTTCCCCACATGATTAAAAGTCAGTCAGTTTCGTGTCCAGCAGCTGAAACATCAAATCACCGAGCAGCACCTCTACGTAAAGGGCTCGATCTCTACTTACCTCTCATTCCAGCAGGAGTTTTTCATACCAACTCATGCAACGGGTGGGAAGGTGCAGGGATCCAGATTTTGCAGGTAAACACAGGATCAGGAGTATGGAGACGATCCGGGTGTTGGGTCAGCGTGAAAGAGAAGCAAAACCAGCTATCCAACAGGTTACTCCTGTGTGTGAGCACAGCCAAGCTGCACTGCGCCTTTATGGCCCCCGGAGAGGGGAGAGAAAGAGCGACGGTGACTTGGAGCCAAGTGCGGGTTTCCCCGCTCTTTACCGCCTACTACTGGTGATCAGTGGCCCTACTTCCTAAATACTGCCTAACTTTCTATTGCCATGTTCACTGTTTTAAGGTCTTCTAAGATTGTAAAGCCTTGTAAATCATGGAGCTAAATAGTTTTAGACGCTGTAATCGTTTCAATTTAATGTCTTTAATATTGGTTCATTTTTTTCTGGGTATAACGTAATAAAACATCACCCATTGCATTTCCATAAAAAAGACACAAAATGTTGTGGAGATATTTCAGTCTGGACTAACATGGCACACTAATAAGGACACTTCCCCTGCACTGAGAAGAACAATAAACTTTTCCAACTGAGTGGTTTCTTGGCAGGTGCTTTTTACATCCTGCCTCGGATGTTTGCTTGAGATGAGGGAAAAGCAGCCGTGGATAAACTCTCAGAGAGATAAGCCAAGGATTTAATGTCACCTCTGCCACTGGAGTTTATGAAAGTTCAGAGGAAGTCATGATGGCGCCATTAGAAGAAGTCAGGAAGTCAGATTAAGACAGAATCTCAGCCAAAATCCAGAAAACAACACATTACATAAAAGACATACCTGTCAGCTCATTGTATTAAAAGCTCACCTTTGCACAAAATCAATTTCTTCTATTCTCACCACCATGGGCCAGACCAAAGATTGTACATCTGCACAAGACTGGAATGGGCTGTAAGGCCAACAACAAGCTTGGGAAAAAGTGCTGTGGTCAGATGAAACCAAAATCAAACTCAACTCGAACAAGTCAAGCACGGAGGTGGAAAACGTTTGGCGTGTTTTTCTGCTAAGGTCGACTTCATCACACTGAAGGGCCAATAGACTGAGCCACGAGGCGGTTGCCAAGTGGCAGGAAAGAACCCTAAACTGTTTATAAAGTTTCTCAAGGGTTTCTCCACCAAATACTAAGTCATGTTTTGCTTGGGGATCAAATACTTATGCCACTCAATGTGACATATCAATCAATTTATAACTTTTATGTATTTTGTGTGTTTGTCTGTGTCAGAATATGACAGAAATAAGAATCGTCTCAGTTCCCTGATTCAACATTTGTCTGCTCTAAAACAACTGGCTGGAGAACATTAATAACTAGAAACATGGAGGTCCATTGTTTATTAAACCTTAACTCTTCTCCTGTCCACGCGAGCACTTTAAACCACTTCACACATGCCCTACAAAGTCTTAATAATAGCACTTGTAAGTGAATCCTTTTAGACATTTACATTCCCATGAGTCTTTGCAGTGCTGCAGCATTCACAGCATTCAACTGTATTTAAAAAGAAAGAAAAGCATTTTACTGTCAGTTTAAAGTGACTCGTTCATGCATCATTTTTGAATTAGGTTGTCTGATATATGCTAAGTCAGTGAGTGACTGTGCATTGGCCATGCGGCAGATTTACAAGTTAAAAATATGAAAGGACAACACAGTTTTCACAGAGGTGGAGGATTATTTTGCCAGTGCAAAGGAGAAACTCTGCCACAGCATCAGGAAGAATGTTGGGAATTACAGCTGCTGCAAAAGCCTTCGAGGCTTATCTGTGATTGAAGCCATCCTACCCCTACACACAAAGAGGCTGTAAATCAACTTGACAGACTGCCCGGTAGATTACATTTGTCAGCATACGCATGCATAAGCACAGGCAATTGGGAACAGTGCTGAAAGCAGCTCCCGAGGCTCTGGTGTTGTATCTGCAAAGTTTTTCTAAGAAGCTTTCCAACTTCTTAGAAAATGTTTGGATTTACTGGTAACAGGAATACTTTGAACATCCATCATCTCTATCTGGTAATCACCATATTCAGATTGTTGGTAATTTCATGTCTCAAGGAAACCTCTGTTGAGAAATCACCACATACTTCCTACCGCTTGTTTTCTCCACTGCGATGCCTCTTGGGGAATTTCCAACTCGCAGCCATAAAAATTCTGTATTTTGACTCATTTGTAAACAGACTTTCCTCTGAGAAATTTCTGCATTATTTATATTATTTAAATATTTAGACTTGTTTTGTCATTGAGGATGTTACACAGCAACTAATTGCTATTCGCCTTCCAGCTGCACTTATACTATGCAGGCATGGGTGCTGTTAGCGACTTTGGGTAGCTTGAAAAAAGGCCAGCTCTGGGACCACCGAATACTAACTCTAGTATCTAGATCAGTTCTGTCCGAAAGCAATCAGTGGGCAGACTAATTGATATTTAAGCAATGTTGTATCCAATAAACAACTTCGCCTCACTGACTCTCCTGTGTGTACAGATGTTCAGACCAGCTGCGGCTTGGAAACAGTTCAGCCCTCAACTGAATTCATGTCAATGAAAACACTGCAGGCTAGTATTGTTACGCTGAATCATGCTAGGATACTATTAGCTTTAGCTTTTCCACAGGAATGCGTATTTTCTTTTTCTTCTATTAATCTCTGGCACTCTTCCAAAGCACGTCTTTTGTCCCGTCTTCTTCTCCTCACCCCCAACTGGTCGCAGCAGACGGCCAACCCTCCCTGAGCCTGGTTTCTTCCTGTTAAAAGGGAGTTTTTCCTTCCTACTGTCACTAAGTACTTGTTAAAATAGGGGTCATTTGCTTGTTGGGGTTTCTCTGTGTTATTGTAGGGTCTTCACGTCACTGGAGTTGGTCTCTTTTCTTTCACAACACTTTTATAAGCACAACTTTTTCTCACCAACATTTTTCCTACACATACAAACAGATTTGTGTTTCCCACAAGAAAATGGGACGATGAGGATTACACAACCTCCAGATTATTGTTACCCCTTTATGATTTCTCTCTTCCCTGTTAGTGTGTGTGTTTTGGGGCTTCTGACTACATGACTGGCCAAGAGTCTGTCTCCATTTTTCTGTTTCACACAGCCTTTCAGTCTATCATAGCATTGTGTGTGAGCAAATAAAAAATATTTTCTTGTGAAGCTTAATGTTAGATATTTCAAGCAGATAATTTAACTTTACAAACTGTTAGAACAATATGCTTAAAAATATTTTACCTGGAATAAGATGCTAAAGTGTTTTGTAGTGTCTTATGGTTTGAGTGATTTTGCTTCCTACTAAACTGATTTAGCCAGATATTGTTCTTTGTAAGATTTAAGAGACAAGAGATGAAGAAGAGAGATTATTGTTAAAAGGTAAGGACTGCTCAGTGATGTTTGATAGACCCATCGGCGTAACTTTGTGCCTAACATTGGTGGGATCAAGATCTCTGTCTAAATAAATAAATCTGGGTAAATTCCCACATGATTAAACATGCAACTATTTTGCTGGTAATAACTGAAATGAGTAAAGAACATCAACAGCCTATTTATGCAAGATAGTTCATAATTTTATTGGGGGGTGTTATATTGGTTGGGTCTGATTATTTGGGGGGGGGGGTCATAACCCCCCCCTGGAAATTACACCCCCCGAACTTCCCACAAAACAAACTGAGCTTTATCAACTTCGGATTATTCAAAGGCTGCATGAAATACTGCGTAGTTTACTGCAGGCTATGCTAAAGCCACAGGGCAGTTCGCTTTAGAGCAACATCAGCACAAAATCTACTTGTGATCAAAACAGAAATCCGACATTTTTTATCCCCTTTCACCACCACAGCCAACTTTAGGGTTCCTACACCTCTCACGTGAACCCAACTATACTTATTTTCCTGTTTGGATGTAGAGGGAAGGGCACCCGGCATAAACGATAGCAACTAGCGCTAGTTTTTCGCTGCTTGTGTTAAACACATTCAAGCTGCATAGAATTATTTCAACGTAAACTATAATCAAGTTTGCACTCCATGGAGTTGTGTAATCCTGTTAATATGAATTATGTTTTTTTTACTTTCACTGAATTTAATTTAATCAGTGCTTCCAACCACAATGTTGTAAAAAACAAAACTGTACTTCCACTTCTGTAAGTCTGTATGTCTACAACCCCTGTCCTTATTTAAAACCATTTCACAGTATCATAGGTGTTCTTTCATGAGACTGTTATATTTTAACCCAGTATTTCCATAAACCAGACATTAGCTCTTATAAGGCTGGTCTTGTAAGAAAACCTCCAACATTAAGACACCAGCTCATGTGACTGAAAACCTTTTATTCCAAGTTCGTTTCCACTTTTCACAAACTCCTGATTCCCCCCCCCCCCCTTTACACTGGAGATGTATACAATGTAATCAAGAAGAAACAAAGTCAGTGTGTGTGTGTATATAAATCTGTTTACAACAACACTGTTTATGGCCACTGATGGATGGGTAGACAACAAGGACCACAAAACGAGCCTGCAACTCCTGTTTATCATCACATTTATTTAACCAAAAATGTGTCTTTTAGGATGAGCTTGAGGCGGCCACTGCAGCGCGTCTGGGCTTGGGGGTGGTGCCTTCCCGGAAACCATTCCTGAAAAACAAAAACAAAACTGATTATGCTGTTGACATATTAGACTAGTCTTACTAAGAGGTAATCATGCTAAAGAAGTCCAAGTCACGTTGTTTGTTATTCTACAAAAACGCTAAAACCACTACATCGATCCAAATATTATTCCCAACTAACCTGCTTGAATGCTGATGATTAAATCTTAATATAAATAATGATTTTAACTTGTTTTATATGAAGAATGAATAGAAAATGCAGGGCACCTTGGCACAACTGAGACTGGAGGAAGTTTGTGACGTTAAGAATGCAAATGTTTATTTCACCAAAAACGTCATTCTGGAAAACACATCCCTGAGTCAACGGAAGTAAACCATTTTCATACACAAACTACACACAATGTTGGTACTGACGTGGTCCTCCCCTACAGGCAGCACATAATACTTCTCTCTACCTCAAACACTGAAAGACCGAGCGCTCAGGAGGGAGGAGACCACCAAATGTCAGGTCCAAATGAGTCAGACATTTTAGATGCTTCACTTCTGGAGGGTCACCGCTGTACCACATGTAAAAGCTTAAGATCATCACGACAGGAGAAAACACCCACGCAACTACTAAAAATATTTACTGGGTTCCCTGATTTGTCCCAATTTAACACAGACTCGATGCCTGCTAGCTGGACTGGGCTCAGGTAAATTATTCATGTTATCAGAAGCAGCGGAGAGGAGATTATAGATAGTTTGCCCTCAGATCTACTGTGTTTTGTAAATTTTGGCCACGTTTGAACTGTTGTGAGGCTTGCACGCAGCTTTCACCCATTATGCCACCAACACACACACACACATCGCCATCCCTTATTTATTTACACTGAATATTTTCTAACAGCTAGAACTGTGAAACTGTGCAGTAACTGCCAGCGTTAATGAGCCAGTGAAGGTGATTTAACTGAATTGCAGCTAAACAGGCATTCTGCCTGAGACAGTGGAAACTCAACAGCTGCTGCCAAGGTTGTGTTGCCAGATTGGAGTAAAAGCAAGTTATTAGCATCATTACATAAACTAATACAAAAATGAAAATGCATAATTGGAGCCATTAAGTACGGCTTTCATATTCTTACATTAAATGGTTATATAATTTATGCCTGATATAAATCTTATCAAAGGGGTTATAACAAGAGCCGCTATTAGCCATTTTCCAATCTCTGTTTTAATATTATTAACAGCTGGTCAATTATTCCCCCTCCCACTTAAAGAAGAGATGGGAGAAACACGGTTTAACCTTACACATGCTTTGTCCACCAGGGGGCACCCTAAAACTTCCTTTTTGACAACATGCCACAAACAACAAAAAGCTACTTACTACACACAACAAATCTTAGGAAAATGTTCCTGTGCTTCATGTGTCTGGAAAATCAGCTGATATGTTAACATCAGATTAAAAAAATCATTCAATAAGTAAAACCCCTATATAGATCGACTTGGTTTACATAAGCTGAAATAGGATAACTGCTCACTGTGCAGCTTGAATGTTTTGTAAATGATAACATAAATATCAAAACGTACGAGTTTTAACCACCCACTTACTCTCAAGAAGTAGTAAGACCGACAAAATTTCCTTCTATATGACTTGTCTTGAAATGCCACTCACCTCAGAGAAAAGAGTGATGTCATATTAAGTTCATTTGTTCAGACATTTTTTTTTCCACCATCATTGGTGAGCAGCATTGAGGAAGACAAACCTCATTTTCATACACCCAGTCTGTGAGACAGTAAAACTATGTGGGCTAAATATGACAAGACAACCCTGATTCGCAGCAGGACACAACCCCGTTACTCTATGTTCAAACTGTTTAATAGGAAGTGTGAATACTAAATGTTTGGCAACTTCTTTATGCTCAGTTTTCTGCTGCAAGACGAGTAAGTGGGAGAGGGAAGAAAAACCCCAGCTGCACACTGCAAGCCTAACACTCTGTTTAAAGTCTACCAATAAAAAAAAAGGGAAGAAAAAAAAAAAGAAAAAAAAAAAAAAAAAAAGAGTGGTATGCTAACTACAACTGCCAAACAAGTTCAGTATTGAGAGTTTTCTTAGATTTTGTAAACACTTGCTTGAATTGTTGATACAAATATTTGCTTGTGCACACAAATTTTACCATCCCTTAAAGTCAAAAGGCAAATATTATGGTCTTATAAGACATCTTTATATAAACTATTAATCTTTTTATGTCAATTTTTTTTGTCAAAGTGGGAAAATTATTTGGTTTTATCGAGCTGATAGAAGATACAGAAATCCTGCTTATATTTCCTGTTGGAAACACATCAACACAACTTGTCAACATATCCAAGGTTTATAGATCAAGCTAGTAAATCAAGTGAATTTACTCCAGGTTTACTTGTGTTTAACAAATTGTGATTTCCTGCAAACATTTTCATTGAGGTGTTTAAATTCATTACACGTTTAAGAGTCCTGTCATCAAGACAACTTTGTAATACTGATGCTAAGGCTAAAAACCAATTTAAGACTCAGAAAGTGAAGAACTGAAGTAAAGTTTGCTTGAAGTGGAACTTATGTTTACCCATTCAGCACCATGGGAAGTTTTTTTTAAACGACATTTTCAAGCTAAAGGGAAATTTTAACCTGTATCCTTCAGGTACAAGTAATTAACAATAATTTAATATAAGACGAAAAGGCAATTTAATTTATTTAGTGTATGAAAAAAAATCTTGTAACCTCAGTTGTAACCTATTATTCTTTAAGGAAATAAAAACCGCCAAACAAAACAAAGGCTACATTCACATGTACACAGGTATCATTGTAAACCATTTTCTATGTTTTGGCCTTTCATCCACACCTAAATGATGTTTCAGCAAACAAAGCTTTACAAAAATAAAATCCTGTCGGTGTGACGATTTTCAAAAACATGTTAAGGGGAAAAAGGAAACGAGGTGTGCACCTCTGTTAGATTTTGACAGAGAGAAGCATGATAAATTAACACACCGAACACCTTGAAACACTTTGTGATCTGCTCCTTTTTACATCTTACCTGAATCTGCGGTAGACGACCTTCATGTGTCTCAGACGGCCTGTGCCAGTGGTGTTCCTCCTCTTGGCCTTAGCGCTCCAGTTGTCTGAAAATGAACAGCACCATAAATCAAGGGAGCATGGCACTTCACATCAATGAAGAGCTAAACAGCATACTGACAGTGCTGCTCATAATGAGTTAAGTTCCAGCCTTTTTGACAGGGCATGGGTGCAAACCAGTGGGGTGTTACACTAAAATATGCTGGAAGACAGCAACCTGCTGGTTTTTGCCATTTCAAAAAATAAAAAAAATACACTAACACAAGAAGCAAGCATAAAGTTTGCCAATATCACATTTAAAAACAGTGTATTCTATTACATGCGTTAAGGTTACTTACACTTTCTCTTGCGCTTCTGAGGGTAGCCACACTTGCCGCAGGTAGACTTCTGCAGGTGGTAGGCTTTGGACCCACAACGACGGCACAGGGTGTGCGTCTTGTTCCGGCGCTTACCGAAAGATGATGTCCCCTTGGTCTGAGAAGCAAGACAAACATGTGAGATCAGGGACAACTCAAGGAGATCTGATTGTAGACCAGGCCGGGGCCAGTCTTGTCTCAGTGAAAAAGGAGGAATCACAGGCAGTCATTTGTTCAGACATTTGTGTTTTAAAAACATCACTGACAAGACTGAACTTCAGGTGGTAGCAAACACTTAATCACAGTGGTTGCAGCAACTCGTGGCCTCAGCTTGCCACACATGCTCAAATGATAGTTACTTTACGGCCAATGAAAGCCGGCGTGCTTTCCTCAGACAAAATCTGCAGTGGCTGACGACACTAATTTTGTACACGTTACCAAAAGAAATGGACCACATGAAAAAGATGCTAGCTATGCTAACATCGGCGAAAAACACCGGTTGCCATTTTGCCAACGAACAACCGTAAATGTATTTTCCATGCATTTATTTTTGTGATTACCGGAAAAATCCACAATCGATGATGAAGTCAAGCTTACGATATTTTGTCCTCTTCTAGCACTATTTAGCCCATTCAGTGCAACTGTGCTAAAGGCTAACGACAGCAAACAAGTGCTGGATGGATGTGACAGGAACAACAGTATTTTTTACTAAAATCAAACTTTATCTCAAAAATACATCATCCAACCGGTTACAGTGTTTATCCGACACAGAAGTGGCTTCAGTTTGTGTCAGATACATGGCACATTAAACAGATGTTACGAGATTTCTGTCTACCAGCGCTGCTACATACCATTTTTCTCCGGTGGCTGTGGGAAAAGAGACCGGAAGAGGAGCTGGAGCTGCATCAAATTACATCCGTGCTTTTTCCTGTGTAACAAAGAAATGTGACCCCTCCGTAAAGCATTTTGTGCAAAAGGTAAAACAAAAAACAAACAAAAATATAATTTTATTTACTTACCGGCTGAGTGGCGACACCGGCGTGCATGTTTTTATTTAATGAAAACACGACCTTTCGGACGCATTCCCGTATGAAAGAAAAAACTTATAGTAAAAAAGTATTTTTGTTTTATTTTGTTTTCTATAAATTGTATGTCGAGTAAGACGTGTTTCAGATTAGTATTTATTTAATATTAAGAGTGATATTCAAAATATAAGAATTTGATGAGTTAACAGAAGAAACGCACTCATTATTACATCGTAGTATGACACATGTCATCTTTATAAGGCATACATTGATATTGTATATAAAAACATCAAGAGCTCAAGGAAATAAGAACTGTGTTTTTGCTTTTTTTAATGTCTGTAGCCTAAAAACTAAAAATACTTGTACAGTACTTCATAATATCTATTAAAACTCAATATTTAGTTAGAAACTAGAACAATTTTTTGAAACCCTATCTTCTAGATTCAAGTTACACAGAAACATGTTTCCTATGCAATGAAATCCTTTCTTTTTTCCGCAGAAAAAAATAGAAAAAAAATCATAATTTAAAAACAGTAGAAACAATTATAAAGAACTACACTAGGTACAATAAAATTAATGCAATAGAAATATAAGATATGCTAAATATATATAAATAAAATAAAAAGACTGAGCTGCAAAAGGCTATGCACACATTTACACAATTTACATTTTAGCATGCTACAGTAATGAGTGGCAATCACCTGTGTGTAACTTGAGAAAAAGCAGACGGTTGTAAAACCATGGTTGCACGCTCATGTCAGATGACGTCTAATGGCCCCATTATACCTGCCGTGACACCCATGACGGGGTTGTCATGGGTGTCGTGCGGTGAATTTGACATCGCATCCTGTGTCACTTTGGCTGGTTGTGCACCTCTCGATTTTTGTAACCGCCACCACCACAGCTGGGCTGAAGACAGGAGTGTAGAATTGTGCTGGTTTTTACCACCACTTTAATGATATTCCAGTACAGAAGCTCAGAGACATGCAGATGTACAGTGAGATATTGGAACGGTTTGGAAACCTGAGAATTTGTGGGGGGGGGGGGGGGGGGGGGGGGGGGGGGGGGGGGGAAGCTTGACAATGGCTTCCAGTTTTGACTTCTTTTCTTCCTATATCAGCACTTATGTAGCGATATTGTCTGAGTGGTCACACCTGTTCAGGAGAATACTGCAGCGGCTTCTTGCACCTTAATGGTTTGTATGAATACAAGTGACTGTGAGATGAAGTTGCAGCAGGTATAATGGGGCCCAAATGGGAGTAGCAAAGGAAGAGTTATTTAGTTTGGAGATTCTAGATTTCATGTTTTTATACCTCCAGCCTGAGGGTAGAAGTCTGAACAGTCCATGTTGGGGGTAGGTAGAGTCACTGAGGATGGAGACAGCTATCCTATGAACTCTGTGATGGTAGATGCTCTGCAGAGAGGGCAGTGGAGTTCTAATCCTCTTTTCAGCAGTCCCAACCTCTCTCTGCAGGCGTTTGTGGTCCATAGCGTTGGTGTTGCCACAAGGTTTTGTTGCTGCCAGTCATGCGTCCTGTTACTGCAGTATCATCCGTGAACTTTAGGATGATGCTATCTTTGTGATAGGCGACCCATTTGTAGGTGAACAGGGTTGAGGATGCATCCCTCAACGCATCCCTCAGCCTATGTTTGTAGTAATGCTGACTGAAGTTCTGATAGGTGTGTGTCTATATAAGTGAGGGAGAGAAAAGTGTAGGATCTGAGGTGGACCTGTTGGATCAGTAGACATACTAAAGGGAGTATAGAGTGTCCGGAATGCTGTTCTGAATGTGGGCCAGCACCACTCTCTCAAAACACTTCATGATGGTCAGAGTGAGTGCTCATGACAGGTTGGCGGGCTCGTCTTGGGAAGCAGGACACTGGTTGCTTTTTTTAAACAAGGGGCACCAGTGCTCTGGCTGAGGGTGATGTTGAGGATGAAGTTGAGAACATCAGCTAGCTCACTGGCACATGCTTGAGGAGACCCTGCCCAGGGATGTTGTTTGGTCCTGCTGCCTTGTGAGGGTTGACCTCTTTCAGTTCTTTATGTGCCTGACCCGATGAGCCAGTTAGGGGAGGGGGTGAAGGGCAGGTTGTCCTGTATGTGTGCCTCCTCTCTGTGCTTTACCCGAGCGTCTCAAAGCGGGTGTAGAAGGTGAAGATTATCTGGAAGACTGTCTATGGAGCTGATGCTGTAGTCTGTGATGTGCTGTAGGCTTTGCCACGTCCACCTGGAGTTAGCAGTAGAATAGAAGCCATCCAGCTTCTCTCTGTACTGCCTCTTGGCTGCTTTCCTTAGTCCATACTTCACAGTACTTTCCCAAATATGCTGTTATAATGAACATTATGAAGAATAGTACAAGTACAACCTTAAAGTCCTCACTCGCACTGTGACCACAATCATGCGCTGCCTAACAACTTCAATGCAAATGCAAAAGTCTTAAAAAATGAATAAAAAAAAAAATTAATTTCTGTTAACAATTTAATTTAATGAGCAGCAGTAAAAAGTTTAGAATTTCTAAAACACATAATAGCAACTGCAATTGTCTAGAAGTATTTAATTGCATTTCATTTAATTTCTATCAATATTTGAAAGTTATTCACTTGAAGAGTGATTGCAAACAGCAGTAATAACACTGCAGGGTACAACCACATAACAACAGCCTAATAAACTATTCAAAAAACAAAGATAATCACTCATTAATTTACTCACGCATTCAGCTAGACATTGTGCCAGACACTGTCTCAACTGTATCTCACCACCACGCTGCACACAATTGTCTCGATTGTCTGATAACCTTGAATAACACCATGTTGTGCCATATATCAGGCTTTAGAGCCCAGCAGGAAAATGACAAAGATCTCAATTTGGTTTAACAGTGATACAAGCACAAGGAACTATTCAGTCTGATGGGACAATAACTTTTGGCTCGCCTACTACAAATTTCCTATGACCAAAGAGAATGCTAAAACACATGTGGACATGTTTTACATATTTGAGGTGTTTCAAATATGGTAAACTGGCCGTCTGTTCCATCCGTACTCTGTCTACCTATTGAATAAAAGACCACATTTTAGTTAGCTTCAGAACAAAATACTGACATAGTCTTTGTGTGAGGTGCATTTGCTGATTATTCGCCAGACAGAGGACAATTTAATGAATCAATCAATCCTCCATCCATCTATCCATTTTCTTAACCTTGTACCCATTTCAGGGATGCTGGGATTATCGTAGCTGCCCTATAAGGCAAAAGGCTAAAGGTGGGGTATTAACAGGTAGAAACAAGGCAAGCTGGAATGCCTTGGAGTGAATCTGCACAGGCCCCAGGAGATCTTCCAAGTCTATACACCCACAACCTTCTTGCTGTGAGGCAACACATGCCATAGGATGACAAGACACATTTTAAAAAAATCTTTTATTTTTTAGTTGTATGTATTGTATGTACCTTGTATTAAAACGGGTCAGTCAGAAATAGGAGAAGTCAGAAGAAGGAGTCCTGCAGATACCGTCCAGTTACAGATCAGCTTGGCATCGATGGTCTGGCTCTGCAGGACAGTCTTTACTCATAGTACTTCTCTAGTTCTTACTCCATCCGCCTACTGCTAGTGTCGTTTTTGTAATGGAAGATAATCTGGTCATTTCTTTAAGTTTGCCCAGGCTCGCAGTTTAGAGGTGGAATATGGTAAACTTGTTTTTGTTTTGTTTTGTTATCAGCTTTGCGAGGTCATGTGAAGTGGGCGGCTGTAGATGTCGTGTCTGCGCAGACGCATCCTTGAACGGCAGACCGTGACCTTGCGTTTTGGCTGAGTATGGAGCATCTAAATGAATTACGGCGCGCCCCCGTCCGCCTGGCTGGGAAAAGGCGCATCCTCCTTCCTTTTTAGATTTCAGTCACGCACCTTTGCTCAGATTTGACAAGACGCACGAGGGATGTGTTTCGCTGTTATTCTCTCAGCCCCCCCGATTTAAAGAAAAAGAGCGAGAATCGCGCTTATAAGAATCGATGCCTTTGCTTTGTCTGACTTGAGATCTCAGGATTTATTCTGCACCCAGCGCGCATTTTACACAAATCTGCACCGCTTGCACACGACGGAGAGACTGCGCCTCCTCGAAGCGGGTATAGGGCGATAACCGATAGGCACCGAGAATATCCTCCGGGGCCGTTCGTGCTTTTTTACTCAGACATTAAAAACAAAAACAAAACATAAGAATCGCGTATTTTAAAACAAGGTCACTAACGATTTGAGATCTCAAGCGCAGATCCCGGTGCACATCACCTTCCTCCGGTGATGCTGTGGTCAGAGAGCAGTAAAACAGACTAAAAGGGAAAACAATGTGATGGACAATGTCCACTCCAGCGGGTACGAGACACCTGCCATCCTGGTTCTGAATGCAGCGAAGAGAGACACCGAAGCGGGTGTCACCGTCAGCCCTGGATGCTGCGCCGAAAAATGGGATACTCCGACCCATCGTCGGGTAAAGACTTGCTCGGCAGCAGATCTCTTTGTTTCATATTTATTTGCGCGTTTGGGCTCGTCACACTTTTGCAGCAGATTCTCTACGGGAAAAACTACATCAAGAGGTAAGTGCTGATATTTTTTTACCCCACTCCTTTCTTCTCTTCAGCCACGATTAGAAAGAACATTAGAGCGCAGTCAGTTTCCAAGAGTGTAAGGATGACAGTGAGCGGTAAGAAGCATGCCTTTGTAGTCGTTGTTGATCATATCAGTGGCTTTTAATGGAAAAGGTAAAAATGTGAGTGATGAGGTAAGAACATGCTCAGTAGAAATGAGAGTAGTCTGGATGGTCTACATGTCGGGACAAGCTTTAGTGGCTGCAAAGAACAATAGCAATTAACCATCCATGTTTTTCTTTCTCCCCAGTGGCATAGAAACAATTTCCATTGGATTTCTTTTCCTTTTTGTTCCTTTTATTTTTGTTTTTTGATCTTTTCAGAAAACGAAGCATCACATTCATACCATACACAGTGCTTCAGCTGTGCATGGTAATGTTTTCCCCTTCTTTTTCGTTTTTTCTTCAAAGACCTTTCTTTGATTTCCGTTTCAGCCTTCTTGACTGGTCGTAGCCTACATCTGACAGAGGCATCAGATTTTCATAACACATATGAACGCTACTGGAGCTGATGATGGTGATGATGATGATGGTGATGATGATGACAGAAAGCAGCATGTTGAAGATGATGTGTATTTCTTTTTGGTCCCTGTTAAATAATTCATTTTACCAGGCTGCACCCTAGTGCACATGCTGCCACTGCAGAGCCACGTTTCATGCCTCTGCATCAGTATTTAACCCCTTGACAGAGGCGTTCTTTAGTTGGACCCTGGTTTGTAGTCCACTGTAAACCCACTGCAAGATTTATTTCCCAACTTTCAGGTCACTTTCTTTTATACTCTGTGCTTAAAATCCCCGTGAGACGAGCAGATGTTGAGAAGCTGGGATGTTTGAGCTTCAGGTGCTTCAAAAAGAAACATAAAACTTTACCCCCCCTCTCACCACCACCTCCAGATACTTTACCGACAGGACATATATGCTTACTAAAGCAAACATATATGTGCTGCAATCTGAAAGTCCCCCTCCCTCCCTCCCTCCCAAAAAACACACACACGCACACAACTAATCCCTCCCTTGCCACCCTGCCGGGCTGGTCTGATAATACTCGGCATGGATTCATGGCATCCTGACTTCTTCAGTGAGATGCATGAATTCAGACGCGAAGCACACACACTTTGTTTCGCCCCTGCGCCTTTTTTTGCTCTCCTCCTAGAGCTCGGCCTAGGAGAGAAGGGGAACAAGCCACACAACAGAAACCAGTTGGCTCAGCGGCAGCCATTTTGCTACAGTCTGTCTGCACACACCTCAGTGGGAGCGAGGGAAAGAGGAAGGGGACTGTGAGAGACCCAAGGAGTGTGATAAAAGGAATGTGTTTTCATGCATGCGTGTGTGTGTGTGTGTGAAACAGAGAGAGAGAGAAGCGTCATCTTATGATACCTACCCATGCATAAACAATCCAAAGTCATCCACATGGATTCGGCCACACCCAGCCTCTTCCCTCCTCCAAACCTTGGCCGGAGAACACATTGGCAGGATGCTTGCTGTGCACTTCTTTGCTTCAGTGCTTCACAGAAAAAAACAAAACATAAAAACAGATTGGTAATTACATGAGGCATGTAGGCTGGCTAGGATGGTTGCAGAGGAGACATTTGGGTGCTGGCAAACTGAATGATGGCTTATGGAGTAACAGTTTAGATGTATCATCACTCTTACATCAACTCACTCTGTGTATACGTCAGTGTTATGGCTGAAGGGGCTCTCGGTTCAATGCATGAGGATACCCATTAAAGTCAAACAGTACGACGTGCACATTGATGTACTTGATAAATCTGTCTGTGAATCTGACCGTTCAGTTTGAAAGGAGGCACCTTAGAGAGACACATAAATCCGCTCCCTGTCTGCCATCCTGGTGCCATCCAAAGGGGTGAAGTGGAGAGTGTAGGATTATAAAGTGGCAGCCCGAGATCGTTGAGGGACACCGCTGACACACTTCTGAGAACGAAGACATTAACTTTCAACTCCGCTTGACTTGAGGAGGGCGATCTAAAAATACTCTTGGATAGAGAGAATAGCACCCCGGGCTGCAGGGAGGAAGGGATTAAGAAAGGCACAGATGATGAGTGGCAGTGTAAATGCAACTAATTATGATAGTCATTATCAGTGAGTCTATTACTGCTTCAATTAATCATTTCACAAAATTACTGGCTGCCCTGTGGAGTCATGGATGTTTATTAAATCTTCTGGTTGCATTATGTAAGTGAGCTGTATCTCCCTGATTTTGAGCCTTTTCTCTTTGTGCGTGTGGTTTTTTTTGTTGGTTTTTGTGCTGTTGACACAGCTGTAACTGAGCATTGATGTTAGCACATGGTATCAAGTCACCGCACTTTGAACAATATGAAGGAATATGAAGAGAAAAAGTAAGAGCACAAGCAGAGGAGAGGCTCAGCTACAGCCCAGTTTTCAGTTTTGGTCTGAACAACAGACGAGGTCGTCTTAGAGAAACACACAGCAGTGAAAAAGCATCCAGATCGATGTGCTGATGGAGTCAGAGCACATTAGTGCTACAGGGCAACTTAGTGATTGTTGCTTGTCTACAAATGCTTGCATTAGCATCTCATGTGGACTTATAGATGGGCTCCTAAGGGCTGATCCTGATCCTAAGCTGATCTGTGAGTCAGAAGTAATCTAATGTAGCTACATTTGTATGGAGCTTTTCTAGTCTTACCAGCCTGTCAAAGCACTCAAGTAATCACTTTTGGAGTTTGAATTTTTGCTACAACACGGAAGTATGTCAGATTAAACTCAAGCCTGCAGTAGGCTTGTTGTTTTGGCTATGACTAATTCAATTCTATTTATATCACAACAGCAGTAGCCCCATGGTGCTTTATACTGTAAGACAGAGACCCTACAACAATACAGAGAAAACCTCAACAATCAAACAGACGACTTTGAGCGAGCCCTTGGTGACAGTGGGAAGAAAAAACTCCCTCTTAACAGGAAGAAACCTCAGGGAGAACCTGGTTTAGGGAGGACTGGTGGTGATGGGAGGAAGACAGGACAAAAAACACACTGTGGAAGAGAAGTTTATGGGTTTAAGGTGTAGGTTAGATAACCTAATGAACCAAACTGTGCCACTTTGAATAGCGTTGATTAGCTTTTGTCCTGTCTGAGGCACAAGAAGAGGGACAGAAGCCTCTCGAATTTTAGCGTTCGGTTCTGCAGCCGCTGCCATGGAGATGTTGAAGTGGCACTCAGAGCAGCTAAGCGCGCCTGCCGATTGGTATTGATGCGAGCCCCTGATGATAAATGCTCCATCACATAATGCATCCAGAAATGCTCTTTGGGTTCAATCTCCTCCTGCTGAAATTAGCACGACACCCACAAAGCACTCCTAGAAATGAGTCACGCATGAGTACTTGCATAATAGTCAGCATAACAGGAGAAGTTGTACTCCTCCGGATATTTAGATGTATGGAATGTGATGATGTTGAGAAAATCTCAAAGATCAAATTTTAAGTAAAAAAACAACACGTGAAAAGCACAAAAGTTTTCAAATGACTGGACATTTTTCCCCACAAAACTAAGGAATATACTTTAACGTGCTGACATTTCCCTTCATAAAGATCACATTTACCATTTAATCCTGGTGCCAGAAACCCTTCTAATGCACAAACACTGAGCTGAAAATAGCTTTCAACACATTTTCCTCCTGTCTAAGTAACATCTGCTGCATGTGCAGCAAAGGAGGAGGATGGATTTATTGAGAACAACAAAACAATACTGCCATTTTCAGATTTGATTGACAGCTAAAAATAGCTGCATTCCTCCATTTTCTCCCTCAAAGAAATCCCGGCTCTCGCTCCTGTAGAATGAGCTTTTTTTTATTCCGGGCACAGTTATAACATCCTATAAAACACATGCACCAAATGACCTCCTCTGATAAATGTACTGTGATGGCATCCAGCTGAAGTTAACATAGCGAGACCAAAGGTCAGGTTAAGCTTCTGCAAGCCATTGCATCTTTTTGTTAGGTACAGTATCGATGTATTAGTCTTTAGCTCTAAATTGAGATACCTCACCTGGGTTAGGTTCTTCTCACTCACTGAATACTATTAGATCTGGTGGCTTAAACCAATCTTCCCTTTGTTTCTCAGTAATATCTGGATGAAAAGATGGTCTAGATTGGCAGCTTAATACTATATTGGCAAATCTGCTGGCCGGTTGGCACTGATTATCGCTCATCTCTTAAATCACTCACTTCAATATATTGATTTACAAGTCTAACGCTCACACAAGCAAATATTGCACAGTGTGAATGTTTGAATCACACTCAGATTAGTGGCATTAGCCCAGCATAAATGTATCATTCAGATCACGGTGTCACTGTAACCCTGCTTGGTGTCATATACTGTCTTTCTTTAGCCAAAAAGCTGGTCCCCTCTTCCTCTGTATGTGCATGTGTGAGTGTGTAAAGGTACAACTTTTTCTGGGTTTTGTGACTGAACATATGCGATTGGGAGTATGTGTTTGACATTTGCACAATGGGGAAAATAAATCCCAAATAAACTGACTCATTTTCTTACTAGTGCGCAACAGTTTAGCCGACTCAAAGGGGACGAGACAGGAAATTGGACCGGTCCCGTTAATTTCTCCGATGACGGATCTCTGAAGCCTGCCAGAAATGGAAGGAAAAGGTACCTTTCCAGCGCCACTGACTGCACAACACCTCTGACAAAAGAGAGTGTGTGTGAGAGAGAGAGCGAGAGAGAGACTGAAAGGCAGAGTGAATGAGAGATCACAAGTTTCAAATCCACCATCTCTAGTGACGACCCAGCCCTGCATGCGTGGACTGGGCCGCTGATACCCCATGACTCCCCTCAGATGCTGTAGAAAGGGCTCAAGCCGAGGCACATTTGCACTTTTCTTCTCTACTTGTTATTGACATCTGCAGGTTTAGGAAGCTAGCAGGGGGTTGCTGATGTCACAGGGCTACATCACACGTTTAACTCTAACTTAACCTGTCTGCATGTTGACAGATGTTTCCGTCAGAATTTTCAGCCAGATTCACAGATCTCCGTAATAGTCACACCCTGCCTAGCTGATATTAAGAAGAAAAAAAAACGCCCTCAAAGGTAGGCCAGTTTGAAGGCATTTTTAGCATTTTCACAGAAACCCAAGAATATCTCTCTTTTTTTTTCATTAGTTTAAAAGGGATAAACTCTCATATTTTTTTCAGTGGTGGTTGCACTTCAGATTTGCTCTTGCATGTTGTCTGATCCCGTCCACCTCGACCCCTCCCAAATCCCTAAATCCCACCCCCTTTCAGAAGCTGGTTGAACCACGGTCTCCTGTTGATGTACTGGCTTCTCCTTGTATCTCTGTGTCGCATCCAGCACCCATTTCAAAATGCCTTGTCAACCTATGTCTCATACTGTTCTGCACAGCTCTGTGTGTATACCATATGCATAGTGTGGACACTTCTCCGCTCCTCCTATCTCCCCTTCTCACATCTGCATTGTCTCTCTCTGCGACCTGGATTTAACCCCTTTTCCCCACTGTACTCTCTTTGTTACAAGAAGACAGGAACGTGCCCGATTTTTTTCCCTCCCCGCCTCCCACACCCCACGAAATTGTGCTAAAATGCTCATCTTGGATTGGTTTTTTCAACCAGCAATTGCGCAGTCAATCTAAGAAGCCATAAGCGACGAAATTCACCTCATGGAGTAAATTGTTGTCTTGATTTCAGACCTGAACAGAGAACACTTGCAAAGGTTTTATCATCTTAGCTAAAACAAGAATGAACAGCCTCTATTCAGCGTGTCAAATATATTCTATGAGACCACCGCTCCTCTCTGTATAACCTCAGAAATACACTGCATCATCAGGTGGATGTAGACAACCAGTTTCATCGTTCCTTATTTGTACAATCTTATCCCAGCATCTTGTTCCTTTAATGCATCTCTCCATTGTATTGCTTGTTGCATCCTTTTATAATCTTTTTTTTCTTGCTTTGTTAACTCACCTCATTTACCTCACAGCCACAAGTAATATGCAGCAGTTTTATTCATCTTTCAAAACAGAATGCTCCATTTAATGTGCGACAGATACCAACATTCATTCTAACAAAGACACATTGCAGGTTCCCCCAATTCACATGTCATCATGTCCCTAACCAAGCATTATCAAAAACACTGTTAGCATTGCAAGAGCCCTCTAAAATTCTGATGTAGTTCTCCAGTATATGAATTCTTTCAGTTTAACAATAAGATGTAAAGAAAAGTAAAGTCTCTACCACAAGATATACAACAGATCAATATGTCCTTTGGGTTAAACAAGCCAACAAAAAACATTTAGGTGAATGAAGCCAGAAAGAGATGGATCAGTTCTGTGCCTCACTGATAAGATAAGATAAGATAAAAACTTTATTAATCCCTCGGGTGGGTTCCTCTGGGAAATTCGGTTTCCACACACACACACACACACACACACACACACACACACACACACACACACACACACACACACACACACACACACACACACACATATAAATACAGAGACATATATAAATAAAATATACGAAGGGGATAAATAGAATAAATAGGAATAAAAATAAAAATAAACTGCCGAACCTTAACAGGAAGATTTTGGATCAGGATAAAGATAGCAATCTCATGAGGGTAAGACAAATGCAAATGCATCATATTGATGGTGTAAGAACAAAAAAACCCCGCAAATGTGAAAAAAAAACCCATCTAAATAACCACTAAAGCAAGACTGTGGCCTACAGTGCTAATGTCAGAATAACTTTATATAATGCTGAATTTTTATTGAGTCCATGCATGTTACATGTAGTGTCAAAGAAGCGCACGTGGAAAACCCATGACAGATTTCAGTCGCACATGTATTTACAGTTAGCTAGGGTTAATGTTAGCAGGCATCGCAGCAGAAATATAGCAAATGGTGCTGTGGTAATAGGATAAGCATGAGGGAAAATACATGTGTTTCCTTATTTTTTTTCCCCTCAGAACCTAAATCATGTAACATGTTCAGTTCAATTTTCATCCCTGGCTTCTAAACATGTGCAGTGTGAAAGATGGATGTAGCTTCTGGGTCTGAAGGTGAAGCCACCATGGCTTGCATTCTTTTGAATGGTCAGCAGGGGGTGAAGTCCCTTACTCTTTGAACAGTCAGAGCCTGCTCACCACACCTGGTTTTTAAAGCACCAGGGTGACCACATGAAAACGTTCAACTTAATAACTTCTGTGATGGTGGCTACGTGCATCTTTGATACTGTCTGTGCTTCTAACCCTAGGATGAAACCAAACATCTCCATAACGGAGTCTCTTTGCTTCACAGATGTACATCCAAGCTATTTCAACAAAGCATTATAGTAATTAGTGATATTTAAAAATCGACTACCCAACAAAACATAATACTAGCAGGCTCCTATTCCTCCATACTAACCACGCCCCCCACCACACACACATTTTATCCTGACCGCTTTCTGATCACGTTTAAACAAAAGGCTGGAAGAAATGAGGCATCAGTACACAGAAATACAACAGCCGACTTTAAATTTCCCAGCCAGCATGGCTCTTTTTCCAGCGTTCTTCACACGACCATTTTGTGAAATCAACCAAAAGCACACCACACATTAAAGACATTATTTTTGTATACTTTTTGGTTAATGTTGCCATTCCAGTGTAACGATTGTTTCACATGTGTCTAAAAGAAGCTCTTCCAATTCTTTAGTCCTTATTAAAAAAGATAAAATTCCTCCCAAACTCTTTGTTTGTTATTACCTCTTTGTTATGGTTACTTGTTTGCATGACTACTGTTGTATGTGTTCATGTTTACAGTGTGACAAAATTGTAATAAATCAGTCAAACTGTCACACAGCTGATATACTTACTTACTCCTCACACAAAAGCACCGACCCGGCCACGCTCATAACCACCAGATGCTACACCGCTAAACCGTCTAATCCACCATTTTAGCAAGCCAAGCACTGGAATCAGCCCTATTTCCTTGTCTGTTTCTCTCCTAATTCAACATGTGAACATACAGTGTATGCACACATTTTAGCCCCAGAGTACCAATGTTACACCATGCAAGTTCTCATCATAGCCAGTGAACTATATAAAAATATGAGAGGTGCTACGTTTCTTCACTTAGTGTATGACATTGGTTTAGACTAAGATGTAACAGAATCTGGTGCAAGTGTCCAGTAGACATGTTACTATCTTGTTTGTGACGCCTAAAATCAGTGACATCATTTCTGTCATTTGTCATTCCACAATGCTCTACTGATATTCTAGTATTTCATAAAGTCAAACCATAGACATTTTATATTAAAAATGAAATATTTTTTCTTATTGTGACCTTTAAACACACTGTTTTACATATATATATATTATTTAAGCATAGTGTATTTTATCTCTTCTGTTTATTGTTAAATTCTTTTATGTTGAATAGATGTAAGCAGAGGATGACTCTTTTTATCCCTCCAGGTATCTGGAAAACTATGATGGCTCCTTTGATTACAACTCTACTGCATGCAGGGAGCTCAGACAGGAGATTATAGACGTCAAAGTGCTGACAATGTGAGTGTCCGATTATGTTTCATCTAACAAGGTAAAAAAATCTCCAAGGTAATCCTGCGTGTTTATCATGTATGAAAGTATTCATGTGTCAGGAGTAGGGTTCACTGGTACAGTGTCAGTGAAGATAAATTGAGTAGTAGAAGAAAAAAAAAAACGCATGAAGAAGTTAAAAATTAAGCATCACCACCAGCGTAAGAGTAACTAGCATTTTCAAAACAATGTCTGGTTCTGGATGACAACAATATGAATCCAAGTCAAAGCAGGAGTTCTAAACTCTTTTGTAGCTTAACTGAACTAAAAGAAGCAATAATTTTAACTAAATGCAACATAAATACACAAAATGAAAAGTTTATTTATTCAAGTAATTAATAATTAAATTACACTGTACCAGTTTAGCCAAATCACATGTAAAATTTACAGGTAATCAGATTACTTAAAGTCAGCATTTTAGGTGTAAATATTTTTCAAACTTGATGATGAGATGTCTATCATCCCTGACTGCTCCACTAAGAGTATTGGCAAGATATTGATGATATTTTAACAAAGGGCCAATCTTGTTAAAAAAAAAACAACAACTCTAAAATGACATCCTGTACTTGTGTACAACTTAGCTTAGAGAATAAGCTAAGTTGTGCTCATGGTGAAGGTAGTATTGGTAGTTTTACAGGCATTTTCAAGAATTGCTCGTCCTTCTAAAGTATTGGTCAGGTTTTAGTGAAGTTGTCCTCCTTGACAACCTTGACACATCTCAGCAGATTTTAATTCTCATTAGTTTACAGTCATTATAGCCAACTAATGACTGCAGAACTTTTCATCTGTATGTCACACATTACAATATCATGTGAAGTGTGATGAATGCAAGCCAAATGTGTCAACAACATTCTGATTATTTCTTTGTAAGCTGAGGCTTTGTTGGCAAAAATGGGCTAAATATATTTTAGCATGCTAACATTCTCAATGCTACAACTTAATACTGCACAAGGCACCACATAAATCTGAAAAGGATAGTATTTGAAGATACTTGAACATGATTCCATTAAAGATGGATGAGAGCTCTGTTACGTTAACTAGCTGTCTTTGAAGCTCTGTTTTGGAAGCCCCTGTGTTAGCATTTTGACTTCTGACATGTTGGTTTTTTAACGCTAGAAGTGGCTATTTTAAGATGAGAAGGTGGTGTGTTATCAGCTAACATTAGGAGGCTTAATTTGCAAAGTCTCCCTACATACAGGGTGTTTTAGTGCGTAGTGTAGAAAGCAATACTTGCTTATTTTGGCTAAACTAGCACTAGCACCGTGAAACATGGTGAAGAGGCCCACCAATAGAAGACCAATATTATTTGTTTTCTTGCTGTTGGGCAGCAGTTTTTGACACTGGCGTGATGAAAGATTTCAAGGCAACCCAATGAATTTTGTCAACCATCCAGTATCATAAAAGTTCACAGTAATAGTTATTGAGTTATTAAAGGTCAACCAGCTAAGTAAACAACACTTTCAGGTCTGGAGTCATGCCATAGTGTGACCAAAAAGACAAACAAAAATAAGTACATGTTTCAGTAAGTACACACAGTGTCAATACAGTTGACACATTTGCTAGCGCAGATTATTTTATGTTGTTACTTCAGGCAATTCTTGACCATTTGAGCAGTTTCATTACTCAATAACATCCATTTTGTTGCCAACACTATTGAGCCAAGTTGTTGCGCTTCTTATTTTCTTATCACTACAGGACACTATAAATACAGTGGGGCAAAAAAGTATTTAGTCAGCCACCGATTGTGCAAGTTCCCCCACCTAAAATGATGACAGAGGTCAGTAATTTGCACCAGAGGTACACTTCAACTGTGAGAGACAGAATGTGAAAAAAAAATCCATGAATCCACATGATAGGATTTGTAAAGAATTTATTCGTAAATCAGGGTGGAAAATAAGTATTTGGTCAATAACAAAAATACAACTCAATACTTTGTAACATAACCTTTGTTGGCAATAACAGAGGTCAAACGTTTACTATAGGTCTTTACCAGGTTTGCACACACAGTAGCTGGTATTTTGGCCCATTCCTCCATGCAGATCTTCTCGAGAGCAGTGATGTTTTGGGGCTGTCGCCGAGCAACACAGACTTTCAACTCCCGCCACAGATTTTCTATGGGGTTGAGGTCTGGAGACTGGCTAGGCCACTCCAGGACTTTCAAATCCTTCTTACGGAGCCACTCCTTTGTTGCCCGGGCGGTGTGTTTTGGATCATTGTCATGTTGGAAGACTCAGCCTCGTTTCATCTTCAAAGTTCTCACTGATGGAAGGAGGTTTTGGCTCAAAATCTCACGATACATGGCCCCATTCATTCTGTCCTTAACACGGATCAGTCGTCCTGTCCCCTTGGCAGAAAAACAGCCCCATAGCATGATGTTTCCACCCCCATGCTTCACAGTAGGTATGGTGTTCTTGGGATGCAACTCAGTATTCTTCTTCCTCCAAACACGACGAGTTGAGTTTATACCAAAAAGTTCTACTTTGGTGTCATCTGACCACATGACATTCTCCCAATCCTCTGCTGTATCATCCATGTGCTCTCTGGCAAACTTCAGACGGGCCTGGACATGCACTGGCTTCAGCAGCGGAACACGTCTGGCACTGCGGGATTTGATTCCCTGCCGTTGTAGTGTGTTACTGATGGTGACCTTTGTTACTTTGGTCCCAGCTCTCTGCAGGTCATTCACCAGGTCCCCCCGTGTGGTTCTGGGATCTTTGCTCACCGTTCTCATGATCATTTTGACCCCACGGGATGAGATCTTGCGTGGAGCCCCAGATCGAGGGAGATTATCAGTGGTCTTGTATGTCTTCCATTTTCTGATGATTGCTCCCACAGTTGATTTTTTCACACCAAGCTGCTTGCCTATTGTAGATTCACTCTTCCCAGTCTGGTGCAGGTCTACAATACTTTTCCTGGTGTCCTTCGAAAGCTCTTTGGTCTTGGCCGAGCGGAGTTTGGAGTCTGACTGTTTGAGGCTGTGGACAGGTGTCTTTTATACAGATGATGAGTTCAAACAGGTGCCATTCATACAGGTAACGAGTGGGGGACAGAAAAGCTTCTTACAGAAGACGTTACAGGTCTGTGGGAGCCAGAGATTTTCCTTGTTTGAGGTGACCAAATACTTATTTTCCACCCTGATTTACAAATAAATTCTTTACAAATCCTACCATGTGGATTCATGGATTTTTTTTTCACATTCTGTCTCTCACAGTTGAAGTGTACCTCTGGTGCAAATTACTGACCTCTGTCATCATTTTAAGTGGGGGAACTTGCACAATCGGTGGCTGACTAAATACTTTTTTGCCCCACTGTAACATGCTTACAACATACAGTAGATCACTGGCCAGATTCATTCAATGAGCCACTTGCTCCAAAGGCAATCTGAGCAGCATCTTTCCTCTTGTGTGAATATGAACAATGTCCAGTGACCTTTTGCATGTGGCCCTCAGGCTGGCAGCTTAATTATCAAAATCATACTGAGTGCTCAATGAAAGCCCTAGAACGACTCTGGCTGCGGCAGGGAACAGCTGTTGTCACTCTGGCAGGCAGCAAAATGAACGCACAAGCCTGACTCCCAGAGCAAATCACGCCGCCCCAATCATCTCCAAGGGCATGTCAGTTCAAGGACATCTATTTACAGATGTGCTTTCTGTTAATGAGTCGAGATCCAGGGTGATCAGTAAAGTTGCAGTAAATTTTTTGGCCTCTGGTTTATCTTTTTGAAACGTTTAAGGTGTTTCTTCAATTTGTTGCCTCTTCAGAAATAATGGTTAATTGGAAAAACCATGTCAGTCGGAATAAAGTCGTCTTTCCTCATCCCACAAGTCTCTCAATCCTGTCCGTCTCTCTACCAGGGTGAAAACGTCAGATCTCTTTGAAAGATGGCGAAACCTGCAGGTGTGTAGGTGGGAGCAGAACAAGGAGGAGGCCAGCAACTTTAAGTAAGTGTTACTCATTCTGAGCAGAGGAATTATGTATGTAAATGTCTGCATTTATCGAAAAGGTCTTTTTTCTAAAGACTGTGTTTTTTGTGAAGTGCACTGGTTACCTTTTGAATAGTTTAAAAGAAACATTATTATCTATTATCACCTTGACATTTATTGGTTTGGAAGTCCTCTACAGAAAATTAATGATTACTTCTGCTGATAAAATGTAGTTAAAATACAGTAAACTTTACAAGCCAAATATGTACAAATAGTACAGAATATGGAGAATACCAACCCCAAATTTTATAGAACAATATTTCGATGAACTGACTGTTGGGGAATCATAAATAACCAAGTAGAATAAGATGAAGGATTAGTATCCTGGATAAAATACTATATATTCTTACATAGAAAAGAAAAAAGCAAACATGTTCAGGATCTTACTATATACACTCAATGGGAGCGTTTTTGGTTACACCCTGCTAATACTGGGCTGGACTCCTTTTTGTCTACAGAATTTAACTCTTGGTGTCACAGCTTCAACAAGGTGCTGGAAACATTCAGAAATGTTGGTCTCAATTGACATGATAGCATCACACAGTTGCTAGAGATTTTTTAGCTGCACATCCATGATCTCAATCTCCATCACGTCCTTGGAGAGCCCATGTGAACTTTAGCATCAGTTTCTGTAGCCCATCTGCTTCAAGCTTTGATATGTTGTGTATTCAGAGATGCTTTTCTGTATACTTTGTATATAATCAATGGTTATTTGGGTTTCTGATGTCTTCCTGTCACCTCAAAACAGCTTGGTCATTTTTCTTTGACCTCTGGCAACACCAAGACATTTTTGCCCAGAGAACTGCCACTCACTAGGTATTTTATCCTTGAGATAGTTGTGTGGGAAATCCTTAGCTCCTGAAATACTCAAAAATACCAGCCTGTATGGCAACAACCATTCAAAGTAATTCACCATCTATTAGGTTGTCTTGACCAGCTCTACATGCCAAAAGGCATTGAATTGCTGGATGACATTTGCATTAACAAGCAAGTGTATCTAACAATGTGACCAGTGATCTATAAAACTATCATCTTTGGGTTCTGGGCTCTTTAAAAAATGTGCAAACTCATTAATCAAAGGTATGTTTTAAGACGATATCAAGAGCTGAAATAACATTTTATTTAAAAAGACATTGTTAATTTGTAATGACCATCTTTTGATAAACAACCCAAAACAATTAGGATGTAAAGGTTGAAATAATTTTGGTTTTGATCTTACCGTGCATCTTCTAAAGCTAAGTTTTACTTTTCTTTGGTGTCGTCCTGAAGGATGTCTCTGTCGCGCTGCTGTAATGCTCCTAACTTTCTGTTCACAACCAAGAGGAACACTCCTGCAGGGACCAAGCTGAGGTACGAGGTGGACACCAGTGGGATCCTTCCCATTACTACTGAGATCTTCAAGATGTTACCAGATGTGAGTTCACCACCTCTTTATGAGTGTTTGCTATTTTCTACTGTATCTGTGGGCATTTCCAAACCTGCTGATCTGATGTGTTTTATTTCAAAAGTTCTTGTGTTGTGTTCATTTGACATTACCACCTCATGTCTTTCAGGATATGCCGTATTCCAAGTCGCAGTTCAAGAAATGTGCTGTCATTGGAAATGGTGGTATCATCAAGAACAGCAAATGTGGAAAGGAAATTGACTCAGCAGATTTTGTTTTTAGGTATTCACGATGCAGTCTTTTAGTATTTGATATGTGAGAGTTGTACAGTGTTACCTGGAATTCTGTTCTGATTTAATATTCTTGATCTTTATATTAATTTCGAGGAATACATACAAATTGTCATTGAACAATTGGTGGTTAATTGAGAATGAATAATAAAAAATAATAATGAACGAATATTAAAACTTTAACTTGGGAAAAATTACATGACAAGAAGTCATAAAAGTACTTCCTCTTTCATGCAAAATTCTTTGAAATTTTACCCCAACCTTTAAACTCAAAGCATCAAATAATAAACTAGCACTAAATTCTGAAATCTACACACTGAACAGCCACAACATCAAAACCACTGAAGCGTATTACTTGGATCGTTGTAGAATCCAAGTTTCTGCTAGTAAATCCTTGGTTCTACCATTCACAAAAATGGAACTTTGTAACTTTGACATTTAACTTCCAACCAAGTATTGTTGAAGAGTGGCTTCCCAAAAGCCCAAGGTATTGAGCCTTCAAACACCTTAAATCCCAATTTGATTGAGTGTCTGGGGATTCAGCATGACAAGCTGCCAATGTTGCAGATCCAGATACCAAAGGACATCCCTGGAGGTACTGTTAATGTCCTGAAGGATCAGAGTTGTTTTAGCAAAATGAATATGAAGTGGTTTAATGTTGCTGCTGATCAGTGTAGTCCCATAGACCTCGCTTCACCAAGAGAAATTCAAATGTTAAAATTCCTGTTTATTCCAGTTACAGTGGTGGAAATAATTATTGATCCCCTGCTGAATATATGAGTTTGCTCACTTACAAACGAATGAACACTTTCTAATTTTTATGGTCGTTTCATTTTGATACAGATAAAGAAAAAAAACATTACATAAAAGTTATAAGTTGAGCTTCATGTCATTGAGTGAGATAAGTATCTCGATACGTTTCTTGTAGCTGGTCAGTTTTCACACATCTCAGGAGGGATTTTAGTCCACTCGTCTTTATAGAAACTCTCTAAATCATTTAGATTTCTTGACTGCTGTTTGGCAACTCGCAGCTTCAGCTCCCTCCATATATTTTCTAGGACTGAGTTCTGGAGACTGGCTGGGCCACTCCATGGCCTTAATGTGCTTCTTCTTTCCCCACTCCTTTTCCCTAGTGGTTTGTTTTGGGTCATTGTCACGCGGAAAGACCCATGACCCATTTTCAGTCTTCTGACTGAGGGAAGTAGGTTCTCATCACTTTATGATTTTATATTTTTTTCTTTTCTTAATAATTGCACCAGCAGTTGTCACCTTCTCACTAAGCTTCTTGCTGATGGTCTCGTAGCCCATTCCTGACTTGTACATGGTGCGATCTTGTCTCTGACGTCCTCTGGCGAGTCGTTGTTCTTGCCCATGGTGGCAGACAGGTTTGAATAATAGAAACTGATTGTGTGTACAGGTGTGCTTTATGCACATAACAAACTGAGATCAGGATAGTACGAATAGTGGGAGTCACAATTCTGGCTGGTAGGAGATCAATACCGATTTCACTTAATAATGGATTGGATTTATATAGCGCTTTTCAAGGCACCCAAAGCGCTTTACAATGCCACTATTCATTCACTCTCGCATTCATACACTGGTGGAGGCAAGCTACGGTTGTAGCCACAGCTGCCCTGGGGCAGACTGACAGAAGCGAGGCTGCCATTTCGCGCCATCGGCCCCTCTGGCCAACACCAGTAGGCAAGTAGGGTAAAGTGTCTTGCCCAAGGACACAACGACCAGGACAGAGAGCCAGGGGATCGAACCGGCGACCTTCCGGTTACAGATACGGTTCCCAACCCCCCTGAGCCACGGTCGCCCCAAATGACCTGCAAATCAGTTTATGCCTTTTGTGTAATGTGACCTGCAAATCAGTTTATGCCTTTTGTGTAATGTGTTTTCTTCTGGATTTTTGGTTGGTTAACCAATTTATGTAATTTATTGTAAAAAGAAAAATACCCCAACAACTTCTTATTAAAACTATTATATGATTACTTGTGCAGCTCTTCAGGTTGTCTCCTCAGCATGCCTCTTTTTAAACATATCAAGTCAAATCTAAATGATTATTAAACTCTAGTGAAACGTTATTTTCCTTTTTTTGCAGATGCAACATACCGCCCATTAATGACAAATATTCAGCAGATGTTGGGACTAAAACAGATCTGGTGACAATAAACCCGAGCATTATAACTGAGAGGTACTGTAAATATGGGTCTGAGAAAGAACACCTCTTTAGCTCAGCTTCTGCCAATGATCTTTTCCTTTTATCACATGAATCACTTTCTCTGCAGATTTCAGAAGCTGGAGAAATGGCGGAGGCCGTTTTATGACGTCCTTCAGAATTACGAAAACTCCTCAGTGGTGCTACCCGCGTTCTACAACACCCGCAACACCGACGTGTCATTCAGAGTTAAGTATATGCTGGATGATTTTGACTCCCAGAGAGGTGTGTTCTTCTTCCACCCGCAGTATCTGCTTAACGTGCAGCGCTTCTGGGCGGTGCAGGGCGTCCGCGCCAAACGGCTCAGCAGCGGCCTGATGCTAGTCACCGCCGCATTAGAGATGTGCGAGGAGGTCCACCTCTACGGTTTCTGGGCGTTTCCTATGAACCCCTCTGGCATCTTCATCACACACCACTACTATGACAACGTCAAACCACGGCCGGGCTTTCACGCAATGCCTCATGAAATTTTCAACTTCATTCACATGCATACACGTGGGATCATCAACGTACACACAGGGCCATGCGCATGATCCCTCACTCTAATTAGTAATTTGCTTTAATGCAACTGCTCAAGATTTGACCTTTTAATTTGTCTTTAGGCCAGTTTTCATCACGGCAATCTCAGTTCAGGCAACTATTTTGACCCCAGTTCAAACAGAGTTGGCCTTGGGACACTCTCATCTACATGTTGAAGATTTCTCTTCTGCCAGCATCTTATCTCCGACTGTCAGACCATTGGATGCTTGTTTTTAATGTGAACAAAGTGGTCTTCATAGTGATGTTGTTTCTGTGGAGTTTTCTAGTGGCTCGGCTGTACAGAGGTGTTGTTTTTCTACTTGGTCACACAGATATTTAAGCCCGTCTTCTTCTCTCTTTTTCTCAGACACTCTGTGGGTGTGGCAGCTTTTAATGTTTGTGTAAAAAAACAACAAAAAAAACAAAGTCTGAATCTTAATATTCAGCTAATATTTTAAAAAATATGAAAAGAAAATCAAACTGTAAAATTCAGTTGTCTACTTTTGTAATCTATTTCCTATTCACCATATTCCCTCGGTGAATATTTTAAAAACACTCTTGAAACGGCCTGTTTTCCGCGGCCTTCTTTCTCCCATTTCCAAATATTTCTCATCATTTCTGGTGGAAAAGAGGCAAGATTTTCTTTTCGTTTTTTGGGGGAGGAGTGGGGTGTCATAGATTAGGGTGAAAGCTAGAAAAATATTTTGCAATACACCAACTCCACAGAACTTTTGGCTTTCCAGTTTTTAAAGCAACCCAGCCTATCGCTGTCTTTCATGTCTTAAGCCTTATTGCCTTATGAGGTATGGAATCCCTCTGTATGATGTGCAGACAACGTTTTTAGTTTGCCTCTTTTCATCCAAGCACAACCCTAGCACACTAAGGTAAAGCAATTCATGTGCAGTTCATGGCTTGTATTCTACTGGAGTCCCTCCCTGTAAACTCCACTCATAACCACGTAGTGCTCTGCATGACTTTACTCTATACTTGGCTTTGTGTGTGCCTGCTTCAGCGATCACTGATATAGCCTATGTTTACACTTAAGCCTCAACTGAAGCTCACAGTGCTTTTGGAGATGTACACAAGACTCTTGCTTGGAGAAAGATTGATGGATATGTTAAAGTGGCTGAGATGATGTGGTATCATTTTCACTTATGACCCCCAAAAATGTATTATGCTACTGTGGTACACTGGAAAGTCATAAAAGGTTTTTCTATTTGTTTTGTTGTATGCAACAAATTATTTCACTTGTGAGACTGTAACTTTACTTTTCAGTCACTCCTCTGTTCATGCTCAGCTGTGCACTTGTCCATTATTTCTTTAAATGCATTACAAATAAGATTAAAAAAAAAAATGCTGTTTCCTTCATGTCTTTATACAGACTCTTTGTGTGTTTATGGAGCACCAAAAAGTTTCGAGCTAAATTGCTCTACAGTCACAGTTAATGAGCAAGAGTGGAAATAGAGGGGATCTGGTCTGTGTAAAGAATGGAGGTAATATATAACACAGTGCTTCTTAAATGACTCTGGATCATTCTTTATACTGCTACTGTGCTTGTAAATAAACTTGTCTGAATTTTCACTTGTATGTTCATTATTTTGTGTTGGGATGAGAGTGTGAATGAATGCACTGCTGTGTGAAGTGAAAATGTGACCACACATGAATAAAAACATGCATCAAAACTCTGCATTAAAAAAAGTGTAAAACAATAAACTTGTAAAACCACAGCCTCAATGTGCACTCCACAGCTATCCTAAAAAGTTGATTCTGTTCAAGAACAGGCGAAAAAAGGCTAGCTAAAACAAATACATGTCCTCAACTCACAGGTATAAGTAGCTGAGTGATGCATTTTTCAAAAAATTATTACACACCTGTGAAACTGAAATTTTAGGGCAGCTGAGCTGAATGTGAATTAGAAAAAAGATTGAAATTTTGGCAGGCGAGAGACAAACAATAACTCCTGGGGAGGAAAAGTGCAGTGAAGCAATCCAATGAGGTTTGACTCTTTGCTGTCAGCCAATCTTTGGGTAATCTGATGTTGAAAGACCAATATGACCAAACTCTGCCCTTCTCCTTGATGCCTGCATCATCAGGTGTCAGATGGCAGCAATAAGGCTAATGGGATGATTTGGCACATTGTCAAATGCAGATGTGTATGCCAGTGAGGCAGAGATACAACAGCAATGCAAAGGAACTAATGCATGAAACAGGGTGTCATTATTATTTATTTCTTAAGTTTATTTCTCTTATTTCTATTTATAATTTATTGTATAAGTCCCTGATATATGGAAAATGATGCTAACCCGCAGATGATTTAACTTTTAATTTAGATTCAATAGTTCCTCCCGTTCTCCATCATTAGAGCACCACAGAAATAGTATTTTTTTTCTGGGCAAATGATGTGAGGAAATTTCTTCTGTATTATTTGGGGTATTAAATATGTATATATTTATTTGGTTTTGACTTGCATCATGAATAATGTCCAAAAACTAGAAACGTTCTCATTTACTTCAATTTGTAAATTACATCAGAGTGATTTTAATTTTTTAACTGATTTGATTATTTTTAAATAACTATATATGCTGTTTATGGTGTTTGATTCGTCTGTAAATAAAGAAGAAACTGTAAAAATATATATATTTTTTCTAGACACCAGCCAGAGCCAGTACTTTTTTTTCCTGATTGAGACAGGCTAGCAATAGCCTTTTCACAAGCAGCATATTTCCTAAAACGTGCTGCTCTTACCTTTGTTAGAGTTCATTATAAGTTGCACTGAGTAAAATAAATCAATGCTGTCTGAGTTTTACTTAGAATTATAAGTTGCTTTTACCCTGTGAATGTGAATTAGACACACTCGATGCAACAATAAACAAAGAGAAGTAATTGTAAAGTTGTGTGTGTGTGTGTGTGTGTCTGTGTGTAGGGGTGTGTGTGGATGTGTACATGCGTGTCTGTGGTCCTGTCTGTATGAGTGTGACTGCAGGTAAAAGCGAGACACCCCCGGCCCGTAAAGCGATCCTGACACCATGAATAATACAGGGTGCCGTGGCAGAGAGGATAAGTTGTCTGTGCAAGGCTCCTTTTTCACAGGGCTTTCTCCTGTGGGTCATGTGAGTGCTGAAGTGACACTAATTTTTCATGAGTGATGTGTGTGTATGCATGGTGTGTTTGTGTGTGTGTGAGTGTGTGTGTCTGCAGGTTGTGTGGCCAGGTAGGAGACGTCCAGGCAGTCATCCCTCCATCTGTGTGTCCTCAGTGGCTGCTCCGACCCCACGATCCCAGAGCATCTCTGCAGCCAAGGGTCAAATGAATTGTCTTACACCATTAGAAACTCTACGCAGCTCTTACGAAACTAAGGGTCAGGGAAGTGAATGAATAAAAGATGCCGTCCAAACAGAAAAAATCCACAGCTTCAGGAGAAACTGAAGAGGTTGATGACGAAGTGGAGGAAACTGAGCCAAAGTTAAAGGAGAGGAGCAACGGTTTGACCCGAGGGGACACCACTAAAAGGGGGAAGAGTCAGAAGAAACACAAGAGCTCCGAGAGCACTGAGAATCAGGAGCTTTCAGAGAACGTGAAAGCTAAAAAAGAGGGGGGAAAGGGACGAGAGAAAAAGAAGAAAAAGAAAGCAGATGAGGACGAGGATGCTGAGGCTGTGATTGAAGGCAAAGATGATGAGGGTGAGCAGAACAACAATGATCCCTCAACCAATACCAAAAAGAAGAAATCACAGAAACTCAAAGAAGAAGTGACCGAGGGAGTGAAGGAGGAAAAGAAGAAAAAGCACAAGAAATCTTCTGCAGAGAACCCGGAGGGGGACGCGGAGATGGGTTCCAAAGATAAAAAGTCCAAAGATGGCAAGAAAAAGAAAAAGTCTCACAATGACGATGATGAGGAGCCTTTAATTGAGGAGCAGGAAGAGGAGGAGGAAACAAAGAAAAAGAAGAAAAAGAAGGCAAAAAAGGGATCAGCAGACAGTGATGAAGATAAAAAGAAGAAGGGGAAAAAGTCCAAAAGCAAACAGGTGGACTACTCTGAAATCTACCAGAATGAACTGCTGAACTACCACACAGACTCATCCGATGGATATGAAGATGAATACTTCAAAAAGAAAGGTAAGAGCATCTGATTGCAGAGCAGATGGAGAAACCTCACATGTTGCTTTTAAAATAAAAAATCTGAGTCAATATGTTGGAGTGTATCAGCTGCTCAAACCTTGACTCCAGTTCTGTCAGCACTGAGCTGGAGCGCTCCGGGGAATCCCTCTGTTATTGTTCTGGGTGAAAGCTCAGTTATGTTCTACATGAATGACGCCAAACAGTGGCTCGGGGGCAGACAGGTGCTGGGTGCCATCCCAGTCGCAGGGGCTGGGAGCACAGCCGGGGCCAGAATCAGGCCTGCGAGTCAAAGGAGCTTTCTTAAAGCAGATCAGAGGCCCTCAGAAAGATGTTAATCAACTCTGCAGGACTATTTTGTGTGTTTTTTGTTAATAATGTTAATAGCATAAGATTTTCTTGTCATGTAACATATTTTAAGCATCCTCTGATTAGACTAGACTTATTTTTTTACACTGATTTCAGATATGGAATTCAATTTAAGCTTGCAAGTCAGGTTTTTGACATGCAAATCATTGACTTTTTGACAGAATGTTGGAATTGTTTCCTACTTAAATTGTTTTGATTGTTTATTCTGAAAAAAAAAACCCAATACCATAATATCATAGCATAGTCGCCTCAAGCTGATTTATATTGTAAGGTAGAAACGCTACAATAATACAGAGAAAACCCCAACAATCAGTTTACCGCCTATGAGCAAGTGTTTGGTGACAGTGGAAAGGAAAAACTCCATCTTAACAGGAAGAAACCTCCAGGAGAACCAGGCTCAGGGAGGGGTGGCCATCTGCTGTTACCAGTTGGGGACAAGATGATGATAAAGAAATTTCTGTCAGTTTAGCTAAAAACAAAAACCAGGCGGGTAGCGTGCCTCAGGGTAAAGTGGTCCAGGGTTCAAATTCATAATCTGGCTGGAGCTTTTCTGTGTGAAGTTTGCATGTTCTTCCAATGTTTGCATGGGTACTCCAGCTTCCTTCTGCTGTCCAAAGACATGCAGTTAGTAGGATTAGGTTAAAAATGCCTTTTCACGAGTACTGCTGATGAAATAACCCAATATAAAACATGCTTACTAGAATATTTATCGCAGTTTATCAGTCATCATGAATATCCTAACACAATGTTCTTTGTGTGCATCCAGTGAGAGAAATTAATTAGATGGCGTCATAGTTCAAAAGGTCAAGCTCAAAAGCCCCTTTATTCCTTCTTGTCCTTCTTGTGAACTTTTTACAGTGGAAGCTATTTGCAGAATGAAGAATTGAGCAGACTCCTAAATGGTAAATGGACTGGCTCTTATATAATGCTTTTTTACTGTGCTTCAGTGCTCCAGACACAAACACACAAACACACATACACATGCACAAGCACTTTTTCCATATATATCTTGCTGGATATATATTCAAACAACCTTGGGAAAGGCACAGATTTAGTACTTTTGCCCCAAAAGAAGTTTTGCTTTGTTTCAGTTTTTGTTTTTTTGTTTTTTTACATTTCTGAACGTGTTTGCAAGAGCTTACAAGACATGCAACACTGCAACATCATAATTTGTCTATTACATTCAATTACATTATTTATGTGTTTCCACATAAACACCTCCATAAAACTGACTTTATATAGTTAATGATTTACTTGAAGCTCTTGATCATCTTGCAGATTATAAAAGGAACATTAAGTATTTGTAGCTGTGATACACCTCTACAGTGAGAACATCTTTGTTACCTAACTGACCCACTCAGGTTTTTGACACTCCAAGGAGATTATCATGGTTGAGTTTTACCAGGCCACTGTCTATCTGATTTTATCAGGTGTCTCTCTTTCTCCTTAAGCTGGGTTTAATAGCTCGCCTCACTGTTAATTAGGTATCAGATTGACTTTGATCAAATTGCTCCTTTATCAGATCTGTACATTTCCTCTCTCCATCTTCTAGAAGGTTTAAGATATTCTCTTGCTGTCTAGCCTTCTTATGCATTTATCCTTAGTATTTAGTTTTATTTCATATGACACCTCAAACTGGCTTTTTTAACATTTACCTAGAACAGTGGACACCCTGCAGCATATATGTCAGATTCACTTTAGTCTAGTTTTGTAGTCCTATATACTAAAAATGAAGGGAACGCTCGATAACACAAAGCCACTTAATTTCAGGGATATCAGTCCAACCAGTTAGAAAGCACTAACCATTGTGAATTTATTTTATCTGCTTTGGTGCAAAGGAAAGAGACAGTAGGTACCCTGCAGAGGCAGCAGGACATTCTCGAAACAGCTCCTTATCCACCAACTCCAGCTGTAGCTCAGGAGATAGGACAGGTCATCTCATTTTATCCCTGGATGCCTCAGTAGGGGCAACGTAATAATCATCCGTAAGAGTGTGAATGTTAGATACAAAGCATAACAAAGTGCTTGGGTGAATTAGGCCTGTCATATAAACATGTAGAAAAGAGTTAAGAACCAGTCACTTTACTATCTCATATGTATGTAGTCTGAGTACCTCTATAAACGCAGACATTTTTGCATTTTGCTGGTCTGGAGCATGTAGGTGTGTTGTGTGCTAACATAATGCTATCATTCCAGACTCTGCAGGTCACGGTTTAAATGTAAATGTTAAATTTCATGACAGCTCAAGTACAAAAAGACTGAACATGTATGGCTTGTTTGGAAGGTTTGCCAGGAGAAAGATTCTTCCGTCTAACCAACATGGCAGCACAGCTTAGGTTTTGCAGCGTTGCATCTGAACGAACCAAAGAACTTCTGTAACAATGTCCTTTGGAGACCAAAGTGGTCATAATTAATCGCACACAGCAAATTCAAAAGTGTTAAATGTTTTGGTGTTAATAGTCTTCTTGCAAAAGTAGAGTTAATTTTACTCTAAGCAGAGTCACATTCTTTTAATGTAACTCTGAGGTGTAAAATGATAGTAGTTAAAATCGAGTGTTAAAAATGAGTGTTTCTCTGTCAAATCTGGAGGTGTTACAATGGAAACATTAACTCTTGACCTCTTAACTCT
The DNA here is from genome assembly GCF_041146795.1 of Maylandia zebra. Lineage (NCBI taxonomy): Eukaryota > Metazoa > Chordata > Actinopteri > Cichliformes > Cichlidae > Maylandia > Maylandia zebra. Next base: position 51,542,770 of record NC_135173.1, on the reverse strand, counting down.
GAACTCCTAGAGGGGCTATGACACCAACAGAGTAAATTCACAGACTCCGCCCCCAGCATGGCTCCAATCGAAGCTGAAGTGAAGCCGTTTCAGAACATTTTGCTCTACATATTTGAGTTGTTTGCCATGCTTGGTAAGTCATTTTTTCAAAGATTGTTTCAATTGTTATTAGCTTTTACTTCTGTGGCTCTTTGGAGTTGAGACAAAGCTGTGTGAAAGGCATTAGCCATGTTGCTCGGTGATAGCATAATATTCTGTTTTAGCTAGCTGAAAGGTATTGTTTGCGGGCAAATACCACAGCCTTGAAAAAAAGCTTGCATGTGAATTTTCAGTCAAACTTTTGGTCAAATACACCTAAAACAATGTCTAGAATGTGAAATGTTGGTATAATGGTGCTACTTGAAGCCTGAAAACGATCGCCCATAAAAAAAAACGAGCAAACAGCAGTAGCTGACGTCCTGACTGGGTTCTACGTTAGCATAGATCCCTCCAGAGTTTTGTGCACACGGTTTAGGTAAAAATGAAAAAGGTTGAGGTTTTACATTTAGTTCAGTATTACCTGTTGCCTGTGTCCTTGTCTTTTGGGAAAATACTTTACACAAGTAATGGCTCAAAGAGGATTCCTTTTTTTTTTTTTTACTGTGCTGCAATTGTTTACTGGATTATTTGTGCCATTAATTGGTGTCAACTAATTTTTATTCAATCTCCACACAGGATATGCTTGTGAAGATGGAATATGGGGGAGAGCAGAAGTGCGTTGAAGTTCCACAAAGTGATGAATGAAGGACATGCATATTGTATTGAAGAAATAAGTGATGAGAATGCTGTTATTTGCATTTACCATGTCAGACCTTTTGATAAACAAAATTCTAATGAAAGTGAGAACATGTATACTGTTACATCTTTCAGAAAATGTTTTGAAATTGTGGTGCACAGTTCAGAATAAATGTTTTTCAAAAACCATTGCATCTTTTTAGTAAATGTTTATTTCCAAAAGAAATTTCTAGAAGTTCAGAACAGTAAAATTCCCGCTTTTTAGAATGAATTAGAAGATAACTCTTACGTAGTTAAACTAAAATACTCTTTGAGAGCTAATATATAAACTCTTAACACCAAGTGTTAAATTATCAACTCCAGACAGATTTGGTGTTTAACACTAAATCAGAGTTAACGTACCAACTCTCCAAAAAGAGTTAAATTAACACTCTGGTGTGGACCCATATAGACACTTTAATAGTGTTGAAATCAAATCCGACAGTGTTAATTTGGACATGCTGGATTTGCTGTGCACCATTTATGGCAAAAACCAAACACAGCATATAAGCACAAACACCTCAAACCAACTGTGAAGCATGGTGGTGGAGGGGTGATCATTTGGGCTCGTTCTGCAGCTGTAGGACCTTGGCACCATGCAGTCTTTGAGTCAACCGTGAACCCCTCTGTTTATCAAAGTATTCTACAGTCAAATATTAGGCCATCTATTGGACAGCTAAAGCTTTGCCCAACAGACTGACTGAAAAAGAAACTAATTAAGGTATTACAATGGCTCAGTTAAAGTCCAGACATCAACCTGATTGAGATGCTGGACCATAAGAAAGCTGAGCATAAACAAATGTCCACAAACATCAATGGAGTGAAGCAACTGTGTAACGAAAAGTGTGATAAAATTCCTCCACAGCTAGGAGGGAGATGGATAAAGCCAAATAGAAAATGAAGACTTCACCTGCTAATGGTGGTTCTACGAGGTATTAAATCATGGGGGGTATACTTTCACAGGACTCTCTTATATATAAACTTCTCCAAATCTATTGCATTTAATGAGCCACTCATTTACAAAATAGATGATAAGGCTAGGAACTTTTTCAAAATGTTACCCACATATTAGAAAGGGTTAGTGGTGCTTCTCATTCCCACACTATGTATGGCATACTTTATACTGGTTGTTTCATCCCTGGGTCATAGACTTTCATCTCAAAGACCAATACTTTCAAATGAAATCGAAACAGAAGAAATCCATTTGATACTTTAACGTTGCTGGACCAAAGTGTTACCTTTTTATAGTCTGTAACAGAATGAACATCCTTTTGAAATCTTCTCTAAAACAGCAGATTTTTGTTTAGATTGTTACTCTAAAGCTCCAAAACACTAAAACTTTTTTCATGGATTAAACCAAAGTATTACTTTTAGGAAAATAGTTATTTTGATCTGCTAATGAATATGAATGTAAAACAGAGGGAACTTAAATGCTGCCACCACTTATCCCGTACTTCATAATAACCCACAAATTGAAAGGGTGTTTCTTGAGTAGAAGTCGAGTGATCAGCAGTCATTAGGATTTATTTTCTGCACGACTTGATTTTTTTCTTAGTTTGATTCGTCCTCTCTTCTCCTCCATGCAAACGATGTGAATGTCACCACCTCAGGTAGATTTTACAGACGGATGAAATGTGAGAGAGGATTGGCTGATGTATAATGCCAGACATGGATTCGTTGCAGTTTCGCCTCATTGAATTCCCTGGCAACTGTGCATGGAAGGAAACATAATGCTCCATAATGTTTATAGATTATTGGACACTGAGGATGTGACTTTGTGTTCGTCCTTTGGTTCAAGTGATTATTCATTAAGTTTTTGTATTAGATATAATGTAATTTGTGACTGTATTTCAGATTGTATTTTCCCTTTTATTCTCTTCTCCCTTCTCCCCTCTCTTCCAGTGTACGAGGTAGTTACTGTCACTGGTGATGTTAAAGGAGCTGGGACAGATGCAAATGTATTTGTTACCCTTTTTGGAGACTTTGGCGTCACGCCCAAGGTCCACCTGGCAAGCAAGTGAGTTTAAAAGGGCTTTTGGTGGTGTTCTTGAATTCGTTTGATGAATATGCTTTTTTTCGTTTGTTTAAATCAGATCTAAGTGACTTACTCTGTTTCACCATCATATGATGTTTAATACGTCCTTTTTCAGTTTGTTATGCCAGTTTAGCACCTTTTCAATGTCAGTTGTTGACTTTTTAATCTTTTCTATTCTTCTCCATTCCTTCAGCACAGAAAAGAGGTATTTTTTATTTAATCAAACTGTAAAATGATGCTTATGATCCTGTCCTTGTGTTGGCTTGTATTGTCAATATAACACTGTATGTGAGAGAATTCCTGTTTAACATCAAAACCTGATGTCCAAAGAACCAGTGATGCAAGATAAAATGACTTTGCACACCAGCCATTAAAAAAGATATTAACCAGTAAATTCTTTGACGTCAGACAACAGAGCAGAGGTTTGTTGGTAAATGGGAATGTCTCTTATATACAGTGCATTAAGTGTTGGACACAGGATATCTGGAGTAAGGAGGAACTATGTGACATGGCTGGTCTTCATTTCCATTTAGAGATAAATGAAAGAAGACCACGATGTCATTTCTGGGGACGATCAAATGACTCTCAGGGGATCTTAGCAGCAGGCTTCCTTTATCTCTGCACACATTGATTGACAGATAGGATTACCTGTGAAGCGTAACAGATATACCATGTTACTGTCAGCCACTCTGGACCATGTCACCCACACCTTGTGGTGGTCTCACCCATCCACTTCAGACAGTGTCCACATCCTTTGCATTTACTGTCTATCTGCTGTGTGATTGTAGTGTTGCTCAGCCGATGAGCTACACACACACACACACGCACACACACACACACACACACACACACACGCACACACGCACACACGCACACACACACACACACAGATGTTCAGGAGCCCCTTTTGGTGACATATTAAACAAACTGCATTGTAAGGAGTTTCACCTTACTCCAATATAAGTTAGGTCCTGCCTGTATTGTGTTATCGTCACTGGAAACTTTAACAGCATGATACAGGTAAGGGAGGGTTGCTATGTCTCCGAGAATATTTGCCCCACTGATCAGTGAGGCAGATTAAAAATGCAACTCTTTGGAAATTCAGTGTAATTATAAAACACGTTCAAATTGCATGAATTCCAAAGTTTGCTGTGAGTTTTCTCCACCCCTCCACCGGATAATCAGTTTCTCCCCTTCATTCTCTTGCAGGTGATTTGACATTGAGAATGAGGGCATGTATTCATGTGTGTTGTACAGTATTTCAATCTTGGCAGTTTGTTGCAGTATGATGACACTGTGCACCTTATTTTGTGAGCCTTGGCATTGTCTGTCCACTGAATATTGCAGGAAGATGAGAACAGATGGAGATATGGGTCAGACACAAAGGCAGGTATTCTCTGTTAATGGAAAAGAGGGTGTCTGATTCACGGTGTTGGGCAGAGGGGGGTCTGGTGTGCTCATGGGCCTGGTTCGACTCCGGGAGGGGGTAAATGTACTTGAGGAGGAAGCAGGAGAGGTGAAGGTTTCAGATTATACCACTGCCACGAGACAACCAGGGTACCCTAAATCTGCGTCATTAAGGGGGATACGATTTACTGTTCCAGAGTTTAGGTCACGTGTCTCTGGGTCTCTAGACTGGGACATTCAGAGCATTGTACTGATATTATTCACATTTTGACATTTTCCAGAAGCCGGACTGCATTTGAGAAGAATAAGACGGATGTTTTCCGAATCAAAACACACAACGTGGGGCCTCTAAAGAAACTGAGGTAGTGTATCGCTAATAGTCGACTGTGATAACTCGTATAAAAACTCACATGTATGCACGCTTTAAATACCCCATTACTGTGTCTGGATTAAATACCCAGAATGCACAACTACAGGTCACTGACAACATCACAATTTCTGCTTCATAGTTGAGCATTCCTCACACAGCATAACAGCAGCTTACTAAGAGGATCCCACAGGAACATTTCTCGCTGTGCGGCGGGCCATCAAAGGATTTCATCCAGTGACAGAAGGTTAAGCCCCATCTGCTGTGTGAAGTTTGTCTCCTCTAGAGAGAAAGACACAGAGTTACATCGCAGCCACAAGACATGACCTCTGAAAACAGGCCCCAAGATTTAAACATGCTGAATTGTCAGGATTTGCTAAAAGAATAATGTTGCATTCTGATTTAAAACTTTGTTTCTTTTTCTAGCATGCCAGACACAGTTTTCTTACCTGTTATGGAGACGATCCTCAGTCAAGGTCCACCTATTTGCTTTTTTTTTTCAAGGTCAAGGCAAATCAGCTTAAGACATTTTAAGAAGAACTTAAAATTCTAAGGGCTACTCAAATTGCATGTGAATAATTCAACATTTGCTGTAGAAAAAAGCAATACAGTTCAAAACTCTGGAAAAAGCTAAAATGGTAAGGAGATTATGTGCGGGGATTATTTGGCCAAACTAGAACTTAATAAAGCTTCTCCTGTTGTAGACATTGCCAGGGCAGTGTTAATCCTTACTGTAATGAAAGTGCTGTCATATATATTGCAGTGGGCTGAGGTGGGGACCCAAATGCAAATACACAGGGAGGCAAAGATCAACACAAGTAAGCTGTTTATTCGGCCAATAAAGATCTACAGATAAAAACAAAACTAAACAAAACAAAGACAAGCCCAAACTACAAAGATAATAAGTCCAGGAAACATGCTGGATGTAGAACAGCAGGCGATAGGACAACACAACAAGGAACACAAGCAAACTGAGGCTTTAAATACACAGAAGAGATAATCGGGGAGATGGGAACCATAAGGGTAATAAGACACAGCTGAAACTAATCAAGCATCCCGAGACAAAGGAAGTCACTAACTAATGCCGCATTCCAGGTTAAGTCAGACGTCGACATTTCCAAGTTCCCAGTTATAGTTTCAATTTGAGACACCCCTTCAACTCAGATTTCCTACTTGGAAAGTCTGAGCAGCTCCACCAATCTTGAGTTAGCAAACCGAACATAAACAGCAGTAAAAGTGTAAAACGTTTAACCTGTCCTGTCATTGTTGTTTGTGACTCACTATATAAGCCACACACAGAGCACTGACCAGATGCTGAGATGGTTAGTTCTTAAAAGTTACCAATGTTGTTCAATAACAGCAGAGCTCTAAACCTCCTGTGGCAATAACATCAGCACACAAATTGTGCACCAGGAGCTTCACACCATGTGTTTCTATGGATAAGCAGCTCCCGTTGTTGTAATGTGTAGGTGGCTTGGTATTTTTATCTACATAGTGTAGATTTCTAGATTTGACATGGGAGTGCATTATTCATTTTGTTATTCTACCCCATCGTATTCATTTTCAGTGTCTGATAGTGTAAGCTGCAATACTTAAACACAACAACCATTGTTGTATAGTATTAAACACTGAAGACATTCAAACAGACATTTAAAATAAAAAACAAATGAGATGTGAGGGTCTCATCTGATATTACCTCCAGGCTGCATTCGTGTCTCTCTCTGAATCTGCTGATTTCCTCAGGATCGAGCACGACAACACAGGGATGAGTGCCAGCTGGTTCTTGGATAGAGTGGTGGTGACTGACATGAACCGACCCCATCTGCGCTTTTATTTTGCCTGCAACAACTGGCTGAGTCGGGAGGAGGGCGACAACCTGTTTGTCAGGGACCTGCTGGGCAGCATGAACCCCATGGACGTCCCGAAATGTAGGTCAATCCGGGACAAACCTGTAATAATAAGCAGACCAAAATGTTCACAGAGGTTAAAACAAAATAACAGTCCTAAATACCTTCTCCACATGTCAGAGAAACCCCGGGGATTAGAAATGGTTGACTCTTGTAATAAGATGTCTAAAAGCCAAATATTATGTAATGCCTCTAGAAAGCACTCTGGTCTCTACCACTCAAAGTGGACAATCATTTTAAATATTTATTTTTCTAAATGAGAACTACGTCTGATGTTTTTTATGTGTTAGAGCCATGTGTCTGGCCAGTTGCACACAACCAGTGCTCGATAGCTTAGTGTTTTAGATAGAGTTTCAGGCTGTCATTGAATTCCACTAGAGTGTAATCCTCAGGTACAGCCCATGTGTCCTCTGTGGCAACGTGATCTAGCATTTAAGCGACTGTAGCCAATCAAGCAAAGCACTGTGAACCTGAGGCTCACGTAAAGACACAAGGGTGCTGTGCGGTGAGGGAGTGGTCACAGCAATATAACTGTAATGAACAGACACGCACTGTTATGAATATTTAAAATGGAAGCCATCTGAGTGTCGAAGAGACTGCTATGTGCTACTTACATACCCTTCAGATTGCTTGACTTGTTTTATGTCCCATGTTCTGCAGTGAATAAATATATAGTGAGCGTGTTTACTGCTGATATGAAGGGAAGTGGAACCGATGCTGATGTCTTCCTGAATATTTTTGGAGAGAACGGTGACACAGGTAGGGTGGGAACAAAGGTTTTTTTTAATATGGTTGACAAAAAAATGTAAAGCTGTACAAAGTAATAAAATTAGAAAGATAATACTGTAAATGTACAGTTACACAAACAGAAGTAACTGTGTGAAATCTTCAGTTATTAAACTAAAGCCAGAAAGTGTTCAACATTTGGTACATTAAACCATGATCACTGGTAAGCTTTGCAATGACATACGTGGTTATTGTGTGTGTGTGTGTTTGCTATAAACTGTGTGTTTATTATCAAAGGGGAGAGAAGACTGGACAGTGACAAAGACAACTTTGAACGTGGGTCAGAGGACAAGTTTACAATAGAGGCCCCAAACCTCGGGAGGCTGAAGAAAATCACTATAGGTCACAACAACAGAGGCTCTTCAGCTGGATGGTTTCTGGATAAGGCATGTAAACCAGCATACGCAATCTGCTCAGATGTGTACATATATATATATAAAACGCTGATGATAGTGTGTAATGTTCCTGTGTAGGTGGTAATAGATGACATGGGTAACAAAGAATTGTACGAATTCCCGGTGTATAACTGGTTTGCCTTGGATGAAGGTGATGGCAAAATACAGAGAGATGTGTTGGTTGGAGCCACGCAGCCAATGGGTGAGAAAAAAACTGTTGGAACCAATTTTTCGAGGGTAACTGAAATTGCAAATAGTTCAAATTGATGCAAAATTACTGTGGATAATATTAAAATATAAATGGACTTTTTGGACCAATGTATAAAGCTCAAAGTCTTTGGAGACAGTTGGCTAAAAGGCCAGTTTTTCAAATTCGTAACATCTTTAAAATTGAAGAATTTTAACAGCCCTGTTACAACTGCAAATGCTGACAAGTATTTCTATTCCCATGTAGAGGTTTTTTAGGTCAAATATTGAAATTCTACGAAAATTCATTCACATTGGAGAGCATGTAAACAGTCATGGCAAAAATTCAATTCAATTCAATTTTATTTACACAGCTCCACATCACAACGACAGTCGCCTCAAGGCGCTTTATATCGTAAGCTAGACCCTACAATAATACATACAGAGAAAAACCCCACAATCATATGACCCCCTATGAGCGAGTACTTTGGCAACAGTGGGAAGGAAAAACTCTTTTAACAGGAAGCAACCCTCAGCAGAACCAGATACAGAGGGGCGGCCATCTGCTGCGACCAGTTGGGGTGAGAGAAGGAAAACAGGATAAAAGACATGCTGTAGAAAAGAGCAGAAAAAGACAGTAGACACTATGTCCATTTTTTACATATCAGGACATAATAAAAAGTGATCTAGTCCTTACCAGGTCTTACCAGTTTGTTTTTTCTTTTTAGCTATTCTGTTTTACATTTGCTGTTCTGCTTGGAATCTTTCCCTTATTGCATGACACAGTTTCAGCCAGGCTTTAGCTCTTAGACAGATGGCTTCACATGAGACTATAGGATTCTTTGGTGTATAGATGAGTTTGCAATCAAGTCCATGAGTACAAAGTGTTCAGGTCCTGTAGCTGCAAAAACAAATCATGAACCTTCCACCACCGTGTTTGGCAGTTGGTAGGAGGCATTTGCGCTGATCTGCTGTGTTTGGTTGTTGCCAAACGTGCCTCTGTGCATTAAGGCCAAACAGCTTCACTTTGGTCTCGAGAGAACATTGTACCAGAGGTTTTGTGGTTTGTTCAGATGCTACTTTGTAAACCTTAGCTACGCTGTCATGTTCTTTTTAGAGAGAAAATACTTTCTCCTGACAGCCTCTTCAAACAAACAATACTTGTTTAGTCTTAAATATTTAACATGCTAACTGAGGTCTGCAGAGTCTGTGATGTAGCTCTTGGGTTTCTGCTGTTTCTCTGAGCACAGCAGTCTTACCAAGAGGGGATTTTTACCGTAATTTCCACCTGGCAACTGTCTTTTCTATTTGTGAATAATCTTTCCCACTGTGGAATGATGGGCTTTAAATTATTCATAAATACCCAGCTAAACAGCAACCACTGATTCTTTAAGATCGTTGCTAATGTCTTTCCTCCTTGGCTTTGTGTTAACACACCCCTCACTGTTCCTGACCAGCACACTGACTAAACCTCTGCTTTTATAGACGTGATCACAATAGCTAATGATCAATAAATCAAGTGCATTTCATCACCCTCCTAATCCTAATCGAAGGAGTGAGGGTGGACTGCATTTTGGCTTTTTTCCCCTTAAAAAATAAGTAATGACACTGTGTAATATGCCATGTTTGGTTGATCATTTGATTGTGCTGGCCTAAATTTAAGACTTGCTAAAGACCAGATTGTTTTCATTATGTCCTGAACCCTTAGAGTTGACTCACCTTACTATTTGATGCCACTGTAGGTATAAAGAAAAAAACAAACAAACCATAAACTCCTGAGAAACTTTTAAAGGGAACACTGTTAGTGGTGGACCTATATGAACAGTAAAATATACCAGGTTCACCTGCTTTTTTCAATAGAGTTTATAGCTCTAAAAATGTACTGCACATTCTTTTCTCAGGTGTGACACTGGGTGCTTAGTCAATGTAGTGGAGCATTTAGCTACTAAATGAGTCAAGAGGACATCAGGAGCTAGAAGAGACTACTGGTGTGATGATGATGATGCCAATGTTAATTTCAGTGTTAACACTTTGGACCAAAAATGTGTCGTGCATTTTCCTGTCGCTCCTTAGGAATTGTGTACAATGTCCAAGTGATGACTGGAAACGTGAGGGGTGCGGGGACCAACTCTAAGATCCACATGGTGATGCATGGAGCTAAGGGCATAAAAAACAGCGGCAAAGTCTTCCTTGAAGGCGGGGCTTTTGAGCGCGGTCTCATCGACATCTTCAATGTGGAGATCTGTGAACTGATGAGCCCACTCAGCAGGGTCACCATCGGGCACGACAATGGCGCAGTTGGTGCTGGATGGTACTGTGAAAAGGTATTTTTTTTCTTTTTCTTAAGTATGAACAGATCACTTCTCAAAGTGTCATACATCCATCAACCATTTCTCATCCAGGTGGTTATATACTGTCCGTTCACGGGGATAGAGCAGACGTTTCCGTGTGGGATGTGGCTGGATGAGGATGAGGGAGATGGGCTGATTGAGAGGGAGCTGTATGAGATGGTCTCTCTCAGGCAGAAAAAACAGATGAGTGGGTGTCTTCATTCTGCTTTACTCAGTGAATAAAACATCAAAACATAAATCTTCTATATGTACTTTAGTGTCACACTTACTCTGTTTCCATTTAGAGTACCCATGGTCGCTGTGGATTTGGACCTCAGATGTAAAAGGGGCAGGGACAGATGCCCAGGTGTTTCTGCAGATCTATGGAGAGAAGGGCAAGTCTGATGAAATGAAACTAGAAAACAACTCGGACAGTTTTGAACAAGGCCAGGTTGATAAATTCATGGTAAGTCTTGAGTTCACCTGATAAGGTGAATAAAACAGCTTCATCTATTGTTCATTTAGCACAATAATCATAAAGTCTGTCAAAGAAACTTTTTTCCTAAACTATCCATTCTTATTTTACATTTGGGGATAATTGTAGATTGAAATGCCAGACATTGGGAGACTGCTGAAACTGCGGATCTGGCACGAGAAGAGACATCCATTCGCTGGGTGGCATTTAGGAAAGGTGAAAAAATTGTCAGTATAAGCTGTTAAGTCTGTTGTACAGGGTCACCTTTGAGCAATGAATCTGGCACTGAGCAAGTGTTACTTGTACTGTGGATGTTGAAGTCTTTGGACCAGTTCAACACTTCGCTCCGGTGTGAACTATCTCAGCAATTGTTTGGGAATGTTTGCCTTTGGACTTTGTTGATTCCCGTGCTTTGACAACTATTAAGTGAAACCTTAAAGATTGCTTTAACTTTATATCTTCAACTTTATCTGACAAATGCTAGCATGCTATTATGTATTGAAATAGTAAACAATGTACCTTGAAGCCGATCTCATCAGCTTCAGCTGTTTTGGTGTTAATGAAATTAACAGTTGGAGAGGTTGACGTTTTTCCTCCTCATCTTTTCTGGCTGTTTTTTCACTAATTTTGCATTGGCTAGGTTCAGTGTCGCTGCTGTTAGCATGAGGTCATACCTGGATCCTACAGAGGTTGCACAAGGCGTCCATCTCATCCAGGATGGCACATCAATGCATGCCATTGTGAGAAGGTTTGCTGTGTCTCCCAGCACAGCCTCAAGAGCAAGGAAGCGACAGGGACTCTAGAAGAGCTGGACAGGGCCATATCAGTATAGATATCCAGCAAGACTTTTGTTTCCCTTTGAGATCTGATGTGTTTTCAAAGCATTCCTTTATTTATTTCTTTTTTTGAGCAGTTTAGATGCTGTCATTGCTGCAGTCCTGTTTGAAAGGAATATTGTGAACCAAATTATGATTTTCTGCAGGTCACCTTGCTCAAGACGCTAACCATGGAGAAATATTCTTTTGAATGCGGCCGTTGGCTGGACATCAACGAGGATGACAATGAGATTGTCAGAGAGCTTCCAGCGACAGGAGTACTTATTGATGAGCCACTGCCCTGTAAGAGGGCTCTGCAGAACACTGCAGATGTTCAGACTCCATGTTCACAGTCAATTACAAACAGTATGTCTTGAGTGAATGTAGCTCCTTTACTCTCTCTTTGTTTCTTCAGTGATTAAGTACAGAGTCACCATCTGCACAGGAAATGTCAGTGGCAGTGGCACCGATGCCACCGTCTTCCTCAATGTTATTGGTGACCTAGGTGAGACGGGCGATCGACTCATGATTATGAGCAAAAACAACGTTAACAAATTTGAAAAGGGAAACGTGAGTGTATTAATAAACAAGAATGAACCCAATAATTAAGTAAATATGTGTGAAATGCACAGCAAGCATCTTTACATGGCTGTCTCTTTCTCTTCCCTCAGCACGATGAGTTTCTCATTGAGTCCGTATCCTTGGGCCAGGTGCGCAGGGTCCGTGTGGGTCATGACGGCCGTGGTGGAGGCTGCGGTTGGTACCTCGATAAGGTGATGGTCAGGGAGGAAGGCCAGCCAGAGAGTATGGCCATTGAATTTCCTTGTTACAGGCAAGACAATAGTTTCCAAATAACTCAAATGCTCTCACAGATATGGTTTCTTTGCAGATTATTAATTTCATTGTCACTATATGCTAAATCTTAAACTAAAAGCACTAGAAGCAGCAGGATGCTTGACACTATTAAAAATCACTTAACAGAACTCCTCAGGTTTGAACTTTGGACAGTGGCCTAGCAGTTTTCTCCTGTTTCCTGTTTTTATGCTAGGTTAAGTTAACCAATCGTTGGCTGGAGCAGGGCCGTGCAGAGAGGTTTAAAGGGGCGGGTGCTCAAAGTTAAAAAGGGGCACATTGAACCAGGCTGAATAACAACAACACGCATTCATTAAGAATCTAATATGGGAAGGGCAGGGCTGTGTTGATCTGAGACTGTAGACATTAAAAAGTCCATAGGAGAGATGGTAGCTGATTAAACAAGTGTCATGAGATAATAACAAAATGCAAAGATTGGTGACAGCGCTTGGAACCATAAGGCAACAAAAAACTGTGAGAAATAATTTAGGCTCTGCCTGTGAATCACTCTTTGCTTCTCTTCTTCCTTCCATCCCATCATTTCATATATCACTCTCCACTTAATATGTGAGAACAAGGCACAACTTGCTATTGCAATAAGCTATAATCTAATTATCCACACCTAACAACTCTTGCACTTAATCTATAATAAAATGATGACAGAAAAATGTTATAGCACTGCCTTTAGTAGCCTCATACAGCTCCTACTGTTTCCTCCTCATGTCCTTACCAGGCATGTCTGGATAATGTTATATCATGAGTAATATTTTTTTTTTTTAAATCCATCTAAATAAAACACACACATGCACGCACACACAGTGACATTTTAGACCTTCTTCAGAATACTGTACTATGGGCATCATGGTGCTGATCCAGAATCCTTACATTATTATTTATTACTAGAGCTACAATAATAAAGCAATGAGGAGGGGGAAGTAATAAATATGAAATAATGTCATTATGATGATTCCATTTGTTTCACTATCCACTCTGTGCAGGGGCAAAGCTTATTACATTTTTAAACTGTAGAGATACAATAATTTTACTGCTGTAAAATCCAAATTTTGTCTTATTTAAAATATAAATCTAATATAATCTGCTTCCTAATGTATGTTCTTTAAAATGCAGCTTGTGTTTTTTAATATATTATAATTATAATAGGGCAGCACGGTGGCCGCACAGCAAGAAGGTCCTGAGTTCAATTCCACCATCAGGCCGGGGTCTTTCTGTGTGGAGTTTGCATGTTCTCCCCGTGTTTGCGTGGGTTCCCTCCGGGTACTCCGGCTTCCTCCCACCGTCCAAAGACATGCAGCTTGTGGGGATAGGTTAATTGATTAATCCAAATTGTCACTAGGTGTGAATGTGAGTGTGAATGGTTGTCTGTCCCTGTGTGTTGGCCCTGTGACAGACTGGCGACCTGTCCAGGGTGTACCCTGCCTTTCGCCCTATGACAGCTGGGATAGGCTCCAGCGCCCCCCGCGACCCTGAAAAGGATAAGCGGAAGCGAATGGATGGATGGATGGATAATTATAATAATTATTATGTGGACATGCATATTAGATCGTTTTTTAGTGAAATATAATCCCTCCAGAAAGGCAGGAAAAGCCCGGAAACTTACTTTAAAACTAAATATGTTCCCTAAAACGGTGACAGAGCTACAGACCCATGACAGCCTTACACAGGTAGCCAGCAGCTATGACCAGCACTACTTGTGCAGTTAATAAAAGGACAGGTAATGTTTGTCGCGCTGTTGCACACATAGCACGCTCGTTTGTTTCAGTTCGTCAGTTGCAACAAGACAACTTACCAACGTGTACGTAATAAGTGCTATACACTACAGTGTACGCTGTACACCTACTTACTGGTTTTGTCGCATCAGTCTGTGTCTCTGAGTTAACTTGTGTTTCTCCTACAGCTCCGGACCGCTAAAAATGCGCGTGCTCTTTGTGAGCTCGTTCCCGGCTCGTAACCAGCGCGTTCTGCCGTCAAGGGCGATCATTGGTTAAATGTGATCATGTGACTGATGCAAGCCAGATCCTTTTATTTAGCAAAACTGTGATTAATAGTTAAATATTATTGTTGAGGGGCACAGACAGGACTCCGCACGCACGCACACACACACATAAAAAAAAAAAAAATTTTAAAAAAAGTTGCCTCAACAAAAGGGCACTTTGGGCTCCCATCAGGAAAGGGGCGGGTGCTCAAGCCCCTCTAGCCCCCCCTCTGCACGTGCCTGGGCTGGAGCTTTAGTTAGCATACAGTCATCTTCTCTTTTCGGCTGTTCTCTTTAGGGCTCACCACAGAGGACCATCTGCCTCCAACTCACCCTATCCCTCCCATCTTCCTCTGGTACATCAACCCGCTACACGTCCTTCTTCACTACTTCTCTGAACCTCCTCTGTAGTTTTCCTCTTTCGCTTCTGCTTGGCTGCTCCGTATTCAACATTATGTCCAGTATACCCACTATGCCTCCTCGCTTTGCCTCCAAACTACTCAATCTGAGACCCTGAGATATACTAATTTCTAATTGTGTTCATCCCGATCAGTCTCAGTTAAATTAGCATCTTCATATTCTTCAGTGGATCTCCGGCTTCCTCCCACAGTCCAAAGACATGCAGTTAGTGGGGTTAGGCGAACTGGTAAATCTAAATTGCCCATAGGTGTGAATGTGAGTGCGAATGGTTGTTTGTCTCTATGTGTTAGCTCTGCGACAGACTAGCGACCTATCCAGGGTGTACCTTACCTCTCTGACAAAGTCAGCTGGGATAGGTTCCAGCCCCCCCGGCGACATTGAATTGACTAAGAGGATGGATGGATGTCAATCTTTTCACAAGAAGTGTAAAATTTTTTACTTTGTATATTACATACATATTTATATATGTTTTATATACAGAAATTGCATACATTTTGTAGTGTCCACTTTCTTCTGAAACCAACACAGACAGAATCCAGTCAGACAAAATCCTCCCACCAGCTCGAAATCTCTCTTAAGTGTTGTAAATTGACCGCTCTTACCTTCACTAGCTCTCCAGTGGCTTGCGTGTAAATAGTTAGGCAGCTGATGGACGAGTGTGCCATTACAAATGGAGACTAAATGAATGTGGCCAGCTCTGTGCTTCTAATAGTGGTGCCAAAACCACAAGGCTGAGGTGCAGTGTTACCTCCTCCTGTCTGTTTGATTTGGCAGTCAGGGAAAATTGATTCCCACTTTCAGTGTGGAAATTGTTACATGAATAATGTTAGGCCACTTAAATGTTTTGTAATTATTAAGTTAATGATTGGGATTTTAATCTGGAAAATGTAACCGTTAAAATGTAAGTCAGTTAATATCATGTTCTGTCTGTTTCCTCTTCTTTCCTCTTCTTATTGTTCAGTGGCTTCAGAGGTTCTGTCAGTCCTATAGCATCATTCTTCCAGTGAAGTTATGAATACATAAATATTATGTCATCTTTTTAATATTTCCATTTCCAGGGATTTTCTAAGTGTGTAGGAAGGCTCCTCTGATTCTGTTTTTACGCCATTGAGGTACATTTACATGTGTGTTTTTCTTCAGGTGGTTGGACCGTAATGAGGATGATGGACAGATTGTCCGTGAGTTAGTTCCAGCGGGAGACGGCCTGCGTCTCTTCAGTGAGTACACAAGAACATTTTAAAAAGCCCAGTTTTGTAGGCATACATCAGTTTTTTAAACCGATTGTTTTCACTCCTCAGATGTCAGCTACCAGATAGCAATCAAGACAGGCAGTGTGAACGGGGCCAGCTCGGACTCCAAGGTGTTCGTCAAGCTGTATGGGGAGAAGGGTGATACTAGCAAGGTGATATTAGCAGTCTCCGACAATGATCTCAGGAACTACTTTGAGACAGGTCGCACGGATATCTTTACCTTCGAAACCTCTGATATCGGGAAGGTAAGTTTGCAAGACTTGTACTGCATGTAATTAGACAGACATTAAGACATTTATTTATGTTTCTTTTTGCCTGTGTGCTTTCTGATGCTTGCAGATCAACCGACTTCTGATAGGTCACACCAACGAGGGACTGCGGGCTGGGTGGTTTCTGGACAGCGTGCAGATCTCTGTGCCGGTTCACGGAAAGCAGTACATGTTCCCAAGTCACAGGTGGCTCTGTAAAGATGAAGCTGATGGAAAGGTGGAGGTGGAGCTCTATCCCAGCGAGACGTTGGACATTGAACAATGTAAAAGGCACAAAAGCAAAAAACAGTTTGCACAGCCAGAATTAATCATTTTTAAAGTGATAGGTTGAGATACACTGCTTCTCATAATGCTTAATCCTTTTGCCTATAACAGTAATCAACTATGAAGTGACAGTAGTCACAGGTGACGTGCGTGCAGGTGGAACTAACGCCAAAGTCTTCTGTCAGATCTATGGATATGAAGGAAAAACTGAAGTTCTGCCTCTAAAAAGTCGCTCCAACAGTTTTGAACGTGACACCACTGACATCTTTAAGGTCTGTATTAATACTGCTTAGGTTATGTCAACGTCTGTCAGAGATTTGAGTTGCTGGTTTGACTTTTGTTTCATGTCTGCAACCCAGATTGAGGCTCAGGATGTTGGTAAGATCTATAAGATACGTATCTACCACAACGGGAAGGGTATTGGAGACGGATGGTTTCTGGAGACTGTGGACATCAAGCGCCTGACGATGGCTATGGTGCAGGTTGAGGTGAAGAAAGAAGAGACGAGCAAAAAGGACAAGAAGAAAGATAAGAAAAAGAAGAAGAAGGAAGAGGAGGAGGAGGTGGAGATAATTGAAGAACTGCAGGAAGTGGTGGAGACATTTATTTTTCCTTGTAACCGCTGGCTAGCCAGGGATGAGGAGGACAGGGAGATTGTGGTTGAGCTGCTGACTGAGGATAATGACGACTTGGAGAGTAAGTAGAGCATGAATGTGGTCATGTTGACTCACTGATATCTGCTGCTGAAGCCCGTGAGCCTGAAAATCAAGCCAATGCCCTCATGTGCATTTTCATAATGTCGCTGATGATTTACTGTGTTTCTCCGACAGTGAACTCCTATGAGATACATGTGTTCACTGGGACGATGTGGGGGGCAGGGACAGATGCCAATGTGTACATCAACATCTACGGAGAGACAGGCGACACGGGAGAGCGACACCTCAAGAAATCCAACAACCTAAACAAATTTGAGAAAGGCCAGGTAAACCCGGTTTGCTGAAAATCCGAAGGAAATCAATTTGTTAACTCTTGATTTTTCCTGTCTTCCTCCCTTCACCCCCAACCAGTCGTGGTATTGACTCCCTCTCACTAAGCCTGGTTTAGCTGGAGTTTTTCTCCTGTTAAAAGGGAGTTTTTCATTCCCACTGTTGCCAAGTGCTTGCTCATAGGGGATCATCTGTTATAGGATCTCTACCTTACAATTTAAAGAGCCTTGAGGTGACTGTTATTGTGACTTAGTGTTATATAAAGAAAACTGAATCGCACTGACTCATGTATTGACATTTTGCAAAGAGTTAAAGGAGAATATGGATATCACTACCATGTCTGTCCATGAAGGATATTGCATTGGCTTTGCAGAGACTTTGTATATGGGGGAAACAGGCAGCCCGACCTGACCAAGGCCTAAAAATCAGCCTTATTAAAATGCTAAATCTCATGTTGATGTTTTTATAATGCCGTCATGGATGTGTCAGGCAATGGATGTGTCAGGCAATCCTGACAATGCCATCTGGCATTGTCAGGATTGCTGTAATTGATACTGTTTTCCTGGCAAAGTCTCTCATCAAACAAATGTTTGGCTTCGGTAGCCTTCTGGGTTAAACAAAGATCAGATGAATAAGTGATGAGGTTCTCATGGTCCGCTAACCTGTGGCATTTCTTGACCCTTTGTCACCGGGCTCGTTGGCGGGCGACGTAGGAAGACGTTTTCGACATCTCTGCAGTCGACCTGGGGACCCTGAAGAAGCTGAGGATCCGCCATGACAACAGCCAGGCCAGCGCCGGCTGGTTTTTGGACAGAGTGGAGATTGTGGACAACAAAGATGACACCACGTATGTCACCAGCACATTGATGTTATATGT
Organism: Maylandia zebra; assembly: GCF_041146795.1. NCBI lineage: Eukaryota > Metazoa > Chordata > Actinopteri > Cichliformes > Cichlidae > Maylandia > Maylandia zebra. Next base: position 51,524,343 of record NC_135173.1, on the reverse strand, counting down.
TTAACGGACCCCTTAATGGAGAAAGCAAATTTGCACTTTGCTGAGTCATACTAGACACAAATTCAGAAACACAAAGGGTTCACAAAAAATCCCCATCCTACATAGCAGACAGAGCCTCTGCGTGTGTGCTAGAGCACCACTGTGTGGTGTGAAGTGGGAAATATTTTAAACAAATTTTTTGACATGGAAAAGTTATGTATCCTGGCATATATATTTTAGGTACTTCTTTCCTTGCAAACGGTGGCTGGCTGTCGATGAGGATGACAGACAGCTTGCCAGAGAGCTTGTTCCTGTGGATGAGGCGTTCATGAAGAAGGGAGATGATGATGACGAAGATGACTCTGAAGCTACTCTTGGTTTGGAACAGAAAGGTGAGAGCAACGTTACTGCGTACGAAGAAAGAAGTGTCTGACCGATGTCAGATATCGAGCGTTTTCTGAGTTTTTCTGAGAAATATAACACAGAGATTATTAAATGTGGTAACTTCTTCCTGCAGCCATGTCAACAACATACACAGTGAGGATAAAAACTGGTGACAAGAAGTACGGAGGAACAGACGCTAACGTCTTTATGATCCTGTATGGCACCAAGGATGACACAGGTAGCTTTGGAAGTGACTGCTGCGCTTTTTGCCTGCTTTCTGTGTTTAAAATGATAATTAGTCTGTTCTGTATCCACAGGAATTATTAACCTGAAGGCTTCAAAGACCCATAAGAACAAGTTTGAGCGAGGTATGATTGATGTGTTCACTGTGGAGGCCGTGGACCTCGGACCCCTGAAAAAGCTGCGTATTGGACACGACAACAATGGTACATTAGGACCGACTGGCTGCCTGTGCCGAGAATAATGCAGAAATACTCCGACTACATCTACATAAATGATCACAGTCTTTTCTGTTAATGTTTAAGGGGGAGGGTCAGCAGGCTGGTTTCTTGACTGGGTGGAGATTGATGCTCCATCTCTGGGACAGAAACTACACTTCCCCTGCGGCCGCTGGCTGGACAGAGGAGAGGATGATGGAGCCATCGTCAGGGAGCTTTTCCCTAATCCTCTTCAAACAGAGTTTTACACACCATGTAAGTCAGAAAAGTGCACCATATTCTAACTGTATTAAAAGTGTAACTTAATTGGTTATTATTCCATTTTATAGTCGTTCCTTATGAGATCAAAATCTTCACAAGTGACGTGTTTGGAGCCGGTACAGACGCAGACGTCTTCATCATCCTGTATGGCCGAGATGCAGTGTGCACCCAGCAGAAGTCCCTGTGTGTCAACAAGAGGGAGAGGAGAATGTACTTTGAGAGAGGAGCTGAGGACATGTTTATTGTTGAGGTAAGTTAAATAAGGGAAGCAATAAATACATTCATCCTGCTTTGGGGACTAGAACAGCAAAGTCATGAGCGTGTTTCTGCATTTACAGCAATGAACTGCACTTGTGAAAGTTGTCCGTTTATCCAAGTGTTCTGTTGTCTGTGCAGCTAGAAGATGTCGGAGATGTAATTGAGAAGATTCGTATTGGCCATGACAACCGTGGGGTGAACCCAGGCTGGCATCTGGACAGAGTGGAAATCAGACGCCTCCTCAGGAAAGGAAAGGTACTGTCTGCGGAGGATACATGAACAGAGGGAAAGTGTTTTACTGGCTTAAGTAAAAAATATGATAGTAGCTGATAATAGCAGTTTAGAAAACTTTGGTGAATATTGCAGTAATATATTGGTGAATTAATATTACTGATGGCTGACAGCACAGAAAGTGTGCAAGTAGCATTGTACTGTAGAAAGAGGTGAAGGTAATTTGAACTACTTGATATACTCAGGGCCACTTTGTTGGGTTTGTCTATTCAACTGGTTTGCTAAAGTAAATATCTAATCAGCCAATCAGATGGCAGCAACCAAATGTATTTAGTGATGCAGACATGACTGTAAACTGCTGAAATTCAAACTGAGCATCAAAATAGGGAAGAAAGGTGATTTAAATTACTCTGAAGGTAGCATGGTTGTTGGTGCAAGATATACTGGTGTGAATATTTCAGAAACTGCTGATCCACTGGGGCTTTCCTGCGCTAACCTTTTTGGTGTTTACAGAGGACGGCCTGGACAAGAGATAATATGTAGTGAATTCACTTGGCAAAAGTGTCTTGTTGATGCTGGGAGTCAGAGGAGAATTGCCAGACTGTTTCCAGCTGTTAGGAAGGCAACAGTAACACAAAAAGCTACTTGTTGCAACCAAGATATGCAGAAGGCATACCTTAAAGGCACAATTGGGAACCACTGCTGTCAGCTATGAGCAGGAAACTGAGGTTACAATTCACACAGGCTCACCATTATTGGACAATAGATCATTAGAAAAATGTTGGCTTGTCTGACCCTCAATTTCTCCCACAACATTCAGATGATATGGTCAGAATTTAGGTAAACAAATATGAAAGCATGGGTCCATCCTACCTTGTGCCAACAGTTCAGACTAGTGGTGGTATAAAGGTGTTGGAGATATTTTATGTGGGCTCCTTAGTATCAACTGAGCACCACAGAGCAACACCACAGACTGCCTGAATATTGTTGCTGACCATGTCCGCCCCTTTATGACCACAGTTTACCCATCTTCTGTTTTCTTGATCATTACAATGAGTCCAATGTCCTCAAATGGCCTTTGGGATGTGGTGGGATTAGGGGTTCGGCATCACGGACGTGCAGCTGACAAATCTGCAGCAACTGTGTGATTTTATCATGTCTATATTGACCAAAGTCTCTGAGAAACATTTCCAGCACCTGACTCTATGCCATGAAAATTTCAGGGAGTTCTGGAGGCAAAAAAGGGGTCCAATAAGGTGTACCTAATAAAGTAGCCAGTGAGTGTATATTATGGGTACTTCAACCTAGTACAGGTGAGCATATCTCATGAAACTGTTGCATGTTTTGTGTGTAAATTGTGAATCTAAAACATTTAAATACCTAAAAAGAACCATATTTGCTTTTTGAGTGCAAATATAAAAAATAAATTAAATGTCAGCACTCAAGTTTTTAAAACTGTGCAGCCGTATATCAAACGCCCAGAGTTACATTTCACTGCGCAGAGGACTGACACTCTATTAGGGCTATATTTGGGCTGCCACACCCGAAAGCCTCATTCACAAGATTGATTTCAGCACTCAGGAGCACATCCTCTGATTCCCTTCTTCTAATAACGGAACAGTTCTGTTTTTAATCAGCAGGTGGTGATGTTGTCTTCTTAGCTGGTCAAGCAGCACTGTGATTTCATTTGTGATTCAACATATTGGGTTGCTGCTCAGCCAGTCTAAATATTCTGTTTGCTGATCCTCCTCCGAGACACAAACACACAGATTAAACTGCAGAATTTAATCGTCTCTTTGTAGGGTTCAGAGACCGTGATCTTCCCCTGTGAGCGGTGGCTCGCCAAGTCAGAGGACGATGGAGAAACGGTGAGAGAGCTTGTGCCCTCTGACATCATCACAGAGAAACTTTCAAGAGATGGAAGCCTGAAAGTGACTGAAGTCGAGGTGGAAGACGCTCTGGAGAGTATGTTACCTGCTGGCTGCATTATTAGAAACACAAAAACGATTTGTCATCCTGTCTTTTTATCTGCCCTTCTGAGCATTAGTTTGGAGACAGTTTTCCCTTCTGGTCCTTTATACCCCCAACTAAGTCTCTGTTATGACAGCAGCATCAAACTACGATGCAAAATTGCTTCATTTTCAATCTATTTCCTGGCAGCAGCCTCACACAAAATCCCCTGCCTGTCTGTGATCACTGTCTCCCACTACAGCCCACACATACAAAGTTTCCGTGATGACAGGTGATGTGTATGGAGCCGGCACTGATGCCAACGTCTTCCTCACCATTTACGGGGACCTGGGGGACACCGGGGAGAGAAAACTGAGCAAGTCGGAGACAAACAGCAACAAGTTTGAAAGAGGATCTGTAAGAAAGCTTGAACTTTGTGACCTTTTTAATTCTTGTCTCCTACACTGTAGATATATATATTCCAGATTACAGAGCAAAAAAGAAGTACACAACATTGATGTTATTTCCTGAATGTTTCTCTTCTCCCAGGTGGATAAGTTCACTATAGAGGCAGTAGACCTCGGTCAGATTTTCAAAATAAAAATTCGCCATGATAACAGTATGGTGAGTCCTGACTGGTACTTGGATCAGGTGGAGGTGCTGGACATTGATACAGAAGAGGTGTTCCTCTTCTTATGTGAACGCTGGCTCTCCAAGAAGAGAGAGGATAGACGCATCCAAAGATACTTTTATGTCAAGGTAACATGAACAATCTAAACTGCTACTTCTTACATGAAAGAGGTTTTGATATACTGATTTCTTCTATTTCTTACACTAGTTGAGCACAATTAACGTAATGTCCTCAGTTCTAGCTCCATATTTTTATTCTTAGATGTTTTTACAATAGCAAAAAAATAATAACTGCCCTTCAGTTCATTTACAGACCAAATAAAAGCCATTTTAGCTCCCTTTTATTCTCATTGGCAGCCCCTCAATTACAGAGAACAGCAAGTGGGTGGGGTTTCTGTGCTCACAGCCGGACCTGTGTGCCTGAGAAGACCATATTAGGGAGATCTTCTCCCAACAACAGAGCCAAGAGTAAAAAATAAATGAATTTGAAAAGTTTGAAATTCACATCAGTGTTTGGCTCATATGAATTACTTGCACATATGCTGACCTCATTCTTTGAAACTTTGGCTGTATAAGCGCATTTACCACTGTAACACAGAGCCCTGCTGTATATGTTACATAACATGAGAAAAAGTGTGACAGATCCACTTTAAAGTGAATGGCGGTTGATCACCAAAGTGACTAGGATTCATTTTTTGTTCTTTCGTGGCACACCACCTGAAATAATTTCAGCACCTTTTTGAAGTCTTTGTAAAACATTTAGTGGCTTAGCATCGACTTGGGTCTGTATCTCTGCAGATATGGCTGCTGCATCACTAAGTGTCCGTTCTGTTTTCTCAGGGTTATGAAGGAGTTCGAGAGAGCTCGGCCAGTGAAAAGAAGAACTTGGCTCTAATGCAGAAAAGCGTCGACAATAACATGAACAAGAAGAACAAGAAGAAGAAAGAAGAAAAAATTGATCTTCCAAGTAAGAAAACTCAAGTCTCTTCTGCACTGCTAGTTCACCTGATGCTCTCTCATGTGTTTGTTGTTAATCCCTTGAATGCATCAAATGAACGAATAGTTGCTCGGCCCTTTCTATGCAGTCATACCTTATCACATCACCATCTACACTGGACTGGAGAGGGATGCGAGCACCACCAGCAGGGCTTATGTCATCATTATCGGGGCTAATCACACCCAGACAGATAGGTTGTGGTTGGACCTGCAAGACGGGAGGAAGGGCTTTGAGGCCGGCTCTCTGGAGAGCTTCGAGTCCCACGGTTCAGATGTGGGGGAGATCAAAAAGGTTGAGGTGAGTGACAGGTGAATTTGTTTCACTGAAGATTTTGCACTAACATAGCTTCTCACACACACACACACTGAAACACACAGAAAAAATACACCCACGTTCCTGGCAGTGATTGTTTCTCTCCTTCCTGCAGCTCGGCCATGATGGGGCCACTCCAGAGAGCTGCTGGCTGGTTGATGAACTATGTGTTGCTGTGCCAACCAAAGGGGTCAAATATATATTTGCTTGCAAGTGCTGGCTGGCCAAAGATCGAGGAGATGGGTTGACTGCTAGAGTATTCAGTGTGCTGGACTCAGAAGCCATTTCTATCTCCCATAAGGTCTGTAAATGTAGACGTGTTATTGAAAGCAAAGCCATGTTGCAGGCAACATACATACATCATGGTGTTACTGAGTTAAATTAAGACAAGAGAATAATTTAGAAAGTACAAAGTAGTAAACTTACCATAGTACATGTATAATAATATATAATAAGCTGTCCACAAGAGGACATCATTTCCACTGATTTCAAGACATGAAAACACCTCACATTGCACAGAGGTTTTTGCAAGCTGAGGCTCTACTAAGCAGGAGGGTTATCATTAGTGACTGTCAGAGCCGTGATTCAGGATAAAACGAAAAGCAACAGCATGACAACAGTGTCTCAGGCAGCTGAAGGGAGACTGTGATAAAGAACAGGAGGAAGATCAAGGCCCTCCATGGGGTCTGCCATCAACAGACTGAAGAAGTGGAAATTAAGAAATCCTTTCAGTGTCTAGAGAAAGCTGGCCTAAAGGACAGCACAGATGGTGATCACGGCAGCACAGGAGCAGGACCTAAGCATTAGCTCCATAGAGACAAAACCTAGTGGCTAGGATGGTGTAGATGAACACCTGTGCGGCATATAGAGAAGTCCACAAGTCCTGATGGGAGACACCTCCAGAGGTAGTTGAGAGCAACATGGCGAAGGTCCTATGGGACTTTGACTGTCACACAGGCGCAGCTTCTGGCCAACCAGCCAGACATCATGGTGGTTGACACGCACAGAAGACAGCAGTTGATGTGAAAATCCTAGCAACATCAGGATTTGTGTTTGCCAAACTGGACTCTAACCAGGGGTGGGCAACTCCAGGCCTCGAGTGCCGGTATCCTGCAGGTTTTAGATCTCATCCTGTATACACACACTTGAATTAAATGATTAGTTAATTACCAGGCCTCTGGAGAACTTCACGACATGTTGAGGAGGTCATTTAGCCATTTAAATCAGCTGTGTTGGATGAAGGACACATCTAAAACCTGCAGGACATCGGCACTCGAGGCCTGGAGTTGCCTACAACTACTCTAAACCATCAGCATCCATCTACACGATGGTTTAGCTCCTTTATATTTCACTGGTGCACAGAACAGGAATTCTTAGCCCAGATATTCACAACTGTTGCTACACTGGAAGCCCCAAAATATTGGCTGTCACCTCCCTTTTCATGGCATAGCTATTAAATAACCAATGTCTGCATTTGTGTTTATTTTATCACTGTTTACAACCTTAAAATGACTGAATTAATTCGTATGTGATCGTCCAGTGAAGCTGTAGATGTACTTGTGGGAGGATAGTATTGTTTGATGTCTGATAATCTTTCCATGTTAGATTATCTATGAGGTGACAGTGGTAACCGGAGATGTGCAGAATGCGGGAACAGACACCCAGATCTTCATGACTGTTTTTGGGGCCAACGGCAGTACAGAGGAGATGCTGCTGCAGAAGAATGAGGACAGGTAGCATCAATGATTTCTATTTTCATTCATGTATCTAACTGTAAAATAAAGAGAGGACCAATTCATACTCAAGATTCTAAACTTTGTGCTTTGATGTGGTGGTGAACAAAAGGTTTGAGCGAGGTCAAGAGGACACCTTTAACATGGAGATCGATGACGTTGCCCCACTGAGAAAAATGCGACTCCGGATAGATGGATCAGGCAGTCGGCCCGACTGGTTTCTTGACAAGGTCGGCTCACCAGGCACACAGATACAATGCAGTCATTTAGAAGATGTTTATTTGGTAAAAAGGGTTTAGAAAAAACCCCAGGAACAGCTAGAGCAAAAGGGAACGTGTGCAGATTGAGCTCTTTAGTAATATCATGCATAGAATTTTTTGTTCTTGTCGAGGCCTAATTTGTTATAAAGAAGAAACTGCAGATCTCAACCATAAAACATAAAACCAGCAACATAAAAAGCAGAAGAGTAATCGCTATCTCATTCCAAGATCAATAGTACAAAGCACTCACAGGCTTGTGTTTTTTTTATCCTGGCACCACATGCTGTAGGTCACAGGATCATTCAATCTATTATATGGCACAGACAAACACACACACACACACACACACACACACACATCTACCCCTGCCTGCAGGAGAACGGTCAATGATTCAACCACACACAAAGACACAGGCAACAACACACACAGAGCAGGGCCCAGAACTCCTGGAGTGAGCATATTGACCCATTTTATTCTCCGTGCCGCTGTTGCTTGAATCACGGACACGCTCTCTCTTACAGTACGCACACGCTACAAATGAGCACCGTGTTTGGCCTCGAGAGAGAAATCATTTCATCTTATATATAAATTAATTTACAGAATACTAGTGCAACATATTGGAATTGACTGCCTCAGTACTGAAAGATTTTTTTAAATGATTCTGTGAGGATGATATCACTTCCCACCACTAAATTTAGTGTGAAGTCTCAGGCTAAAGGTTTTGATGAAGTAGAACACATTTCCTATGCAAATGTCTTCTCTACTAAATGCACCATGCCTGTAGGGCGGCAGAGCAGTCAGAAACAATACAAAGCCCTGTCCATCCGTGCCCGAGTCTCAGCCGCTGTGAACATCTCCTTGACTTGACCCTGAACAGAGCCTTGTGTGTTCAGCATCACAAGCAGATATGCTGCCTTTATGGACAGGTCGTCGCCTTGAAACTGACACAATGGTGCACCAGGTGGACTGCCAGCATAGTAATCTGTCCAGATAAATACGCAGAAGGGAGAGCTAATAGATGTCTGGCTGATTCTTGGCCTAACAGAGAAGATTTTTCCTGTTATTAGAAACTCGAAACCTTCAGAGAGGCAGGATTAGTGTATCTGCTGGTAACACAGTAGTCATCCAGCCATAATATGACACAGCATTCAATACACTAGTACTGTGGTTCAAGTAATAGCAATATCAATCATAAGTGAATGCATTACTACTGATGATGCCCTGAACTTTCATCTGCAGGTTGATATTTATACTCCTGTTGTAATACATCACACCACAGCAGCATTTATTACTGTTAAATCTTACCTTTAATAATTATAATGCAATCTTCCAAACGCTTTGCTAATTTATAAGCTAATTCTGTGCATTCAGGTGATCATGCGTAACCTGACCACGGAGGAGGTGTCTGTGTTTACCTATGAAGGGTGGCTGTCCAGGACACATGGACCCAAGAGGACACTGATCTGTGAGATGGCAGCTTTGGTGGACGAGGAGGTGATGGTGGAGGTCACTACCTACATTGTCCAGGTCAAGACGAGTGACGTCGCAGGTAGGTTCTCAACCCAGCTCTGTGGTCCCATTCGAAATATGCAGTACTTGTCCAAACATACATGGAAATCTTCAAGGTGTCCTTTTATGTTTGAATGAGTCATAGATCAATGTTAAATGATTCAAACAAACAAACAAACAAACAAAACCTTCCTCTGAAATTTCAAGTATAATCAGGTCAAGCATAATGACTGGACTGCCCAGTGTCCAAAGAAAAACTTTGAAAGCTCTTCATAAATTCAGGAAAAGTATTTTTCAAAGTGCTTTTGAAAAATACAGGAAAGTCTGACTCTTTGGAAGCAAAATATGAAGATATGAGGGACAACTTTGATGAGGGAAGGGATTTTGCACATATGCTAGATAATTATTTGAAAATTTGTCTGTGTTTAATATGAGAACCCATCATTGCAACAGGATATATGTGACAGAAGAAATGAAAAGCATAAAAGCTTCTTTCAGACACTGTTTTTTAAACTAGTTACAGGTTGCCAATATTTGTTGTGGCCATTTTAAGATTCATATTGTTTGATCTGAACATGTTTAGGGGCTTGACGATATCAAATGATTACTTATTCACAAGCAAATAGGTAAGATTAGAAACATGAAGCACATTTTTTCTATAAGAGTCCCAATACCCAGTTTTGATTGCACATATCTTAATGTGTCAACATAAAACCAAATAATAACTGAAATGTTGAGGTCTGAGCTGTGGGGTCAGTGAGGGCACTCTAAGTATACTTAACAGGCCTATGAGCATTCCCTGTCCATTCGGCCTTTATTCTCTGGGTTCAGGGGTGCTGAGACTGAGCAGAGTAGACATCCTCTTTCATCAGGAACATCCTCCAGCTCTTCCCGGGGGATCCTGAAGGACTCTGTGGTCAGCGGACACATTTAATTTGTCAAGCGTTTCCTGGATCACATCCTCATCATCTGTTTTTCGGACCACTTTCAAAGGATACACCAGAGAGTATTCTGCATTTGAGCACCTGTGAGTGGCTCTATACTGTGAACATCCTGTGAAACCCTCCCCATCAAAGCCAAACGAGCTGCTGCCTGGAAGAGACTAATTACTGTATGACTGCCATCCCATGTTTTCAGTCACTACCCAAAGATCAATGCAGAGTTAGAGCCTCATTTTGCCTGCCCTTGTGCAGGGGTTTGTTGTTTTCCTAGGCAAAGGCAAAGGTGGAATAATTCATGGCTGAATCCCTCGTGGCAATTAAAGAGATCCTCTTCAGAAGCCCTCCACACCGCTGCTCCATCTTTTCTTCACCCTGGATTTTCATCTAGCTCAGTTGCTCTGCTGATCAATACGATCAGAATGGCAAGAAGTCTGAGCCGACTTCAAAGGGCTGCTCTCTGCCACTGTCAGTTACTGGAAGCTGACATGTAGCCTTGCACCGCCACTAAGGCTCTGGGAGGAAAAAATGAGCAAGGCTGATAGATGCAAACACACCCACAAACAACATCACATAGGCAGAGCTGTTCCTATGCACGTATACTATAAAGAGGTACTGAAGATCAAGTGTGTCCATTAGAATATATGTCACATAAGTTACATATGTTACATATAACTTTAAAAATATCCAGATCTCAAATATTGCCAGCGTGATAATTTCTTATTACAACTGCTGGATTGTTAAATGATCAACATTCTTGCCTACTCTACAGAAGCGAGTTTAAGCAAGGACACTGAAAACATGCTGCAGGCTGAGTGAGGTTTCACTCAGGATCTAACCGACTGTGATAAAATAATAAAGCACAGGGGGATTATAGATGCGCTGTATGAGTCAGAGAACCCAGCTCTCACTGCTCCCCAGTTTACTTTTCAGGTGGTGATTTGCTATTGCTGTACAGCCTTTTTACTGCCATACAACTCTTTGATATAGCTTAATTGCTTTGCACGTATATAATTAGAGCTAGCTCGAGTGACAGTAAATCATTTTTATTATAGTTAATTGCATTCAGTGACCATGTAGACTGGGAAGCTGTGACTTTATAGACTAAAATCCAAGCAAAGTTCTGTCCATGGTTCCACCCATGTTTATTTAAAAGTGTAACCAAACCAAGAAAAATCCCTTATTATTGTCGAGGATTTTTTTTTCTAAATAGTAAACTGCTGCATCTCTTCAGGGGCAGGCACTGATGCCAACGTGTGGATCATTATTTTTGGAGAGAACGGGGACACAGGAACACTGGCGCTGAAAGAGTGCAACAAGTCCAACAAGTTTGAACGCAAGCAGGTGGACACGTTTCGCTTCCCAGAAATCCTCAGCATGGGAGACCTCTCCAAAGTACGAGTCTGGCACGATAACACAGGTCAGCTGCTCTAACTGGCACGGTGAACAGCTTAGACTGAGCTCAACTGTTCTTAGAATGAAAAGTTTGAAAGCACTGCACACTGGTATTTTTTGCATCTCGTTACATGCAGGTATTGCTCCAGGCTGGCACTTGGAGTATATTGACGTGAAGGACGAGATCATGGACAAAACATTTCGTTTCCCCTGTGACCGCTGGCTTGCCAAGAACGATGATGATGGACAGATAATGAGAGAGCTGGCCTGTGCTAACAATGACTACTTGGACCTCAATGAAAAGACCAGTAAGGCTAGCACCTCACAGCATTCAATTATCCCCCCTTGTAGTTTAGTGCAACAACATTTTACTGTAACTGAGTCTCCTTTTCTCTATGACAGAGTATGAAATTTGTATCACAACTGGAGACACAGCTGAAACCAAGGAAAATGCCTGGATTGTACTTGAAGGGAGAAAGGGTCGATCAAAAGAATTTGTAATGGAGAACTCCTCAAAGAAGAAGAGGTTCTTGCGGTAGGTACTTGCTGCAAGATTAACTCAGTCACCGGCAGCTTGTTTGCATGAAAAAGAAATGTGCTTTCTTTCCCTCTGCATCTCTCTCTGCCCTCATGATGATTATCCAAAATACTTAAGACCAGACCAGCACCGCACTCTGATGTCATGACTACACTCCATCCTGTTAAAGATTAATTCTGACACAGAACAAACTGGCAGTGATGTGAATTTCAATTAAGGCAAAGCAATTTAAGGGAATAGCTACTAGGGCTGGGCCATATCATACCGTTCACGGTAATACCGGTATAATGTTGGGCAATGACAAGAAAATGAAATATCGCGATAGAATGTGGGTAAAACGCGCATGCGCAGTGCCTTTGTTTTCATACGCACATGGCGAAAAAGGCACGGCGGCGACGGAGAATGACATGGGCGAAAGCGGATCGTTGAATGAAAAGGATGAACCATAATTGGTTTGTAAAAATGCTGCAACTTCAGTGATGTGGAACTGGTTTAGCTTTCGTCCGTCAGATACACAACAAAGCACTATTTTTGGTAGAGCGTGCTAGCGGGCCGTGGTTATTACCGTGTTTTTTGGAAAATACGGCACACTTAAAATCAATCCTTTGATTTTTCTGAAAATCGACACTGCCCCTTATAATACCGAGTGCCTTATGTTTGGATTCTGGTTGTGTTTACTGACTGATGTTTTAGTACGACTTTGCTAAGCTACAAACCTGCACCACTTGATGGATTGTCGGAGCATTACGTCTATCGTAGGGAACAGCCTCGCGGAGTGATACGTACTGTGCTTCAACATAATATTACCGTATTGCGTGTGTATAAGCTCTTTTTAAGTTTTGTGGATATTATACATGGTTATGCTGAGAATATGTCGACCAATTTCCACTGGAAATGCCTTTTGGTTAAACTGTCAGCAAGGAATTTGCATTTGCACTGTTACATTTTTATATAACTTTAATGCAAAAAACAGCTGCTTGTTTAAGTGAAAATACATTGATGGGGTTTTTTGCACTAATACAATTGTGGAGTTGTAAAGTATTTTGTCTAGTGTCAATTATATCGTCAGTTATATCGTTATCGCAAATTTTCAAATGTATATCGTGAGAAATATTTTTGGTCATATCGCCCTGCTCTAATAGCTACTTTCACCAACGAATCCATGTTCCTCTCTCTTTTTAGGGGAAATGTTGACAGGTTTGAATTTTCATCCAAGAACTTGGGTGATATTGCTGGCATCTGTCTGGGCCATACACCCAAGGATGGAAAGAAAGTAAAGGGGGAGGTTTACTGGCACGTGGAGGAGGTTGTTGTGACCGAAAGAGAACTGGGAAACAAGTAAGGCAGCTGCTTCCCCACTGTAGCCATTCATTTATTTTCCACCATCAAACAATTTCTTGATATTCTCAAATGGTTAGACTATATTCCTTCTGCTCTGCTCCATTATCTCCAGGTACATTTTCAAATGCAATTCCCTCATTCCTCTTTCTCCTAAGAGGGACGATTTCATCACCGTTGAGTGCACAAAGACCATCGAGAGCTTTGCAAGCAAAGCTCGAAGCCTGGTACCTGTCAAATATGAGATCATCGTCATCACAGGTGATGAAAAGGGTGCAGGAACCGATGCCAATGTTTTCATTACTCTCTATGGCTCCAATGGAGATTCGGGTTGCAGGCAACTGCGTCAGAAGTTTCGTAACCTTTTTGAACGTGGGCAAACAGACCGTTTCTCTGTGGAAATGCTGGACATGGGGGAGTTGCAGAAAGTCCGGGTAGAACACGACAACTCCGGTCTCAGCCCTGGCTGGCTCCTCGATCGTGTGGAAGTCACCAACACAGCCAATGGTGTTACCACTATCTTTCTCTGCGGGAAATGGCTGGACTCTAAGAAGGCAGATGGAAAGATCTCCAGGGCCATCTACCCAAAATACTAAAAAACCCTACAGCTCAAGCATGTCCTCTTATGTTTAAAAGTAATGACCAAAGAGATTCTCCTTCTAGCAAGTTTTATATCTCAGGAACTGAGACATTAAAAAAAAACATGTCATGATGATGTCTAATGTGGTCAGGAAAAAGGAAAGTGCCAATCTTTTTAAATATCAGGGATTCTTTGCATTGTTTTGTTGTAATACACATTTTATAAAATGAACAAATGAATAAATAAATCCAATTTGTTTATAACACCCAGTTTTCAGCTTCACTTCTGACTTGCTGGTAGGTCTAAACTTTACCTTCAAGTCTGGTTAAGCAGAAATATACACTCATTGGGCACTTCATTAGTTATACTTTGCTATTACAGTCGTCTCCTTTTGCCTTCAGAGCTGCCTTAAACACAGCAAACAAAATGCTGGAAATATTCCTCAGAGATTTTGATCCATATTGACCTGATTGCATTACACAGTTGTTGCAAATATTCAGTTCCACAAACTTGCAAAGATGCTATATTGGACTGAGATCCGGTGACTGTGGAGACAATTTATGTGCAGTGAATTCATTCAACAAATCAAGAAACCAGTTTGAGTTGATTTGAGCTTTGTGACCTGTCGCACTATCATGCTGGAAGGAGACTGGTACACTGTGGTCATAAAGGGATGGGCACGGTCAGCATCAATACTCAGGTAGGCTGTGGTGTTAAAATGATGCTCAGTTGATACTGAGGGTCCCAACATGTGCCAAGAAAATCTCCTCCACACTATTACACCATCACCAGTATCAGCCTGAATCACTGATACAACGCAGGATAGATCCATGCTTTCATGTTGTTTACACAAAATTCTGACCCTAGCATCTGAATTTCTGCAGCAAAAACTGAGTCTCAACAGACCAGGCAATGATTTTCCAATCTTCTGTTGTTCAGTTTTGATGATCCTATGCAAATTGTGGAGAATGATATTTAGACATTACATTAAACAGGTAAATAAATGACTCAAATGGGACATTCAAATATGTCAAAGTGATCGTTAAGAAGTAATTGTGTATGAATTTTATATTTATAACTTTTTCCTTGGCCCAAAACAATTGTTTTAATGTCTAGTCAACAATACAGGGACACACAGAGATTCCATGATTTCTTCGGGTTTTTGAATTACAATCTAACCGCTACATGTCAGTAGATTGCAGAAATCAGTCAACTGAGTTCTTTTGTCCCTGATTCAAGTGTATAATCCTAGATACGGTGGCCAAAGGAAAAACATGTTGTAGTCAGTCAAGAGAGACCATAAACATTAAATTTAGACTGTTCCCCATGGTGACATGGTCAGTCGGCAAGTTTCTATTAATGTTTGGACCAGATCCGGAAAGAGTTTTTCCCTATTTGTGAAAAGCTGTCAGTCTTCTGTTTTCCTTAGCTGTCAATGCCCAGTAAGAAGCACCTATCTCTATTTTCAAGTCCAATATGTGTCACTGAGTCAGAGAAGCTCATGTCTGAACAATGACAGCCATACTAAGGTGAGTTGTTGAGGACATACAGAACATTAGGCGGCACTATAGTTTTTGCTGCTGGTAGCCTCTGTTAGCTTCTGTGAAACAGTCTTTGAAGTGGATGTAGCTTTGCTGAACTCTGACGCTCTGAGTGAATAACCTCTTATAAGGTGTGAGAATGTAATCAAGTGTGAATTTTTAGGATTTTTAGGAATTTTAGGATACTTTAGCCTAACGTTAGCTAGCATAATGTTAGCTTAAAACCAGCTGCTGTTGTTGTTAGCTTTTGTCAGCTAGCTGGAGATAGACAGATAACAGTCTAATCTTCTGACAATAAGTAACTGGAATAATATTAGGAATAAATGAGGATGTTTATACACATTTTTGTGTTTTAGAGTCCTGACTTCAGTTCAGCAGATAAGACTTGAGGTGAGGAGGAAGAGGATGACTTTATATCCAGATGCTGTTGCCTCTTTTCTTTGTGTTTTCACTTCTTTGGTAAAGGAGATCCCATCAAAGCTGACATGTGGGTGATCTCTAGCCACATACGTAAAACGCTATAAATTTATAAGTACAATATCTTTTTTTTTTTCTCTATAAAACAACCTGATGACCTGACTTCACCTTTAACCAGTGTTGGGTAAGTTACTTTAAAATAGTAACTTAGTTACATTACTAGTTACTTCTCTCAAAAGTAACTCAGTTACTTCAAGTTACTCGTTACTTTCAAAGTAACTAGTTACTAGGGAAAGTAACTTTGGTTTTACTCAGAATTCTCTTGTTAATGTGTTGCTTCCATAACTTTGCCAGTCTTCTAGCTTGCTTACTTGCCACAAGTGCACTGTGCCACCTACCAATAGAAAGAAAAAGATAATGTGCATATTTCCACGAGAGAAATCCCACGCCTGGACCGTCATTGACTGCTGCCATGATTCTAGCCTACGTCACAGTGTCATCTGCGCCTTTTACATCCAACACAAAAACTGCAGTCGTGGTGCTTTCGATTGTACTCAGAACTCGGAAATTCTGCCTTCCGAATAGGAAGATGTAGGCAACACCAGACTGCAGATGAGCTGCATACAGAGCTGGACTGGGACAAAAAAATCATCCCGGGCATTTTGACTAGAGACTGGCCCACCATTATAGGGAAAATCATAAAGCCTTTGAATGAAAACAAACACTGTTGTGACAGTGATGTACACTGTTTTGATGGTATATATGCATCAATCTATCAATCGTTTGTTGTAAGATTCAGATAATTCTTTTTTAAAAGCTAGACATTTTAAATGAGAATAAGAAAGAAAAGTATTTCTTTGTGCCCCCCTTTCCCTGTTAATGCCCTACCTGCCCCCCTGGCAACACTTTGCTAGACCCGCCCCTGCACAGTTACCAGCTGTCAGCTACTTAGAAAAGGATCCTGGTGTTATTTGTCTCTCAGAAACAGTTCATAACTTCAACTCATTCATGTCACCTAAAAGGTAAACCTGTTTCTCCATCACCTGTTCAGCTCTGATGATCCAGTAAGGACATCTCCTGGTTTCATCTTCATGTTTCCCTCTCACCACATAACCAAACCATATCATGACCAGCAGCTTTTTTGCAGCTGTGGCTCCAGCAAACATCAGCTGATACTAGAAATTAATATTAAATAAATTCTAACAACAGCTGATCAAGCTTAAACGTGCTGCTGTTGTTTAGCGCGACATCCGCTGGTTTCCTCTTTCTGCGCAAAGTGGGCGATAAACACACAAGAGAGAAAAGCCGATCAGCTGATCACTGATCAGTTTTCATGATTGAAGTAGAAACGGGAGAGGGAGGGGGGAGAATGAGAGAAGAGGCAGCTGTGCAACGTAAAGACACAGAGTAACTCCAGCTTTGTGCCTTTTTCATTGTAGCTGAATTACGGGACAAACTGTTCCTTTTCACCTCAATAAGAAACGCGTAATATTTTCTCTGAATACCAGACGGGACGGTTGGCAACTCTAATAACTTATGAACAAAATAAAGTTAAACATCATTAACTTCATAGCACCCACCCAGCTGTATAGAAACTCCGTCACGCTAGCTAGCACGCAGTACGGAAAAAGTCAGAATAACGAAAATAAACTCCACCTAAACTTGGTTCATATCTGACCCAGAGAGACTGCAGGTCATAACTTCTTACCTGAAGGTCAGTTCACACTTGGACCGGCGGCCGCCTCGGGTCTCTTTTCCTTCTGCGTCCCTTTTCCTTCATCCACCTGCTGGCCTCCACCACTTGCTAATGTTACTGAATCTGTGGAAGCTCCGCGATAGCCACCACACGAAGTAACGAGTAACGACCCTATCTAAATCCCAGTAACGAGTAACGCGTTCCTGATTTTGGCATAATAACTAGTTACCGTGCTCGTTACCACAATAATAACGTAGTTACTGTAACGCGTTACTTAATAACGCGTTAGTCCCAACACTGCCTTTAACTAAGGATGAAGTACAAAACTGCTGCATTTTGAGGGGTTAAAAAAAAAGACAAAAGAAAAAATAGGTTCACTTCCATTTTACCAAGTTTATTACAAAAAGAGCACATATAAAAGGATAATATACAAGCCATGAAATAAAATTAAAATTAAAAACAGAACAGTTTGGGTTTAGCAATGCAACCTTTGAGATCATTATCATCATTATTAGTAGTAGTAATAATAAATAAAGTACAAAATTCCACCAAATGTAAATCTAACATTTACCCATAACAGGCTCATCCACTTCATCATCAACACGCTCAAAACCATTTTAATGCGCTATTGCTTTAATATTAATGATAAATAGTTCTATTTTCAGATAAAATATCCTATTTTGAAAAAACATTGCGCAGTCACAGCTAAACAGCAGGTTTTCATACAAGGATGGCGGCAGCCCTTTCACTGGCACTTTTTGGGATAGTTTCTCTTCACTTGTTGGTTTTTGTCAGATTCAAGCAGCAACAAAATTTATAATTTTTTTTCTGTTATATTCTTTGTATATATTTTCACCATATACTATGAAACCATTGCGACTACACTGAAACCTGAGAAAACATGCATTTGTTTTTTGTTCTTTAGAAAAGGTTGTGCTTTAAATCCTTGCCTTCCTTTTTTAGACTGTGAAAGCAAACAGAGAGAGAGTCGGAGAGGAGGGACGGACGGTAAAATCAAACGGAGACGGAAAGAAGAGGAGAAAACAGAATGGAGAAGTACATCGAAAGGACCGCTGTAAAGCCCACGGTGAAACATGCCTCTTTATAGTCAGAGCTATTTCCACAGCAATGCAGTGCTTCGGTACTACAAACCGGCAGCTAGTTTTTGGACAGCTTGACTTGGATTGATTGATTATAATGGCTTTAGTCAAATGTTGTCTCAGCTCCTTCGTTTTCCATTCACTTAATTAACTAAGCAACCAGTAAGGCATGGTGGATGGACTGATTGTTGTTCATGGTTTCCGTTATATGGAAATATCCCCTAACACTTAAAGCGAGGCACTTGTTATGCTTAAATCTACAAAGCATTTCGGGGAAAAAAACAACAACATAAGAAACCAACGAACAGAGAAACACTAGAGAGATGACAACTGAAGAGATAACACAAAGAGTTAAAACAAAGGAACATGTTTCATTAAGACCCTTAGTGCATTGTGTGAGAAGCAGAGCATAAAAAAATAAAAGCCAGTTCATTTAAATAATCTAAAATATTTTTTTTGCCAGTGAGAGGGTTCCCATTTTAAACAAGTTAGTGCAAAAGAAAGAAAAAAAAAAAAGAAAAAAATTGTCACAAACCAAAACCAATTCACTTGCAGTTTGTTCACTACATCACAGCATGGGGGATTGGAGAGATTGCATTGAATGGAATGTAACCAAGATCCACAGCACCACATGAAAGAGAAAAAGAGACATAGAAGACAGGAAGAGAGAGAGAGAAAGAGAGAGAACGGGCTCAGTAGCTCAGCCTTGGTCAGTAAACGCACAGCCAGCTTGTGGAGATCAAACAGCAAAACTTTTTTTCCTCTTTTTTTTTACTTTTAGTGTTCCGAAAAAGTACAACTGCATGCAAAGCATTCCCATTTAAAACAATGCAACCAAAAAACATGAGGTATCCATTTTTTAATAGCCTTTTCATGTTATATTTGTAAATAAATAAATTATGATTCAGTCAACCCAACTCCAGAAAAAGAAAAAAAAAACTATATAAAATTAAATACATACCCACAGTATCTACAGTTAGTAATAAATTATGATTGTTAAATACTTAAGGCATCTCAACTGACAACACCCTGTGTAAACTATGACAACTTTCATCACGGATGACTCCACTACAGGAGGAGGCAGTGTCAACACTGGCAGTGCACAAGACAGGAAGAAGTAAGCCTTGTTAATTGAGTCTCTGGGCCAAGTGTTACCCTTGTTATATGCTATCACAGTGCAGAGAGGACAATGAGGGTCCTAAAGGCGTCCTGTAACACACGCGCACACACACAAACACACACAGCTCTGTGGAACTGAAGTGACAAGCTGACACAAAGGGTAAAAAAAAAAGAGAGAAGAAATGGTGATGGAGAGAGTGTGTGTTTTAACAGCCTGAATGCTTTCCTGCTGTCCTGTCGTCTCGTGTCTGTGTGCACTGTGAGAGGGAGGCTGCCTCCGTCGCACCACGTTTCTACATGTTCTAGCAAATACAGCATAGCAACCAGCATAGCAACCACGAGGGGAGGTCTGTCACACAAATATAACACAAGATCAATACGCAAGCTCCTCTCCCAGCTCAAAACACTGCATGAATCCGTACCTATATATAAACCAAACGCGATGCCGAGGAGAAACTTTTGTTGCTATAACTATCGTCACATGTGCTTGTTCTTTAGGCAATAAGGTAAACATCAAAAAACAGGATCCCAAGGTCGCCACCAAAGGGAACCGGATGACACGCGCTACAAGTCAGGGGAGCAAACCACTGACTTTTTAAAAATTATTATTATTATTATTAATATTTGTTAGTGTTCAGAAGATAGTCACAGCTCAGATTAACTAAGTCATGCACAGGCGTCTCTGTACCTTTTAAAAGTGAAGAAACGCTACCACAGCCAACAGCCCCAAACCCAAAAAATGAAACATGCAATCTTCCTTTTTTGTTTTTTAGTGTGCACTGTTCTGCCACTGGCCTAGTGCCAGATGGAAATGCAGGTACAAGGGCAGCTAAATCCTCCCACCTCGCTCTGCAGTGCATGATAGCGTCTGTTGTTCATCCCTTTTCAGGTTTTTTTGTGTTTTTTCTTTTTGTTTCTTTTGGTTTTGTGTTGTATAAGCACTCCAGTTGCCGTGTTCTTCACCTAACACGTTTGTGTGAGACGCAGTCTCTTGAAGTGACACATGGCATGGGCAGTGGACATAAAACCTGTGCGGAGATTCAAGCTACACTGTGACATAATGCATTTTGGTGAAAACACTATTATTTTTTGTCTTCTTCTTCTTTTTCAATTTCAAACACAAAAACATCGCAGTCACTGGGTTTTCCCTGACAGTGAATGAGACCTAATCACATCACACCATCTGCACATGACACCAGCCCAAGGTAAACGCACAACTGTACTGCGAAATGTCAAAAGCTGCATGAGAGAATTAAAACACCCAGCTAGCTGGTGCTTGGCCTCGAGGAGGTCGCACCAGATCTCACTTATTGGTTACTGCTACTCTACTACGACCACAAATGATCTTTAGGTAAACATGGCATCAGAGCATTTAGATTCTGTTAAGCTTTCTTGCGTGGCAGAATATTCATTTTGATTGTGTTTAAAAAGAGAGAAATATATATTTGTGTGCGTGTGTGTGTGTGTGTGTGTGTGTGTGTGTGTGTGTGTGTGTGTGTGTGTGTGTAAAAAGAGAGCAAGAGAGAGAGATTGAAGAGAAGAGAGAAAAGTAGCCAGCTAGGTCTGGGGTTATGTGTTTTCTAGTCTCAGGACATTAAGTCATGGCTTTGAGGACATGCTACACAGCCCCAGGCTACCTACAGTACAACACCACAACAGCAACAACAACCCCACGTAAGACCAGCAAGCTACAAGTAAACCCTGTGTATATGAGTATGTGTTTGTTAGTGTGTCTTTTGCTTCCAGAGGGATGTGCTTCTATATAAAGAGAGTCCTTTGCGGCCTCTCCGTGCAGTTAGTTTTCCTGGCTTGGCTCAGTAAAGCGTGACTCAGAAGGGTGGTGATGTCACATGAAGTCTGGAGACATTTGGCAAAGCACCCGACGGGAAGGAGGAGGTCGAGGGAGGTGGGGTGGGGTAGGGTAAGGTGGGGGAGGCTGGCGAGCCGGGGGTGGAAGAAAGCAAGAATCGCACCACGAGGGCGACTGAATCACGAGAGTGTCGAATCTCATCAGCTGTCGGGGTTCAGCTGTGTTTCGATGTCAACTCGACAGATTGGACACTTTCTGCTGGTGGCCAGCCATTGGTCCACGCAGCCCTGGTGGAAGAGGTGCATGCAGGGCAGCCTCCTGCAGGATAGGAAGAGAGACAAACTTTAGGGTCAGTGTGGATTCACATGACTGTGTGTTACTTTTCCAGTGCATACAGTTGTGAGCTTAAAAAGACCCTCGGGGAGTTAATTCTGTTCATTCAGGCATGTAGAGACAACTTTTGTTGTTGAGTAGTCAGTCCCAAATGCCTCTCAGACAGCTGAGACTCTTATGTTGCAAACCGATCCTCTCGCCTCACCCAGGGGGACAGTTCTTGTTACCTAAAAATTCCCTCCCAACCACTGTTTCAAATGCATGTGCGTAATGGAACAGAACATTTTAGGGATTATAATTCCAGCATTTGAAAAGCAGGTTGTTGCCATGCTTCTGCCTCTGCATAGAGGCTACTTTTGGCAGCACCATTTTCACAAGGGGTCACTGCAGCAGGTAGTTCTGCATGTTTGATCAGTTTTATGGTGGATGCCTTTCCTGATGCAACACTAAAGGGGATTTTTGTCTCCGTGTGAAAATACAACTATCAAAAAAAAAAATGTAACTAAATTTTGGTATGTGGGTGGCTTGAGATTGGACTATTTCTTAGCCATGATCAGCAGCTTCCTAGAGTCTCAGCTATTTGTCTGGCAACAGCTCATAGCAGAGGCTCATTTATGCACACATGTGGTACAGGACTGGAAAGATTCTCATGAATGATTTGCTCAGAAGGTCAGCAGAAACACAATGGGAAGAAGTAAATACTTGGTATTTGTCAGAAATTCTTACATTATATTACATAGACAGTGGATGAAATGATGATTTGAAATGACTGCATTTCATGAAATGACTGATATTGGATTTATTATATTTACTTTTACAGGCCCATGCTCATGTTCTGACTATTAGTCCTTTATTGCCAGGAAGCCTGATGACATTATATCACATATACCATAGTTTTTAAGTATCAATTAGATGTTGCTGTCCTTGAATCAAAATAATATACATTTTAAGGTGTTATAGCTCTGTAAAAGCTAAAAAATAGTCCACTTTAGCTTGTTGGTAGGTGGTTAAGTAGCATCAGGGACCTAAGATGTACCTGTGTGCAACGTTTGGCTGCTGTGCTACAGACTGCACAGGAGGAGTTTGCAGACAATACACAGAGATGTGGTGTATCATATCATGATTATCAGTAAACCTGACAATAAGTCAGGTAAAGTGATATTTATTATAAAGTGGAAAACAAAAATCAGACAAAAATGTTAGAAGGCAACGCTGATAATGGTAATGGTACAGTAATTCCTGTAGTCGTGCCTCTTTTATCTCTTGCAATTGCTTGATGTCTCACTCAGGCAATTAGCTTATCAGTCTTTCAATGATGTCATATTGTCTACGATAATAGAAAAGGAAGTCCGGCTTCCATCTCGTCTTCCCCATCAGTCCCTGCTGTCTAGACCCATCCTGCAATGCATCTCTGAGCTAAGCTCATCATCTGCAGTCTGCAGCATCATGTTTCCCATCAAATCAATTTGGTATAGATTTTCCCATTTAACTCACTCAGAATAAGTGCACTTCTCTTTTTTATGATTTCTGGGTCTACAAAGTAATTATTACCTGACATCTTCTCCGTCCTCCAGCATGGACAAACATATGGTACATTTTTCATCAACATCTGTTTCCTCCTCCTCCCCAATCTTCAACTGCAGGGGCTTTCTCTGTTCGTGGGTCACATTACAGAGAGACAGAAATGTAGGGTCAAAAAAAAGGGGGGAAAAAAGCAAACGTTCAACAGATTTTTGTCTCATCTGCCATACCTTCTTGTATTTGTGTGGAAAAGTAAATCTCTCTATGGTTGTCTGAACAGCTCCTCTGCTAACGCTCCCCAGTCGATCCTCCAGCTGCAGCAGCTCCTGCAGGAACAGCCCAGTTAATAAAATGAACCAGAATGCTAAAAAGAGAAAAAGCTACTACATGGACAACAAATGGTTTGGTTCACTGCTGTTTTCATGGTCAGGAAAGAATGAAAAAAATCTGCGTATGAAGCTCATACTGATTAAAAGCTAGAGAACAGTTAGTACATATAACTTAAAGTGACACCGTGGGAAGGTGCAGAGTTTGATAGATGGACAGTCAGATTTACCTCATAGCTTTCTCGCACAGCAGTGGCGTGCCTCGAAGGATTTAAACTTTGCAGCGCCAACAGGTGAAGCTGGGGGTATGGGTAGTTTCTGATTTCATGCACAACCTACAACAAAATCCTTCATTATATTACAGCAGGAATATAGACTATCAAGCTATCCAAGGCCACCTGAGGAAGTGACCAACATACCACTTGTGCAGAGGATGTGTTCCTGGGAAAGTGATGCATTCGAGGGGAGGCCAGGTAATGCTGATAGTGCTGCGGAAGCTGCTGGAGCTGGTACTGATGGTGAGGGAGGCCAGCATCTACGCTGAGATCCCTGCAGAAAGAGAGGAACGTGGCTAAATTAACATAGCCCATGCCAGGCAATGTGGCAGACAGACAGATGGGTGGAAAGATAAAAAAAGACGGGATCATTTCTCAACTCTGCAGGATTCTCGTTAATCCCCAACGGTGACTCACCAGTCGGTGCCTTCGGCCAGGTACCGCGGTTGTTGTGTCATTGGCTGAGGAACATGGAGGGGCGGGGAGTACTCGTAGCCCGAACGCAGTCTGTGAGGGTTCAGGGGAATACGCTCCTGGGCTCTTCTGTAATTAGATAGAGATTTGATTTAAAAATATCTCGGTTTTTTGTTTGTTTTTTTAGTTGTGTTTGTATGGATGCAAGGGTCACTACCTGGAGTGTGGGAGGATCCTGCGATGCTGCGCTTCGAGGAGCTGCTGCTGGATGAGGTATTGCTGGTGTAAGGCCTGAGGTAGGAATGAAGGCCCCGGCACATCCTGAA
This sequence comes from Maylandia zebra, assembly GCF_041146795.1. Classification (NCBI taxonomy): domain Eukaryota; kingdom Metazoa; phylum Chordata; class Actinopteri; order Cichliformes; family Cichlidae; genus Maylandia; species Maylandia zebra. The sequence goes on along the minus strand of NC_135173.1, from coordinate 51,499,714 downwards.
ACTGAGGGGGTCCGGGCAGGGCAGTGAGGGGTGGATGGTGCGTCGGGGGCAGGTGGGTGGCCAGGCCTGTCTGCGGGGGCTGGCTGGCATGTCCTAGAGGAAACTCAGCTGAGATGGGCGCCTGGGGAGCACCCAGGTGAAAGTGTCGGCAGGAGGTAGCATGGCTGTGTTGATGCCTGGTGAAGTGCGCTCCTATTGGGAATAAATGCGAGGGATCAAAACGGAGCTGCGATCACTTTCACTGAAACTTACACGACAAGGAGACGAACCAACAGCACTTTCGCACACACTCGTAAAAAAGACACAAACACATTTAAAAACCAACCACGCAGAGAGGAACATGACACAGGAAGAGACAAGACAGACAAAACAGCAGATGGACGACGCAGACATGGAGAACCCTGTGGAGCACCAACTAAACCCACAGACGGATTTCACTCAATGGTCTGCGTCTCCACTTGCCATGTGCAGCCAACAGGAAAGACGCATCCTCACTAACTGGGGGTCTAGGGTATTTCCAAAACGAATCCCAGCAAAACCAATAGTTTCAAACTCTGTTATTTTTATTGCGTTTGCTGTTTGAAGGAACATATTAAACTGAGGCTTTCTCAACAAAAGAGTCAGATAACAGTAATGCACCATAGCCATCAAGAAAGTCTGAAAAGTTTATGGGCTTTCATTTTTGTCTTCTCTCCACCCTTCCTATTAAGCAGAGAAGATGGGAGGTTGTGTGCTAGTCCCACTGAGTCACCTTGGTGTTGCACTTGCACAAAACAATCAATACAAATTACTCAGAGCTCACAGAAATGAATGCTGGAAGCAAGCTGAGAGTATTACTCCTTTAACTTCCAATTAAAGCTTCTCTAAATTTCCTCTGGAGAGGAAAGCAGACAGCGGGGTCTGGAGGACAGTGTATACGTAAATATGTCAGTATTGTGTCTTTGCATGTCCCGTGAATAAGAACTGCCCATTTAAACTGTTTACTCATAATCTTTCAAACAATAACATGAAGCCACATTGTAGATTTGGCTCTTTGTCTATGACATACTTAATATTTCCTGACAAGTTTAATTAACAGTAGCTGGTTCACTGAGTTGAGATCTAATTTAAAATTTAACAAGTGTGTAACATTTCTCAACGGCAGAAAAGGAAATATTGCTTTTACTTCACTGTTTTTTTAAGACGTAGCAAATCAATTAAGGAGAGTTAGATGTGCAGGGAAGTGGTTATGATTTGATAAAGTTCTGTGCAGATGAAACAAACACATTTCCCAAAATGCTCTGTTTTTTGTTGCTGAAACGACATATTTCTCTGGCTTTGCTTTGTTGGATATAGCCTCGGGACATGGAAAGCCAGTGAACCCAGAGAGCCACGGGCAAAGAGAAAAACAGCATTTGGCTGAGGAAGTAGAGCAGAAATGGCAGACTGGTGGCTTGGATTGGTTAAAGGCTGTGCATCAGTTTTGCATGAAGCCTGTGACCCGGCAAAGCTGGACTGTTGTGTGGAGTTCAGGGTAAATATCAGATTATTTGTGTCTGGGAGCTTTTCACAGCATGAACTGCTGGCATTAATATTTGACGTACTGCAGAGCTGCCAGCAGCAGCAGCCCTGATGTTTCCACTGTTACATCTGAGGCTTTGTCTTTGACTCACAGACAGAAACACACACACACACACACACACACACCCTTCCACCTATCCTCTCCCCTCAGCTGCTGCACAGGCGGCCCCTCCCCCACAGCATGGCTGCAGCATGGTGTCCCACAGTGAGTGACAGCCAGCAAGCCCCACCCACCTGCGACTGCAGCAGTCTGACATGGAACCTCAACTCTTTTCTTTCTCTCTCCCTCCACTCCTCCTGAAGTCACTGCAGCTTTACATCACACCTCCTCTCTAACACACTCCTGTCCTCTGCCTGTCTCACTGGTCTCCCATTAGGCAGAAACCATCCCCACACCTGCTGAGGTCGCCAATTATAACACTCACCATCAGAAGGTGAGGATTAATGAGGCAAAATCAGTGCATGTGTTGTACAGCTGCACTTGGTGAAGAAAAAAAAATCCAGCATAACATGCACATGCTTGGAAAACCATTGTGCTGACCTTGCTTTTCGTGGTTTTGTATCAGTGCAGCCGCACATGCAGTGCAGCTGCTGGAATATTTAGAAGTCAGCTGCAGAGCACACATGGCTGTGCCTCGGACACACCTTTAGCCTTTTTCAGACACTGCGCGCAGATGTAAGGTTCACGCAGCTGAGTCAAGTGTTAAAATGGAAGAAAAGCGTCCCACTTGGACACTTTTCAAAGAAGCATCTAATGCCACATTTAAAGAGAAACACAACAGATGTCTAAAAAACTGAAGATTTGATGAAAATGAAAAGTCATTACACAGCTGGCTGATGTGCATAGCCAGCATGTAAAGAGAAATGAGTTACTACTAACAACAAAAATGTGACTTCTTTTATTTCATTTGCACTCATTACTCAGAGTTTAACACATTATCTGTGCTTGAGAAACAACGTTAGCCTAACTGGGTTTAGTTATGCTGCTGTCACCAGCTAGAAAGGCAACATGAATATAAATGTGTCATGGTCCGTTGTGTTAATAAAGAAAAACACCAGCTGAGGACCTGACAGCATACCACAGAGACACGAGTTTAAATACAGGCTGAGCAGCCACCATTTAATTATTGAACCTCTGTATTGTCTTTGCGGTACCCATTTGGAGACTGCAAAAAGGAATAGCTAGACATTTAGGACTGTCTACTTGTTCACTTTGTGCTGGAGGTCAAGTCTATATTGCTCTTATAGCTGAGTACTGATGTTAAAGGCTAGAGCCAGGAGGCAGCAAACTCAATATGTAGGCAAAACTCACCAATTAATAGGTAGTCATTATCTCTTATCTAGTGGATAGTACTTTTACACTTTTCAGTTAAAACATGTCGATGAATGATTGACAGATGTGCTGGAAGGTAGTTTTTGTCTTTGTAAGACAAAGCCACTTGGTGGCTTTTGTTCAAGGCATCTTGCTAAGGTACAAGGTAAGGTAGCAGTACTGATTTTGTGAAAAAAATGACTATCCTATTTTTCTTTCCTGTTTTTGTTTTTGTTGTTGTGTTTTATATACACTCAGTTTGAATTGTAAGCTATACTTTTTAGGACAGGGGCCAAAAAGATGGGAAAACCCAGCTAGTAAAATGCCTGAAACCTCTTCTAAAAAACAGTATTGATTCCAATTGGGTAAACTGAAAATAGATCAATTTTGTAATTGGGTTTAAAAAGAGAGTCTTTTAGATGCAACTATGTTGAGCGTTTCACCAGTGGGTTTTTTTTTTTTTTCAAAGTAAAACACAATCTCCATAATCTTCCACTATCACTGGGTTATATAATCACCAGTTCAGTGTTGTTTAAAAGATTAAGGGAATTCTAAGAATTCTCTGTATTCAGGGGGGAAAGCTGAAAACCAACACTGAACGGCAGTGCTCTTCAGCGCCATTTCAGTTCTGTGGTGGAAATCTGTGAAGTGGACTAAACAACTTCTCAAAACCACTGTGAAAAACAAACAAATTATACATAAATAGAATTCAGAAGAATGGCACCATTCCTGATGATATGCACATACATTAGTGAGCAATATTATGAGTAACTTCACAAATCTTGATGATGCTTTCACAAATCTGTGAAATCGCCATTAATGCTGAACAATTTGATATGTACAGGTATCGGATCAGATGACTTCTTTTTTGGAAAGCCTTTGCTTTTTTTTCAGCAAGACCGTGCAAAACAACATTCCTCACGAATTACAGCAGTATGGCTCTGTACAGAGTGAGTCCAGGGGCTAAACAGGTCAGAGCCATCACCCAGTATCAACATTCTAGATAATGCGAACCAAAGATAAATAAATAACATGTATATAACAAAGGGGGCTCTGAAGTGTTGAGCTGCTGAAATCTTACATGAAAACATGTTTCTTTCAAATCTACAGCAACCGGTCTGCCATAGTTTCCAAGCCCTTGAAGAGTGTTGTTAGAAGAGCTGATGCAACTCTGTGGTAAACATGCCCCTGTCGCAACTTATTTGAAAGATTTTGCTGGCATCAAATTCAAAACAAGAACTTATGTTTTCCATAAAGAAAAGGAAAAAGGCCTGAATAATCCTTAAATTCTATTTTGTGCTTCATTAATTCACTTTTATTTTATTTTTTAAATATAGGGTTTAACGTGCTTGCAAATTATATTGTTTTATTTTCATTTTATATAGCATGCCAGCTTTTTTTAAATTTTTTATTATTAAACACTTGTATTTTTATTTACTATTTAACTCCTTTTGAGTGTTTTTTTGCAATATACTTCTATTAACTATATTTAAAAATATATATATTACACATACCATGATTTCACCCATATTGCTCACAATGTTAACACCAATGATTGGCTGTGAGAGAGGCTGTGTTTTGGTCTATAGATAGTGTATGGATTTGGACGGAATGACAGCCTGTATGTAACAGGAAATGTCAGTGTCGAGGTTTCAATATCAAACATGCCTTTGCATTTTAAAAATGGAAAGAAAATGTGCTTGCCCCTACTCCAAAGTAAGCAGTGTGGCAACCTGAAGAAACTCTGTCAAAGACAGCTGAGAAATGAGAGCACATATAGAGTGAGGGGACCGTCTCAGTGACAGCACAGTGTGGAGGGAGGAGGGGGAGGAACACATGGAAATCAGCAAAAAGCACACTGAAGGTTAGGAAGAAAACTACAGTCTTTATTGGAAAAATATTAGTATGTGTGGCACTGTGTGATAATAGTAATAATAAGAGTAAGAGACTCTACATAAGCATAATAAGCATAATAATAATAATCCCATGCAAATAAAGACCAAAGGCAAGGCCTGACCATGCTCTCTGTAGGGTTAACAGAACAGAAGCAGCATCCAATGAGTAGATGTGTATGCTTACAGCACATTTCAGTACAGCAGGGACATCTCTTCACAAAGATTACATTGGAATCTGCTGTTCAATGTGGAAAAACAAAAGTATAAAATGACCATGCATTAGGATCTAATACAAGAACATAAGGCAGAAAAACCACAACCAAAGAATAAAAAAGACATTTTGATTCTAAAAAAGGAGATCTACAGCAGTGCAGGATATACACATCCCTGTAAAATGGATAGCATTCTGGAGGTGCTGGAGGTAAGATTTGAGAGGGAGTGGTAGTGGTGGTGGGGCGCTGCAAAAATGGCAAAATGGGTTTAGATTCACATCTCTCCAATTTATTGTGAAGTCCGCTCAGCTAGCAGGGACAAATGCTTTGACACATGGATAGGATTATGACCAGCAACCATTAACAGGTGCAGTGGACCTTCAAATGTGGGGAAAAAAAACATAACGTCGCCAAAAACAAAATGACTTAAGCGCTGCATGCCAATTAGTGATTATCAGGATAACAAGATTATTAGTAATAGCAATTGTAAAGTGCTCCTTTGACAACAAAAAGACGGTACAATGCACCTTTGTGAGGAGAGTAATCAACGAGTTCGATCAAGCCTGGCTGTAATCGAATCGGGGAGGGGAGGATCAAAATGTATCCACTTTACAGAAATTTACAGCAGAATGTAGTCTATCCACACTGAATGGGAGAATCACAATGACAGTCTGTAGTAAAGTCTAACGCTACAATGGGTTATTCACTAAAGAGCAACATGACAGTTTAAATTAAGACAAACTGTTTTCTACAGAGAGTGTTATTCTTTAGTCTGTTACACAGAAGGATACGGTATGAGTGGGAACTCTGTTTTAATGCCAATGTCGTCTTCAGATGGAAAGAGGAAATGAGGAAGAAGGGGTTCACAATACAGCTAGATGCAGAGAACAGGCAGAGGCTACGGCAGACAGCAGCAGATGATCGTTAGCTACACAATGGAGGGGGACAAAGGTCTGAGAAATGCGGAATGTAGAGCCAGCCTCGATACTATGGAACAGGAAAAAAGAACACAAATAAAAGCACAATGAAATCATTGGTGCTACTGCATGTAGTTTTAACAATGCACGACAAATTACTATTATTATTACATAATCAACACAGAGAGCCCTGCTGCAGTGGAGGATGATGTTATTGTTGTTATGCCCTATTAAACGGATTTTATGCTGTTTCACTACTGGAGCACCTGCAGCGAAATTTGCAGGGAATTTTTTTTATTATTATTTTTATTAGAGGTTTGACGGGGACATGCTCCAAAAATGTTAAAGCCTATCCGCATTAAAAACCAGTCATATGCTTATACTAATTTACACCGATTAGCCTAATGCTGTCTTTCAGTGGAAGAACCATCCAGTTAAAGTAACTCGCAGAAATGAGATTTTTTTAAAGGATGCACTTTGGATTCAGAGGTCTACCCTAGCTTGGCTAAATTCATAATTTAAGAAACCCCTGTGGAGGTTGTAAGCTAAATAAAGCTGGGCTGGTATTAATCTGCCGTTGTTGTCCGGGCTGTAGTAGCTAGCGGCGACGGCACACACATAAACAAGGCGAAGGGATAAATAGATAAACCAGACAGAAGCGCGCTAGCCGCCGAGGGTAAAAAAGAAAAAAATGAAAAGGGGAAAAGAAAAGCTGCCGCTTGACAGCTGAAGTCCTTTTAGTGCGGTTTACAGGCCCGAAACACAACGTCTTCGTCGGCATTTGAGGGCTCACGTCTTCGGTCGCTTCATTAGCGGTCTCGGTTCGGCTACAGCTAGCAAGAAGGCTAATATAATTTCGGTATCGCTCGCTGTTACGTTGGCTCGCTTTTAGCTAGCAGGTGTCAGCTCTGTTTACATCATCTGTGGATATTTAAGACAAGTAATGAAGAAGTATTATTTCGGGGTTAGCGTTAGAAAAAAAAAAAGAGAGAACATAAAGCTCCTCATACCTCTGTTTCTAACTGAGCCGAAGACGGGGAGAACCAGATATCCGACATGCACTAAAACCATCCTGGGTCCTTCTTTGTTTTGTGCGCAGCCAGTAAGACAGATGGTCCATGGAAATGATCCTCTTCAGTCACCAGCACATTCAAACAGACTGCGCTGCCTGCACACACACACAGACCCCTGTAGCCAATCAGTGGAGCCTTCCGAGCAGGACCCTCCGGATTTGACAGCGGGATCCGCCAATAGGATCAGTTCCTGGGCGGAGATATCCTTCCCATCCGCACGCACAGTGCGGGGTACTTTCGTGGCTGGAACATTTAGATCTGATGGTACCTTATGGCTATAGTTTATCACGGAGCCTGAAATAAACGGAACTTTACCTCACCAGGCTTTACTCAAGTATTTTTTTATGAAAGTTTTGACTTCTGCTTCACTGCATTTATTTGACAGCTTTGGTGACTAATTGCAAATATTTTTCTATTTTGGTCTTCCTTGCCCCCCTCTCCCCTTTTAAAATAGGTTCAAGTTTTCATTACACTATGTTTTCGTTACACTTTTAAAATTGATGTGATACTACAGATAAATACTATACTGGCACAGTTAACAACACCAGTATTACCCAATATATGTATAAATTACAAAAACAGCAGCTGTATCCACAACAATAGTAATCAGCAGTTGCCCCAACTTGTCCCGATTATGCCTTTATATCAGGCATTTTCAATGCAGGACTTGAGATGATTCTGCTATATACATTACCTTCTTTACACGTAAGGCATAAATGTTGCATTGCAATGTAGTAGATTTATCATTTATTTAGTACATTTACATTTTTAAGTTCAAAGTTCCTTTCATGTATTGCAGATAGGGTATACTGAACTGAACAATGCAGGGATTTATATGAGATATGCCCTGAAAAGTATGAAAAGGTTTCTATTCAAAGGATCTAAGAGGATGGCAAGATAGGTGTCAGTGATACTCATAATAAGGAAAATCATATGTACATGGACCATGGGTAAAATAACATTTGAGAGTACAAATGTGATTATATTTAACACTCTGAAGGGTCTTTTCAGTAGCGTTACTCTTGATGCTTCAGGTATAGTTGGCTTAAAAGGGAAGAGAAAATAGCATTATGAAAATTACACTGGATTCAGTACCATACATGTATTGCTGGACTCATAATGGGCAGCTTGCAAAAAATTGATAAGGCAGACACAGTTGTTTGTTTGTTTTTCACTTGCACTTTTCAAACCTTGTCAAAGCCTCTTGCCTATATTACCCAAAAAGCTTAGCAGGTGGCAGTTCATTTAAAGAATCATTCAAAGTTAAGTCAGTAAAAGTGAGAACTTCCAGGGCTGAAAAATTGAGTAAATTTAAAACTGCAAACACCATTAGCTTCAATATGGTACCTTCTTGTAAAAAGAAAAACAAACAAACAACTTACTTTATTGTCCAATTTCATCACATCTGCTTTCAGTGAAATCATGAAAAATGTCAGTCTTCATCAACGCTGAAACAAGTACTGATGGCAGAGAGGAAGGATGTAACTTGCTTTAACAATTAAGGGCCAACAAGGGTGATTTGTGACAGCCAAATATTCACTGCCTGACAAGAAAAACAGCACAGGTTGTCTTACACAAAAGTGAAACAAAAGGTATTTACTGTTTTTGCTTTTTAGATTGGATTGAAGTGCTGTGATTGGTTGGGCCTAACCCTACCTATAGGGCAGCCAATGGTTATGCATATGCAACTGAATTCTCTCATAAACAGAATTGAAAAAAGGAAAGATATATACTTGCATAGATTATTTGCCTTGACCTTTGTCAGACTCGATCATCAGGAAAATGTTGCTGAATGATCTTCTTGATGATCCGATACAGTTCAAGTAATACTTAACTCTTTGAATATTCGTGAATATATGTTGGCCAGATTTGTCATACAGCAGAACTTGTGAAAAAAGGGGCCTGTGTCCCAAAAACCTCACTGCCTGTAGTGTTAAGCCTGAAGGATGAAGGAACAGATGGGCCTGTGGAGGCTGAGGGGGTCACAAAACTCTTAGTCCCATATGTCCTCCAGTTCCCGTCATCTAATGCCTTAAGCCTGCTGTGAAACACAAAGAGCCTTTCACGATGCTTTACTATCACTGCTGCAATCAATTTCACACATCAAAACTGCCACTTTATTCCACACATTTATGTACATTTGAACACAAGCATTTATCAGGATAGCTGGCTGTAGTTGACGTATTAACAGAAGCAGCAGCTGAGCTCTCTTTCAGCAGAACCTGATGTAAAAATTGTGTCCTCACCAGAAATGAGACTTATTTCCACTCTTTATTTTTAGAAAGCCCTCTGGAGGTGGGCAGAGCGAGGACTGAACAAATGAAATGCCATTTTGAAGAAACTGGAGATAACTTGGAACAAAACATGTACAACACAAAAATCCTAAGTGGCATCATTTAGTGTAAAAGGACATCTGCAAGATGAAGCGCAATCATTTCTGGCTTTGAGAGTGAGCCAGCACATTCACTGCTCTGTGAGGCCACCGCTGCCCTGTGAAAATTAGCATACAGCTGATGTTCTGCCCCGAGGGTGGAAAGAGCTGGCTAAAGGGCTTTAGTTTTTCGTTAAAGGGCCCCGCAGACTGCATTGCTCCACTCCCTCATTGTCTTCTTCATGTGAACTCCATATGTCCCCCTAGTGGCAGGTGTTACAGGGTGACCTCTGACCTGGCATGCTACTTTGGTGGGTGAGGATGAACCTGCATTGTTCACAGTCAGGCAGCCGTCTAGACTGCTTGGCCACAGAATAAAATAAACAATGAGACATCTTGTTAAGTGCTATACCTATGGTGGCAGTTATACAGTACTAAGTCTTGTGACACCCTTTAAATATTTTGTTTCCAAGGAGCCAGACGCTTGTAATTTCTTTTAAAAGTGATCTTGAGCAATAGTTCTCCAGGCTTCTGAAGATCTGTTAAAGTGTCCTTGGACATTGTCTGCTTTTTCACTCATTTTCAATCCAGGCCTTGTACGTAACCATTTTGTTTGTTTGTTAAGTCACTTAACACTGACCTATCAATCATTCAAACACAATAAAGGATACTTAACTTGAAGGTTGAACTAGTGTTGTTGTTAAACCAGTTTTGTGGCAGACAACCTAGAAAGAACTTGAAGTTGTAAACACATAAATTGTTCCCATTTCTTTATTTGCATATAGGAAAACTGTCAGCTTGACGTGCGTAAAATTCGATTTCTGCACTAACAAGGCCATTTCCAAAAAGATATTAGCTTAAAACTTGGCAGATCTTGGTGTGGTGTGCAGTGTCTCCCTAAAACAAATTGAGGAAGCTCGACAAGTGGAGTACAAAAGAAGAAGCATCAGGGCTAAAAAAAAAATCTACAGCAGATGAGCAGCATCTGAAAGTCATGTCCTTTAGAAGTAAGATGGAGAGATTCATCTGGGCCTTCACTTCATCCATCTAATGTTCACTGAATCATAAATGGTCTTAATGGGGTCGCTATCAAGGAGTTATTCTTAAGGAAGAGAAACAGGCAGAAAGGTATGTTGAGGTATGCCAAATTACACAAGAACTGGACTGAAAACCAGTGGCAACACGTCTTATTATCATGAATATGTACCAAGGACGTCAGGGTAGAGGTACAGCAGTGAGTGTCAACAGTCATCTGTAAAACACAATGGAGTCATGGATTGGCCTCCCCAGAGCTTGGACCTCAAAATTATTGAAGCAGTGTGTGATCATCTTGACTGAGAGCAGAACAAAAGGCAGCCAACGTCCAAAGAGAGCTTTGAATGTTCTTCAAGAAGCCTGGAGAAGGATTCCTGGCTGTGTCGAAATATAAAGGCGGCCATACCAAATATTAATTTCAAGCTATTAGAACTGTACGAACTATTTGTCTTATATACTGTGTTTCATGTGTGCACGTTTCAGTAACTCACTTATATTGTTCCCTCTTACCTTATAGTTATATTTCATGATGAAAATGTAAAAGGAATGAGGGTTGGCTCGAGACTTGTGCACAGGACTCGACAGATAAGAACACTCAAACAACACTCACAGTAAGCAAGAATTCAGATCAGTCTTGTAATGACATGATTTAACATTTTTAGGGTGAACTGTTAAAAGTGAAATTCAAATCGCACTTTATGCTAAAGTTGTAAACATACCTGAAAGGCTGAAACGTGTCACCATCCTCGTCTCAGATTAATTACACCACTTTGGTCTGCCAGAAAAGGCAAAAATCTGTGACTGGTGTCAAAATCTTGACACCAGTCACAGCACATGAGCAAAAACTGCAAATATATGCTTGTAAAACACAGAAATAAATGACTTGACAAGAGCTCATTAAATAACGGTCCGTTTATTTAGTTTTAAAATAGTTTCTTTTTGTTCTACAGACATAATTTCAAGGAAGTCAGGGACTTGCAGAAGCAACAAAATAAACACTTCTGTTAAGTTAAAATACTGACAGCAAAACGGAGCAAAAACAGAAGAGTGAGGCTGAAATACCGGCAATGACGATAACATCGGAGATGAGGATGAAAGATGCCACCAAACATGCTATGTGCAACCAGCATCACTGCCGTGGTTTCTACCACACTTATATCACTAAAGACACAAGTGATGCCTCGCTAGCATTTCATAATAGTCCCACAGAAAAACAGCAAAATGGTTTTTGCAAGCTGAAGTGTTGTGGTACAGAGTTCTTACAGTGGTAGATGTATATAACAGAAAAAACTGGCCAAGTAAAACCAAATATATATTCAACAATATATTCAATTTGTAACTATATTCGATCTTTTCACAGCAAATTCACTGACTTCCAAATGAAGAGATTCAGATTCACATAGTAAATTTCTAAGAATAAATTGGGAAATAAACTGAGAACATAAGCTCCATATAGACTTTGGTTTAGATTGTTCAAATTTTATCTTTCTGTGACCAGCAGAAGTTAAAATAAATCTATAATTATCAAGCGTCACTTAGGAAAGTGTATGTTATTAAATATGCAATTACAAGAAATGTGTTAAAATAGCCTGTAAAGCTATTGATTACATTTTTTTTAGCCAGCGTGGCTGCAGTACTGCATGAAGACAAAAGAAGACAGCAGGAAAGAGAGCAAGCAGGCCCTGAGGATCAGGGTTGAAAAACAAAAACAGAAAACAGTTTATACAATAATCATCTCATCTATAAATGCCCCATAACTCACACATTGGGCATAAACTCAACATCACTTTTACTCTTTTTCTATAGATATATATGTATAGATATATGTGTGTTTGTGAAATTAACATCTATTATTAAAATATTTATTGTTGCGATAGCAAAATCCGCTGCTTTGTAAGGTAAAAGAATAAGCTTTAAACCTTTCTAAAAGGAAATAGTGCACATTTCAAGGCATTCAGGCCATCTTGCTTTGCAGTATTCATTGGAAGATACAGTTCCTCAGTTATTATAAAGGGGTCCCCAGAGATTTAAAGGAGTTTGCATCCATTCAAGGTAAGCATGCAAACAATAAGTACAACCAGCCAGCACGGCAAGGACATACATTCACTGATAATTAAAGTCGCCCTTGGACACTCAAACTGTAACAAAAGTGTGGCTTCCAATGCATCTTTGAAAACAAAAACAGCACTGTCGTAGTGTTTTGTAGCTTGGACTTTTTTTTTTTTTTTTTTGCTTATTTTCTTCCCAGGCTTCAAATCACAGGTGTGCAATTAATTTCCCCCAGGTGTCACATGACAAACTTGAATTCTTGTGGAGGGCCCAAAAAACAAGACACCCCTAACCAAAAATAAAAAGTTTTATTGTTCCTGTATTATAGTGGCAACAAACAAAAACTGAAATTTTAAATGAAGTGACTTCTTCAGAAATGTTTATTGGCATTCTGGTGATGAGTAAACATTAGATGAGAAGATCGATAACCTGACTGTGTGAAGCTAGCGGCCAGTTAGCTATGTAGAAAGAATAGAGACCAAGGAAACTGCAAGCATGCTCGTGTCCATCTACTTGACCTATTTATTTCTGACCATACTAAAGGTGGAGAAACCAACTCCCAAGTGTCTTAAACCTGTATTCTTTTTAACAGCCGGCAGCAGGTGACTCCTCTGGCTGCAAAAAGACTTCTGGTTGTGCGCGAGCCTATCGGAAAACAGCCGTTAACCTGCTTGCTCTGTAATCTCACTGAACACTTCCCTGATGACTTCATGGGCTCCATCACTAGTTTCAGGTCATACAGAATGAAACATGAAGCTCATTTTGTAATTTATGGTTTACATAAGGAGTATAAAAGTTAATGACTCGTCAGTCAAAGACCAATGTGTACGCAGTGTCCGGGGTTTCACACTACAGCATGTAAAAAAAATTTTCTTTTATTTTTTAACTACTCATACTGATATACCATGTGTTAACTAGTAAATGCAAAGGAACTAGTATGTGGCTCTTGGAGAGAGTGTTTCCCTGATTTCTGTCGAGCGAATATAAATGGACTGCAGTCTTAGTTTTTATGTTTTGTCACCCACCTAAAACACCCATCACACAAACATGCATCCAGCACTATCACACAAACAGTCAGATGCAGATTACACATTAATGGGAAGATTCTGGAGTTCAAAATTTTGACCCTTTTGACATGTGGCTAGATGGAGCTAGGAAATCAAAAAACCCGACTCTCCAATTATGGGATGCCTCACTCTCTGTGTGGCTCTGAAGATTAAAGGTCTTCTACTGATTGGAAGATCAGTGATCCAATCCCTGGCTCTTCTTCATGTCGAAGGATCCTTGGGCAAGATATTGAACCCCGAGTTCCCATTAATGCATGCATGTGCGAGTGCTTAGGCATGGACAGAAAAAAAGTGCTTGTATGAATGTGGGTGAAGGGAAAAGAGCGATAAATACAGTCCATTTACCACTCTACCTCAAGAACCACATCCACCTAGCTCTAAACTGCTTTATTTTTTTAAATAGATTTCTGTTACCAGTCTTCTCATCTAACTCTCTAAAAATAGTGAAAGTTTCCCTAAATATCCGATACTTCTTTTCAAATGAAGCAAAGCACTCACTGACAGCATCAGAGCATGGGTTGTACACCGTATAGTAAAACAATCTATAAAGGCAGACGGATCTAAATGCAAGTCCAGTGGCAAGACCTTTGAAAATGGGGGGGAAAAAATAGAAAATTACCCTTGACAGATACAAAGTAAACTTTGTCATTTATCTATGGTCTACTACTGTACAACAGAAAGTGTACAAGCTGCCATTCTGTTCTGACCTCAGGTGGCTGCAGATTTAAAAAAAAAAAAAAAAAGCCAAATCAATTCTGAAAACATTTCATTCAAAGTCTGTAGTGAAGCAGGTTCACAGCCATCTCATGATACTGACCTGCTCTAAAGCAGCAACTTGAAATGTTCACTATACAGCTTGCAAGCACATGACACACTGCCTATATCTGGTATTGAAGGGTAACTGAGGTATTAAATGAAGGGAAGATATTGCTATCATTACCAGATAAATCATTCTTGTACATTTCCACCTTCACTTGAGGTGCTGTGCCATTTAGATGCAGCTAAAATTCATAGCTGACAAGCAAAGGTTCAGGGAATCACACCAGTTGAATGGCTTTGATACATGATTGTTCAACAGTAAAGTTAAAAACAAAAGAGTGCTTTGGAGCAGGAAGAGCCCACAAGCGGTTACAGGCGAGGCCACAACTCTAGAAAGGATTCAGTTTAGCTTTAACGTGGAGGACAGGCAAGATGGATGAGGAGCAGTTGGGAGGAAGAGGTGTGTAGGGAAAAAAAAGTCTTCAGTGTATACGTTGGGTTTTTTTTTTTTTTTTATTAAAGTAGGTATTTGTGTCCGCCGTCCTCGTCCAGCGTGAGGTCCACCACTTCAGGAGGGGACACCCAGTTGGGCTGAGGGGAAACAGTAGTCCAGAGCTGTGATTGATTTGTGCTGTTTAACTGCTCCCCTGAGTTCTCTTTCCAGGAGGACAAACTCTTTATGACCCCCCCGCAAGGATGGGCGCATCTAGATTTGAAAAGGAAAGAAAAAAAAAAAGTAAAAAAAAAAAAAAAAAAGTAAAAAGTTGAATTCAGTGGAGGGGTGGGCAGTAACAGTAGAATTTTACAGTTTCCCCACTGAAAGTCTTTACCGTGCTTTTTCTTGCACTCCGACTATTTCCACCTCACTGTCAGAGGAAACAATGTTAATCTGGCCCTTGTGCTGAGAGCTCTCCTTGTGCGACAGCTCTGCCTCCATGTGGCCTGAAACAAATGTAGAGGAACACAGTCATGCTTTGTGAGGAGGGCCGAAGCAGTAGAGCGCTTCAGACCTCGCTGACACGTGAAGACAGCAGCTGCTTTGACACAGACACACAAAAAACACAAACCCCAACACAAAACAGAGATGAAGCTGACAGTGGTGTTTGTAAAACTGACTGGACAGCATGGAGTGACACATTAGATGGCTGCCTTTATATTCATGTTCTGTCGGCTGCAAAAAAGGTCAAGACTTTTAGTAACATCAAATGCCAGCTGGCGGTGTGTGGGATAAAGAGTGCTTCAAAAGTGTCTTGCTGAGATTAATAAGACCGCCTCCTGCCACACGGCACATTTCAGCTTACTGATGACAACCCATGCCTTTAAAATGTCCTGCCTTCACTGAGAGGATTGGAATTTATTATACCGGGTTTGTAACTGACCTGAGGTAGAGCTCAGAGCTCTTATACACCCAGAGTGAGCTGCCATATCCTGGCCTCTGTGTGTTTTTAGCTCATGCTTTATCACCGTGGGCCGGACTGCCTCCACATTCATACTCTCGTGGTTAGAATCAGTGTCTGAAATATCATAGTGACCCACTACTGGAGGCCCGTCTGCAGAGAACAAAGAAAACACTTCATTATTCAAATCATGCCTGGGAATAGTGCGACTTCTGTTTGAATGAGAGACTGGACACTGCTTCCACAGACCCGCTAAGTCTTAGCATCTACAATAGACACAAGAAAACCCCCATTGGTCCCCCGTTTCCCCTGAAGTAAAGGTCTACATTAACTCTAAAATAAAACAATGCATTATACTCTTATAAATGATGGTTGTATTTGAAGCACATCAACAAACCTTTTGTTCTTTCCATTTATTGCTTTTTAAAATAACAGCCATTCACATAAAAACTACACTCGAGTACAGTCGTTACAAAACACATTTCAAAATAATCTTACTCAGTGAATGAAATGTAGTGGGGATAGTCAAAAAAACTAAACAAAACAAAGCCAAACAACAGGAGTGTAACTAGAAGAGCGGGAGCACATAATTGTTCTACCCTGTAAAAAGGAGTCCCTGGGAAAGAGAGAGAGAGACACACAGACACAGACAGACACACACTCTGCTATCCAGACATCTGTGGGTGTGTGAGAGGGGTTTTGTCTGGACAGCATGTACTGTGAGAGAACACTGCCTATGAATAGCTGATATAGGTAGATACTAGGGTTACCAAAGAAACCAAGCACTTGCCAATATAAAGGCCATGTATTAGAGATAGAAAAGCACTAATGTAGACCAGGTTAGTGTCTTTGGTAAACAATGGACTGTCCTTGCTGTTGTTTTTAATGCACATTTTGATTTCATGCACAGGCTCTCGTTACTGTGCTGACAAAACTGTTGATTTAAAAGTCATTCTAGTTTTAAGGAGTACAGGAGAGCTGACGCTGGATCTATTTAAATCCGTAATGGCAAAGGAACGCTTTACAAAACAAGCAATCTTCACACAACATGAAACCGTTAGGTCAAGGGAAAACAAGGAAAAAAAATATAGAGATAAAATGTCCCGTCAGTCACCGTTTATCAGCATAAGGAAAAGCTATAGCTTGCACACGTGCTGCTGATGTAAACTAATTTGGCCTTGCACATTCTATATACTAATATACTCGCATGCAAACAGGTGGGGGAAACACGTCGCTTAGCTTTAGGCTCTGTAAAAATGACAGTCATAGGGCTACATATACACATATAGAGAACACTTTTGAACATCTTAACTTTAAATATGATCAGGCCAAAGATTCCTTCATCAGTCTCTGTGATGGTTGTTAGCAGTATTTAGAAATAAGACCCAAATGGTCATCTACATCAGTGAAAACAGTGTGGGGGGGGAGGGGGGTTCAAGGAGGATTGTTTCCTCCCCCCTTTCAAAGACCACAGGATGTGAACCAGAAGGCCACTTGATCACATAGATCTCACTTTTTCTTTTCTTTTTTTAATTAGAAAAAAATCCGTAAACATTGCCATGCACCATACTGCAGCTGTATTACTGCTCTATATCTGCACGTTTGATGCCTGGGTTTTCAGTTTAAAGTCAAGATGCGAATACGCAGTGCCTGGTGGGGACACTGGATAAACTGGCAGACCAGTGCAAACAAAATTGAAGTAGACAAATACCCATTACTATAATATGACTGAAGATTTGAGGCCAATGCAGCCAATAGCCACAACAAAAGAACCCATGCCTTATATGATGTTATAAAATCTACACCTAAGCTACTAAAATAACCACAAGTTTTCTTTTCCAGATTCCTCAATCACTCGTTTCATGTTACTGCGCAAATGCAGTGCCAGCAGCAAATGTAACAGAAAGGCCTTTATTTAAAAATGTAAACACGTCTAATCCTTAATATAGATTTTTAAAAAAGCAAGAAATTGTGTGTGTTAGTATATTGTGTTTATATTTATAGGCATATCTATGTTTAAATGTTCTGTTAGTAAAGCTATGCCACCAAAATAAAGGTTGTCACAAGATTTTCCTGAACTGTTTACAAGCAAAGTGCAAACAGTTCAAGACAAACGGGGGGTATGCAGTGGTAAACCTGATTCTTAAGGAAACAGCACTATAATGCTTTACCCATCATGAGTTCAGAATGACAAGGCACATGCTATTACACAGCAGCACCCCACTTAACACTGCAATGATGGCTACCCATCATTATAGTTCATATGCTGAATGAAAGAAATAAAACAGTTACTCTGTATGTGTCAAAGAGGGTATTCAGCTGGTGCTGAAAAAAACGAAAGAAAGAAAGCAAAGCAATACAATAAGAGCCCTGACTCAGTCTATTGAGAAGCCATGTTTCCGTGTCACAGATGCTGCAGAAATCAAATAGGTGAGTTGAATTTTTCTCAGTGTCAAATCTCACAGTGATTCAGTGCCAGCACACATGCTGAGCCTCAGGGGCCCGTGCTACTAAGCAGGATTCCAAGCTAGTTTCAGGTTTTCAGGGTTCCCCCGCTTCCAAATTCAGTTCCTTCTGCGGGTACACTGCCACATTAGACCACACCAAAATACACGACCTCCTGAGTAGGTCATGTTCAACATAACAGATGAACGTATATAAAGCACCAACTACTGACCAATTGGTTGTCTTTTGTGAAGATCCTTTGGGCTGTACAGCACATGTACTGAGTGGGTTTTATTTCACTTATGCCTGTGAGCATTTGAGCCCATTTCTTCTTTCCATATGTCAAGACTCTTTAACTGATTAAATTCCAGTGCTTAGACCTTATAAAATTTGCAAGAATTTAAAAAAATATTTTACCCGATGTCATTCGATTTAACATTACCCGGGTTGTAGCTGAAACAACAGAGCTAAAATTATCTAAATAAACAACCACAGGTAACACATGAATTTGAAGAAATACATCATTGTAATTCAAGTTATATTTTCTTGTTTGTCAGTGATGGAGCATCATCACTAATGGGCCTTTTAGTAAATTGCACATTCACACAAAATGCAATTTTATGCCAATTTTTCCTCCTGGCTTTTTGCCTGGATTACATTTTTAATTTTCTTCATATCAGGATTACTGTTTGTTCTGACTTTAAGTGGCTATAGTCCCATAGTCTTTGCAGTTGGTCATCTGGTGCCACCATTACGCATGTTATGCGAAAATGCTCATAGCTGGGTTTAATTAAAACAAACAAACAAACAAACAAACAAAAAAAAAAAAAAAAAAAAAAAAAAAAAAGAACCCAACCGATTACCAGACTCCATGTGACTGTGTTTGCTAGGCTTAACAAAGCCATATAAAGAAGACATGTTAAACCTGCTTCATAGCACGGGCCCCTGGTCTGCACAGAGTCAAGTTCAAATGACCAGTTCAGGCCCAGCTGCTGCTGCTGGTGGTGTTTCTGTTTAGTGCCCTCACATCCTTGAACGGGTATACCCCATTGCTTTCTGCCTTAACTATCTCTACACTTGCCGAGATCAAAGTAAGAAACTGCGAGGGGTGAAGCAGAAGTGAAATCTAAACATTCAAGAGACCAGGGTCTGGAACACCTAGATTTCCATTCTGAGTGACAACTTCAGGGTGGATGTTGTTGTTGTTGTTTATAGGGGTGTGGGTGAGACTGTTGTTCTCTCGTGCCAACATGTAGGCAGCCATAGTCTCTGCAGACTCTGAAGATGGCAAAAATGAGCTTGGGGGGGAAGGCCGTGCCCCCTGTGAGGCCTGCTGCTGCCCTTCTGGGCCGTCACTCGAGCGCTTGGAAGAATCGTTGTCCGAGTCGAGGTGTGCAAGCTTTTCCATCCAGACGCGGAAGCGCTCCTCGGTCTGACGCTGCATCACAGCAAAGCGCGTCATGGCCTCCTCCAGAACGCTGCCGATGCCGTTCCTGTCCCACGAGCCGCTGTCCAGTAACCCATGAATCTGGGATCCCACTCTGGATCTCTCCGAAGCACGTCTGAAGCCAGCTTTAAAGACATTGAGGCCAAGCCATAAGAAAATACAGTAGCACTTTCATGCTTCGGAGGTGGACTTTTGCATTACAGAGAAAATGACAGTTTGTTTCAGGTAACGTGCAGATCGACTCTTTTCATGCTGATGGACTACATCATGCAGTTGTAGCACTCAAATCTGTGTGCGGGATGTAAAAAATGGCTGAAAACATTTCATGTCCTACAGATCCCTGAAGGAAGATAATTGGTGGTCTGAGGGTGACTGATCGAGTGATTTGGAAAAGGTTTAAGATTTTAAAGTAAATGCAACAACCCAAAGCAAAATAACTTCAAATCTGAGCCGCAAAAGCAACAGACATAACTAAGAGATAGACTTTATATAAACCAAAGTACCTTTACTAATACAAAAACAATTTATTACGGATCATCTATGAAACACAAGAAACTAAAATTTGATTTTAATGTAAAAATGCTACGGTAATAAAATACATCAAGCTATACGCTAAAGAACACAATCATGATCAAAAGATTATCCAACAGTAAACCGAGTGCTTCTCTTCCGTTGGGAGACCTTTAAACACCAGCCTGATAGGAGCTACTTCTGGAGAATTCAACTCACCCAAAAGATTTCTACAACATGTAAGCAAACTCACGGGGTCTAACGTGCATGCAAGCGTTACAATCAGCGTTTGCCAATGAGTGTTTATTCCAGGTAGACACCTCTGGCCCACAGATTCGCAAAAAGCCATTCTCAATTAGATTTGTATATATTTGTATGCATTTACACTTTCAACAGGATGACAAGAACTCACGGGCTCATCTAAGGTGTTGCAAAATCATTTAAAGTATAGGAAAGCACCCAACTACATTTCTGACATGATTCACTGTAGGAGGAGTGAAGTGTGTGATGGGTCAGGACAAAAAGAATATTGAAACATTAAGGAATATTTAGTAAGGACAGAAATGCAGGAAATGCAATACTAAATGCCCAGCAGTTTTCATGTGAATGAAATACTTGCTAAACTCCCTCTAACAAAACAGACTAATTACTTATGAGGTTAGGCAATCTAGTGAAACACAACATTAGATATTGGATTTTATGTCCTTACTCATGTATAAGCCAGTATTTCTACAGCTTACTGACACCAGCAGTGACTGCAGAGTCTTGCAACTCAGTGAGATCATAGTATGTCTATTTAGAGCAAAGGCTGTGTATATTAATGGCTGACTTGTTGAACTGCAGAACTCACAGTAATGGTTACATTAACTCAACTCTTTTTTTACCACTCTGAGCTGGACAATGTTGATTAGACTCCCATAGCAAATCATCAGTAAGAAAGAGTTTCATGACAATGTTTAAGTCTCTTTCAGACATGGGATATGTCAGATTGCTTGCTTTACCATTCTGTTCCAGTCCTGGTTATCACTCATAAGACCCTTTTCCATCAATACCTACTCAGATCGACTCGGATCGACTGGTTTTCCATTACAATTTAGTACCTCCTAATGTGTGTGTGAACGACGCGATTAATATGTGACATGAACGCTACAACAAAGGTGGACGCCGAGGCAAAAATATACCTGCTACTCGGTCTGTGGCTTTTCGCCAGACTCAGGGACCACGTTTTTTTGTAGCCATTGTGATGCTACTGACCAGCTAATCAGTGGCATGCAGTCTGACGGCATCACATTTTAGTACCTGCTCGGATCACTGGAACCCCGGCTGAGCAAGTACGAAAAAGTACCAGGTACCAGGCAGGTACTATGACCTAACAGAAAACTCTGAAAACTGTGGCGAAACGTGCCGAGTCGATCCAAGTAGGTACTAATCGAAAAGGGGCTTTATATTGTTAATTATATTATTAATGTTGCTTAGTTGTTTAAAGCTTCATTGATATAACAGTGATGGGGAGAGCCATGGTATGTGTGTCTTATTTGCAGGATTTCTCCAGCCAATCAAAAAAAAAAAAAGAAAAAAAAAAAAAAAGCTTCCAAAGAGGTTTTGACCTACCACCAAAGAACCAAAGAAGAACAATCAGGTGATGAATCTATATTGAGACCATTTTTTAATGATCTTTAATTTACTTTAAGCTTTAAATATAATTTTATATACACTGTTGGTTTATAAAGTGCCAAACAAAGTGACAAGGATACTTTCAACTCTGAAGAAGTGTAATCTCCTTTTTTGAAGACTTTGTTTCCTCCTTCATCATCACAAGGACCAGGTTCTGTATGTGTGAGTGTTTGCTGTAGCAGCTCCCAAATACAGCATACAGACTGTGTGAGAGCAAATGAGCTTTATTCTGGGTTGGAAAAAGTGAAAATTCTTCATCATGGATGTCTTACCAAGACAAATGCTAAGAGAGATGTGCAAAGTTGCAATTTCATTAATGCAACTGCATATATTTTAGACTTGTGTCATACTGACAGTGATATGCAAATGCAGGTTGAACCTACAGCAGCTTCAGCCTGTAAGAGTGACGCTCTGTTGAGACTTCTAGATAAAACTGAACAGAATGATTGTCCAGCCAATGCATTCTAAGATGATGTCTGTCTGACTAAAAACGGTACATGTCTGAAAGGGGTAATGCTGTATTATGACTAGGTGCTGGTCCTCTAAACATATACTGTATACATCTAAAGACAACTTGAATGAATATAGACATGGATGGGAAAATAACTAAGGAAAAAAATGACAAAACAAACAAAGCAGCCCTGTTATTGATTTGATGTTAGGAAGGATTTGTACAGTTGTTGTATCAGTTTAATGATTTGGTTGACAATTTTTTTTTAACTCATGCAGGCAGACTCTTATGTCTAACTGATCAGTAGTCAATACTTTCTTATGTTGTAAACCAGTACTAGTCTGCAATGTGAGTCAGAGATTTATATGAAATACTAAGTGGCTGCTAGTGGACAGTGATGGTAGTAGTACTGAGCTCTTAAGCATGCGTTGTAAACATCGGTTATTACCTGGAATATCTGTCTTGATTGTCTTGCTACCCCCTGAGGTGTCATCATCCTCATCCTCGGAGGAGCTGGTGCTGGAGTCACAAGTGAGCTCGCTGTCACTTGTACTGCTGTCCTGCAGCAGGTTGTACTTCTTCCGTGCTGCTGCCTCTCGTTTTTGCCTCAGCAGGCGCATTCGCTCCTTGTGTTTCTGACTGCGGTGACCTTTCACTTTTGAAAACTTGCCATTGGTTTGTTTTTCCTGGCCTCCTGCGGCTGCTATCATGGTGGGCTGGCAGCGGTTCTTCTTTGCAGCCATTGTACTTGGAGGCACCTCACTCTCTGAACGTGACCGTCGAGACTTCCTTCCCCCTGCAACTGTGGCAGATGCTTGCATTCCTCCTGCCTGCCCAGGATCACCTGTAGCTTCCATGCTGCCCTCTTCCTCTTCTCCTATGGGAGGAGCAGCACCTTCTTCCCCTGAGGAGAGTGTATCAGAGTCAGCCAGGTGGCCACTGGATGAAGGCGAGAGCATGCAGGGGTTCGAGGAGTCACTCTCGTAGATATGACGAGACACGGGTTTGTCACTTCCTGTTGAGGCATGCTGAGACTCTGGTGAGTCTCTGCGAAGCTCCTTCATCAAGCATGGCATGGACAGGAGACTCTGCTCACCTTCTGTATTCAAGGGGCTGTCCGCCTCCTTTTCCCTTGGGGGCGAACTGGTACTGGTAGTGGTTTCTGTTTTCAGATGCTCATCCTGCTCTGCTTGAACAGAAGCTGTGGCTGATTGAGCTTCATCAAGGCACTCTGAGGGGCACTCAGCATCTACAAATTCTTCTGCCTTTTCTGAGTCAGCCATCTTCATGCTAGTTGAGCCCAGCGGCCAAAGGTCCAACAAGCATGGACCAATGTCCCTGGACAGGACCTCACCTGCTGGAGGAAACGAAGCATCACAAACTTTAGTTAAACAATCTAAACAAACTTGAAAGACAATAACAATTGTTTTTAAACCTTAATTCTTTTAAACAAAACAATTACTTTTACAAAAGAATTATATGAAAAAAAACACAACTTAAAATAAATATCTTGCATGACACATAAATTCTTTACTACAATATTTATTTGGAAATATTTAGGAGACTGAATAATTAACAATTATTACTATAACCGTAAAGTTCTTAAATCAAAGCTATACCCTATACTAAAATAAATAAAAGTGGAATATTATAGTTTACTACTTCTTCCTTTCTAATCCAATTACTGCTTTAAGTATAAAAGCACACAGACACGTTAAATGTCGGACAATATTTGGCCAGAATATGTTTTTAACGGTATTACTAGAAGGTGCTAAGCATCTGCTTTAGTTTTAGATTTCACAGACAGCGAAAACGACCCTTTTAAACAAAGGTTTAAACCCATTAAAGTACCCGTGTAAACTACAGGATGTTTATTTGTTCCCGGATAAATTACTTCAGTTAGTTGTGTCAAGGGCTAGCTGGAACTAGCACACCCTTTTAGCTGCACAGTGAAGCTAACCTCGGTCATAACCTTAAGATTCCCAAACTTGGCGACAGGCAGACGTGGAAAAAATATTCACGTTGCAAGATAGCGGCCTATCATTAGCCTAAAAATGGAAGCGCTACGAATCCAGCCAGAGCTGTAACAAGCAGGATAATGTCAGCAGCTATCAGTCAAAAGCGATAACCAACTTAGCCTTTAAAATAGCACTCGGCTAGTTACAACTTACCGCAGAGTTACTTATATTCTTCTTTTCCAAGTGTCACACTCGACATCTTCAGTAACGTGCAACCTCTCTGATATGTGATATGTAAACTGTGCACCGCTGAATGCACTTGACTTATTTACAACTTGGAAGAATTTGAATGTGTTTTGACGCAGAAGACTCGCAGCTCCGCGAGCCCTGTTTAGCAGTTAGCTGTATGTTTTTTTTTAAAATGTCTCCATCGCTCACAAAGCTACGTGCGCCACTTCCGGTATGCGCTACTTAGACGAGCGCCCCCTATTGTTCGGAAATCAGCACTTCTTCTTCTATCGGCTTCTTTCCCCAAAGGCGGTCGCCACAGCGGATCATCTGCCTCCATCTTACACTATTCCGAGCACCATCTCTGTCACCCCCACCCCTCGCCCTCTTTCTCTCTCTTTCCATATATCCGCATTATTCCTTAGGTTAATGATCTGTGGAGGAGTAAGCCACATGTATGTTAAAGTGTTCGCAGAAAGGAAACTGTTATATGTCATAAAAATGGCCTTCATATATTTATGTATATGTATATATGTGTTTTTGTTTTGTTTTTTGTTTTTTTTTGTGTTTTGTTTTTTGTTTTTTTTTGTTTGGTTTCTTATTCAACCTTTTCGAGATGTTGTTGCACTAATGTTGTCTCCCAACGAGAGATTGTAATATGTGCATAAATTTAATTAAAGTATGAAAAAAAAAAAAAGATCTGTGGAGGAGCCACAGGAGCCATCTTTTAAAAAACATAAAAATTAAACTGAAGTACAGTCAGTATCCAAATGATTTTATTTTACTGTGATCTATGCAGCTACCGACACACTTTTTAAAGGGAACCCGAAGAAATACAACAAAATAAAGTAAAAAAATTAAAAACTACAAAAAGTCTGGAGAGTGGTTTATTTTGAAGTACTTCCGGGTTGCGGTGACCTCTCTACAATTTGCTGCCGTGTCCGCCATCCTTCTCTCTCCTCTCCAGGAGCAGGACAGACCTCGTAGGACACCAACATGCTGTCAGTTCGCGTCGCAGCGGCTCTCGCCCGCAACCTGCCCCGCAGGGCTGGATTGGTAAGCACCTCTACTTCTATATGTGACGTTTTTGTTCACTTCTTTAAGGAAAAACAAGAATTTATTCGCACAAAACCATGGCGGCTGTTGTGCGCGCGCACGTCTTTGCATCGGAGGGCACTGGGCCCTTCACAGTGCCAGTCACTGTTGCTAACATGTTTGTAGTTGACAGACAGCAAAACCCAACTTGAGGAGTCGATAAATGAAAAAAAAAGCAAACGCTGGTCCACGTGTTGCACTGCTAGGCGAGTGTCAGTGGAAATGACAAAGCTGTAACTTGGTGTTGAAGGTCAGGTTTCGCCCCTTCGGTATGACAGCCTTAGTCATAATGTATTTATCAAGCAAGCTTTGTACAGTTCTTTCAGTACATAAAGCAACATTATGGTAGACATTTCACTGTTCTGGATGGATATTATAGACTCGATCTGTACCAGTCATCGGTTGAGATTGTCCTATGACTCTATGACCTGAAACCTTTTATATACAGTTTGTCATACTTAGAACCAGCCCAACCTTTTATAAAATTGTAATATAGCTGCTGTGATTAAATGACACGGTAATGCATGGTGCAGTAGTTCATGTGTATTCTGTATGTAGCTTTTTAAATTTTATTTCTGCTTGTCACCTCTGTGACTCAGGGGGCTATAGGTGATTTAAATCCAGTGGCAGTGACACCTAAAACAAGTCCAGTCTGTAATCTTTACTTTGGTCACTTATTTTTTTTTTGCTGTGTTTTCTGTATTTTCACAATAATTGGTGTTGAGTTGACGGTTGGTAGAAAGGTTCCCTAGCAGCTGGGGATTTTATTAAGTTTATCATCTACTTTTTTATAGACAAAACATTAGACATTTCAAAATTAACAGCACAACAAATCTCAAAAATTATCATACAATGTAATTAATAATGAAAGACGGGGGTTTCATTATTATTTTTTATAATGTTCATTTGGAACGATTTATTCCATGATTGACATCATGACCTCTTTAATTTTAGTTTGCCTAATAAGCTGCCAGTTTATATTTGGTTAGACTGTTTTTAAATAATTAATGATTGAAAACTGCTGTATTTCCAGCCTGGATAAAACTAATTCTTTCGCTCTTTCTTGATGTGATAAAGGTATCAAAGAATGTTGCTGCGGCTTGTGTAGGAGCCAAGAATCTACACACCTCTAGCCCATGGCTGCAGAAAAAAACAGGTCAGTGTTTTGGGAAGTCTGCTTCAGCCTAGAATCTAAGAAATGAATTATTTTGGAACATTTCTCCCCAGCAATGTTTGAGGAAGAACCACTATGTAAAGATCTCACAATATCTGTCTTAATTAGTTTCATAGAACTTTATTAACCCTGAAATGTAAACACTCATTATACATTACAGGCACTGCTGAGGTCTCATCAATTCTGGAGGAGAAAATCATGGGAGCTGATACCAGTGCTGATTTGGAGGAGACTGGTCGCGTACTGTCTATTGGTGATGGTATTGCCAGAGTGTACGGTCTTAGGAACGTGCAGGCTGAGGAGATGGTGGAGTTCTCCTCTGGTCTTAAGGTGACTATCTAAGTCTTACATAATGACCTTGTTTAAATACCACGAGTGAATAAAAATATTTAAACAGTTTCTAGATCATTTTAAGTCAAAGGTGTTTGGAGAATGATAGATTTTTACTTTAGCAGCAAAGAATATCTGTAAGCCACTGGGTAAGCATACTGCCTCAAGTTTAAATCCCAGGTTAATGTGTTGTTCCTTGAAATGATAACCTCTGATAATAAGTGGATCTGTTGGCAGAAAATTGAGTTAAAGATGTGGTTTTGATTAGTCTTTACCCACATACTGTCCTTTAAAATGGATTATTAAACACAGTGGTTGTTCAAGTACTTTGCATGGTAAATTCATGCAAACAAAGGTAATAATGGTTATTTGTTCTCCTACCCAGGGTATGTCTCTGAACTTGGAGCCTGACAACGTTGGTGTCGTAGTGTTTGGTAATGACAAGCTGATCAAAGAGGGCGACATCGTCAAAAGAACAGGCGCTATCGTTGATGTGCCTGTAGGCGAGGAGCTCCTGGGTCGCGTTGTGGACGCTCTTGGAAATGCCATCGATGGAAAGGTACCTGTCAGAAAACCAAGAGAGTCTTGTTTTCCAGATTCTAAATTAATTGCGTCATTGCTTATTCTAGCCGAACAGCACTTGAAACTTCAAATATTATAGTTTATGATCACATGGTTAAATGTAGAGTGTTAGGTATGTTTGATAAATGATTGAAACTGCTGTTTAATAATCTATTAGTAAACTGAGGAGTTGGTTCATTAACTTTCAACTAAAGTTCAATATGTGTAAAGAGATTTTTGTTCACCCAATTTTGCTTGGCCTTTGGCTTTGTGGAGTTGATTGATGGTACACTTGATGGTTTTATACATCATTTTCTCCACAGGGCCCTCTGGGCTCCAAGGTTCGCAGGCGTGTGGGACTGAAAGCTCCTGGTATCATCCCCCGTATCTCTGTGAGGGAGCCCATGCAGACCGGCATCAAAGCTGTGGACAGTTTGGTCCCCATAGGTCGTGGACAGCGTGAGCTCATCATTGGAGACAGACAGACTGGGTAAGAGGCTCAAAGTGAATAGCTGAATACGACAGAGTATTTGATGGGATTTCCAGTCCCTTTTAAGTGCTTCTACAGTAGTGGAAGTGACGCTTCCAAAGAAGGGGTCACAGATACCCTATTATTATAATAAGTTGTTGTTGTGTTTTTTAGCACTTGACCATTATTTTTTTCACAGACAAGTTTTATTTGTTACTTCATAAATGACATTGTAAACTCATTAGTTCATATTAAGCTAAGTTCTGCCAGCTTTGTTTCATGTTTCGTTGCAGATATGATGTCTCATGAAGCATCTGATTGTTTTTTGTCAGATGGGAAACCAAATGTGCAAAATAATTCCATATATCTACATGAGCTTACATCACTGTGAACAAGGTGTCATTTTTGTATGCTGGAAGCTAGGATTTCTATTGTGTTTATGAATAATGGATTAGAAATACACTCTTTATAATATAATACACTTTTTTTAGACTGTTAGATCTTCTAAAACTGTTCTAAGCACAAAAATGTGAACTGGTGGTTTGTGTATCCTCATTTGTCTTGCAGAAAAACTGCCATTGCCATTGACACAATCATCAACCAGAAGCGCTTCAACGATGGGACTGATGAGAAGAAGAAGCTCTATTGCATTTATGTTGCTATTGGCCAGAAGAGGTCCACAGTGGCTCAGCTGGTGAAGAGGCTCACTGATGCCGACGCCATGAAGTACACCATAGTGGTGTCAGCTACAGCTTCTGATGCTGCTCCACTGCAGTACTTGGCTCCCTACTCTGGCTGCTCCATGGGAGAGTACTTCAGAGACAATGGAAAGCACGCCCTGATCATCTATGACGATCTCTCCAAGCAGGTGAGTTTATTTGGTCTCATGCTACAGAGCGTTTTTTAACACAAGCGTAAAAAACTGTGTTTAAAGTCTGTGTCTGGTTCTTGCTTTCCTGCAGGCTGTCGCTTACCGTCAGATGTCCCTGCTGCTCCGTCGTCCCCCCGGGCGTGAGGCTTACCCAGGAGACGTTTTCTACCTGCATTCCCGTCTGCTGGAGAGAGCTGCTAAGATGAACGACAACTTCGGCGGTGGCTCCCTCACAGCCCTTCCTGTTATTGAGACACAGGCTGGTGATGTGTCAGCCTACATTCCAACTAATGTCATCTCCATCACAGATGGACAGGTCAGTGAGTTGCCTTCCCTCATTTTAATTTGGATCCTCAGCCACCATTAAATATGTTTTCTCCCGCAGATCTTCTTGGAGACTGAGCTGTTTTACAAGGGTATTCGTCCAGCTATCAATGTCGGTCTTTCTGTGTCACGTGTCGGATCTGCTGCCCAGACCAGGGCCATGAAACAGGTTGGTCTTTCAGTCTTGCCTAGTTTTAGTCTCTCAACTGATTTTTGTGCTGGGAGTCTTTCACATTAACTTCATTTTTCCTGTCCATCATCAGGTGGCTGGTACCATGAAGCTGGAGCTTGCCCAGTACCGTGAGGTGGCTGCCTTTGCTCAGTTTGGTTCTGATCTGGATGCTGCCACTCAGCAGCTGCTGAACCGTGGCGTCCGTCTGACTGAGCTGCTTAAGCAGGGACAGTACTGTGAGTATTTGCTGTTTGTATAGAAAATGATGCATCCATATTAAAAAAAAAAATAGAATTTATCCATTCTGCAGTTGTCTTACTTACTGTGCCCATGAACTTCCATCTTTCAGCTCCAATGGCTATTGAAGAACAGGTAGCAGTCATTTATGCTGGTGTGAGGGGACACTTGGACAAAATGGAGCCAAGCAAGATCACCAAGTTTGAGAAGGCGTTCCTGCAGCACATACTGAGCCAGCACCAGGACCTGCTGGCAAATATTAAGTGAGTTTAACATTTCTAAAGCAGTAGCAGATTCTTTATTTTTAATGCATTGGTTACAATACATCTCAATCTGTTCTTCATTGCAGGGCTGATGGCAAAATCTCTGAGGCATCCGATGCCAAGCTCAAACAAATTGTGTTGAATTTCCTCTCCAGCTTTGAGTAAAGTGGTGCTTTTTGGTCTGGTTGTTTTCATGTTTGCATAGTTCAGTGTCAGTTATACTTTCTATGAACTTAAAAAAAACAAACTCAAAGGGCACTTGATCTTTAAATGTATAGATTTCTCTGAACAGAGAATAAAGTATTCCACCTAACTCTGACTCAGTTTCCTTTTTTGTTTTTACAGTACTGCTGTTATGTGGAGCTTTTGTATTTTCCCAGTTGCCTATTCTTTAATCATTTACATGTAAGCATTGAGCTAAAGCATTTATTTAAAACTGTAGCAGAAAAAGAACTGCTGCAGTTGTATATCCCTCAAATTTCAAAAGACCAGCAATGCAAATAGTTCTCATTTGTATTCATATGATCATACACTCAAACTTTGTTTCAGTGCCAGGAAATGCATAATTCAGCTTTTTATCAGGTCAGACTCATTATTTGAGCTCAGTTCTTTAAAGTTTCCAAACACTGTTTAAGACAAACTTCCTAGAAACTGGAAGTAAATGGTTGATGAGGATGATCGTCTTGTCGTTGTAACCATATCTCAGCCTAGATCAGTTGTATTAGAGGATAAACATCTAGAGCTCATTGTAAAGTTTTCTAAAGGTTCATCGCATGTGCTGTAGTTGAAGCTTCTTTTAAGATCAAGGCTTGAAGACCTTAAACAGAAAGGAACTGTTTAAATTTTCTGTGACTGAGCAAGATGCATTAATACATACAGCCTGTATTCTGAAAACTGCAAGTTTACTTGAACCACATTGCAGCACTGTTTATGAATACCATTCAAGCCAGTGTCCTTTTATTCTGTGTTATTAATCTACTGCAAAGACTCGGCTGCCTTTTTATTTAGACATTTTTAAAAATAAGCACAATCCCATCACAAACCATATCACCAAGCGCGCCCTCTGCTGGTCAGGAGAGGCAACTGGAACATGCCGAAACAAAGTATGTAAACATGAAGTTTTTTTTTTATTATAAAGATTAACAATTTCATCAATAGGTACTTTATTATATTTTACTACAGATCAAAGTGAATCAAAGAATTTCAAATCAACTGTGAAACTGATTGTTATGAAAATGTTTGTGATACTTAGAACCAGCCCACTGGGCCAGTGCATGTGAAACTGAGATGAATTAACTAACATCAGTGAAGCGTGTTATCAGTGCACTGACAACATTTGATAGTAACTGAAGTCAAAGTGAAGAAGAACATAGTCTGAACAGGTTCTGTGGAAGAGTGAGTTTTACAACAACAAAAACTATGTCAGTTTGTTTAAAGTGTTAAATAGTGTTAATGAGACAAAGAAATTCTAAAAAAAACAAACTTAATGGAATAAATACATGATACACATTAATAAACATTAAAAGTACAAATTTACACCCAGTACTGTTTCATGTGGATTGCAGGTCTGCGATGTTTATGTTTGGGTATATTATTCTGTTTGACATAGCAGGGGTCATAATAATCCCACTCCAGAGCTGAAGCCAGCACTCCGTTGGACAGGCCGTCACTATCTGCAGACAGAATCCGCAGGGAGACCCCTGAAAGGAATTGCATTTCCACTTTAGATGTTTATTGGATCAAAGGTTGTACTTTGCTGCACAGTCTGTTTTCAGTGATTGCAAACTGGAGGATTCATATCACACAAACTTTGGATTTTTATGTGCATGAATTACACTCCGATATCTTTTCTTCGTCTGCGGTCAAATTCTATGTGGACATTCTTCGTAGTGAAAGGTCAACAAGAAGAAAACTTTCTAATCTTTCCAAGAATTTAGTGTAGATATTACTGTCCGTGATCACTAGTCTACAGATTTCTGCAATTATTCACACTTAGACACTTCATTAGGTATATCTAACTAGTTCTGGATAGGACTGCCTTAATTCTTCAAGGCATAGATTCAACATAGTGCTGGAAAGATTCCTCAGAGATTTTGATCATTATTGGCATAGTAGTGTCATACGGTTGCTGCAGATTTCATGCCTAAGGTGCTACTGATTTGGATTAAGTGCATGTAGATTTCAGGTGATTACAGTGAATTCATCGCCATGCTCACAAAACCAGTTTCAGATGATTTGAGCTTTGTGATATGGCACGTTATCCTGCTGGAAATAGTCAGTAGAAGATGGGCACACTTTGTTCATAAAGGGATGGACACGGTCAGCAACAACACTCAGACAGTCTGTGGCATTTAAAAGTTTGCCAGTATCCCTCACACCATTGTACCACCAGCCTGCAATGCTGATACAAATCATGGTTTATGCAGCACATTCTTACGCTACCATCTGAATGTCACAGCAGAAATCGACCAGGCAACATTTTTCTGCTCTTCCTTTGTCCGATTTTGGAGAATCTCTGAGAACTGTGGCCTCAGTTTTTGAATTTGATTCTGCAAATAAAATGTCATTTTATTCCTGACATTTTATTTTCAGTCAGGAATAAAATGTGTTTTCAAAATAAATGCAAGCCCCATTTCATGTATGGATCAACATCAGTTATTGAAGACATTTGTATACAGTGAAGTTGTTGTAGTGGTGATCATTGTGAGGGGAAGTACCTGCACTTGCTCCAAAATCACTATCCAGTCCAGGACCCGCTGCAGACGCGTTCAGACAGGACGCCTCTGAATGCAGGTTGGTGTACTCGCACTCCATGTCTATCTTGTCAACCCTGCACCCTGCAACACCTGGGTCCACACCTGGCAGCATCTCATAAGTACTGCTCCTCCGAATCAGACCCACAAATTCAGTCTCCTGCAGAAAACAAAGGGATACAAAAAGCTGCTCATAAGAACACGATCTACTGCACACACACACACACACACACACACACTTCAAGGATTAACATCTTCCAGTGATAAACTGCATCACATCACACTTCATTCAAGATAAAATTAGACTTATTTCTTCTATATGCCAAAATACTTGCAAATATATTTTGCAACATCTAAAATAACCCCAAAAGATCTTAAACGTGCAGGCAAACTATATAGCAGATAGATTACCACCAAACCAGTGCTGCCCAGGGCTTTGGACTCCACACAACCTTCAGAGATTCCTTGTGTAACAACTTTCTTTGGTATATTTTTATTTTACAGATAGTTTATTTGGTAACATCAGAGCATGCAACACAAAAGCAGTTACTAATGGGAGGGTTTTGCTGCTTCTAGTGAGGCCTTAAACTTCTCTTTGCATTTGTACTTAATTCAGCTACCACACACAGGAAACCTGTGCACACAATGAGCGGTAACAAGGGGGTTAACGGGCCCTAAATTGGGTTAATTAAGCCAGTTGCGCAGTTTGAAGTATTTGCGACTCAACGCTTAATACTTTGTCAAAAAAAAAAAAATTGGGGAAAGACCCAATTACTCACCATAGGAGTGTTTGGAGGAACAAGGTTCACTCTGGTTTCAGTCCCTGAATCGTGCGGTAAAACTTGTGCACTCCTGCGCCAGCCTGTTTTGCTGAGGCTGTAGGTCCGTGAGCTGGAGGCCAGGTTTAGTCTCGGGGTAAAACAAGCTTCTGGAGAGGTTGCCCGGATGGTGCTCGGCGCTCTCT
The DNA here is from genome assembly GCF_041146795.1 of Maylandia zebra. Classification (NCBI taxonomy): domain Eukaryota; kingdom Metazoa; phylum Chordata; class Actinopteri; order Cichliformes; family Cichlidae; genus Maylandia; species Maylandia zebra. Next base: position 51,466,141 of record NC_135173.1, on the reverse strand, counting down.
GAGACCCTGAACCTGTAGCGCCATCTGGCCTCAGAAGCCGGATCCTGTGATCCAGACCGATCCTTTCCCTGGAAGAAGCTCTGGAAGAAGTAACGGGATGAGGGAGCACGGGCTCTGATAGCGATAAATACGCTCTCCGCCCGTCTTGGCGCAAAGGAAACGCCACATCGGACAGTCTGACTCTCTGAGGAGACCGCAAAAGCATCTCCTCCATGCGTTCTGGCCACAGACTGATTTTCTTCTTTGACAGGATCAGTAACTTGTAACCCAGCAAGAGGCAGTTCAGCAGAAGCAGAACGACCACGCAGGGAACGAGCAAGAGAACGACTAAGGTCAGACTCGTCACTGGGTTCCCTTCAGTCAGACTGGATGCTGTGGTTTCACTTACTTGCGACATTTCATTCCTAAACACATGGAGGCTGAATTTCGGAAAACTTCAGATTACAGGCCGTCTGTCTTTACACAGGTGGCTCGATCTCTTAAATCAATGTGGACTGTCTTTTTTTTGTTTGCCAGTATTTTCTATCTGATGCCATCCTGCATCTCAAATGTATGCAGCCTCCAAATATGAGTGTTGTCCTTAATCATTCTTGTCTCCATCACTGTAGGCATGCGCTCTCACTGCTATCAGAGCACTGGCTTTATTTGACAGGACTGTGCAGCGCTCAGTTGGCCGCCACATAAATTACAGACCAACAGGTGTGCCTTATTGTGTGCAGGATGATGTTAGGACTGGCCGCTAGATGGCAGAAGATGACTGCTATATCGCTGAGCAACTTCAAATCTGGTCTGAAGTGTGATTTAGTGGACTGCAAATGTCTGAGAGTTCACTTATGTAAGTTTAGGATTTGAAAATAATAAACTTTTATCCAATAGTGAGGCGGAAACAGAAGTCAAATTGTTCTTTTTCTTTATTTTTCATGCTTCCAAACATCTCTATATCAAGTAATAATAACAATAATAATAATACATCAGCAGGTGGCTCATCGCAGATTATATACAGACATTTCAAATCATTCAATAGAACATTTGACAGATGAATCTCTTTTAGAGACAGTGTTTCAGCATTTTGTACACAAAGTAGATCTTTGTAGACAAGTATGTTTGCTATTGTAATAAATCAATGCAAAAGATCAGTCATATGAACACCATATAACTATAATGATGACAGTAGTAGAAGTAATAATAATAAGAATACTAAAGTTGTGTTATTTCCCTTACATGTTTCTACCATTGAGGTTTAAGGAAGTCTATACAGACTTGAATAGCACACTGATATCCTGCGAAAGGTTTGCAAGTATAACAGTACAGATAACTCATTCAAGAGAAAGGCTATCGAGTCAATGGATGCCCTCAGATACCAAAGACCCCCATTAATCAGCTGTCAACTCACTGCTCGCACAGCACTGCTAAGTTGGTGTGCATCGTGCCGAGCGCCCGCAGAAAGTCATCTCCTCGCAAAAAGTTGCACGTGATCTACAACTTGCTTATGCGCCGCTTGCCGCTTCCAAACACAATAAGAGGTTGTGATTTGGTTGTGATAGCACCTCGGGCAAGGCTGTGTTTGTGAACTGGTAAGAACTGGTAAGAGTCACCCGGCTAGCACTGTGCCAGGCTGTGCTTGATGATCTCTCGGGACTGTGGTGGGATTCTGTCTGGGAAGGCCACCTGGAACTCAACCACCAAGTCGCCTCGCTGGGATGGGCTTTTGGGCAGGGGAAGGCCTTCGCCCCTCAGCCGGCGGACGGCACCGGGTTTGATGACATCGCTGCAAGGCAGAGGCATCATCCGGTTGTCAAGCGTTGGAACGTTTACTGTGCAGCCGCAGAGAGCCTGAAGACAAGAGAAGAAAGAGACAGTTAGCCCTGCAGACCCATGAAGCTCTTAACCTGTTTCACAATTCTTTTTTGAGTGGCCTAATTACGAGTGGAATCCAGTTTCTCTAAAAGTGTCAAGTTGCATAAGAGATAAATGTGGGGTGTCTGTCCTTCTGAAACAATTCTCTGTGTTATTTTCTGCGTTATGCAACAGACCGGTGTTACAGATGTTATAATCGCTGCTCCATTTACTGGCTCAGTGTGGGCGTTAAGTGTTTTAGTGACTGAAGTGAGCCATAGGAAGATGGAGGAGCTCTTTGAAATGTCATTCTCTGTGACTGCTACCCTGCTAATCTGTGTGTGGGCTGGTGGAAGCGAGAGCCAGAGACAGAGTGAGCCAAAAAAAAAAAAAAAGGCGCCTGCCTTATACAAGCAGAGAAGTCTGCAGCCAGCATAGTAGTTGTGAGGGAGGGTGAAGTGCAATTCGTGGGGGCAGTCAGTATTGGGAGCTAAATTTAGCTCCTGCTTGCTCGCTCTCTCTGCAGGGGCTGATGAGGTAAACGGAGGCGTTGGCAGGCTTACTGCTGTTTCTGTGTTTGTGGGGGTCTGTCAGCCCGCTGTAAGCTGAGGGGTTCAGATGCCCATAACAGAACACTCTGTTCTGTTCCTCAGACTGCAATCAAAGATATTGTCCTCCCTCCCTGCATTTGGCAGAGATTGGACCTTCAATCTTATGTATTACTGCTGTTTTTTTCAGGAATCGATTTTCTCTGGCATTTAAGAAAGAACGTTACTCAATGGTTATATAAAGGACAAGAAGTGGTGCATAGATCTTAGCCTTTATCTGAGTAGGTGTAAGTGGTTGTATCTGAGTATAGGCCACTCATATGTTTCATAATGTATCTGATGGTGATGCACCAAACTCACCTCTTTAAGGGTGATCTTGGCCGTGTAGACGAGGTTGGAGCCCTCTCTCTTGTACTGAGGATGCTCCTGGTCCCTGAGAATGAAGGTGATGTCTGCGGGGGCGCTGTTGGGGGTCTCGTCCCCCTCCCTGGGGAAGGTGATCTTGGTTCCCGATTTCCAGCCTTTCTTTACCACCACATTCAACACCTTCTCTTCTGTTCGCAAGGTGCGGCCGTCTGGGTTGAGGCGGCTGCGGGTAATCTTCACATGCTTGGTGCAGCCCTGCATCACCTCCTCCAGGGTCACCAGCAGGTCGTGCACCACCACTTCGCCCTGCAAGTGCCTCGGGCCTTTCCGCAGGCCACCGTCGGGACCTGCAGACCCGCTCACGTGGCTGAAGGTGAACCGTCTGAAGGGGTTGAAGAGGTCGTCGTCGCCCTCTTCGTTGCCAAAGAAGATGTCGAAGTGGTCAGAGCCATTGAAGAAGGAGGAGAAGGTGGAGTGGGGGTCGCCGTGGAAATTGCTGCGGAAAATGTTGCCTCCGTTTTTAAGGCCTGAAAAGGGGAAAGAAAACAGGTTCAAGTCAAATTGCTGCAGAACGTCTCCTAATTTAATGTTCCCTAAGTTCTCTTCATGCCACCTTTTCTAAAATGTTGTAGAGACCAAGAAAACTCTTCTGTTTCTCCCTCAATAGCTAATCAGCCTCACAGCTGTCACATTTCACATGTTGAGCTTGTTTTATAGGAGTGGGAGTCATCACACATCAATATTTAGCATTTGATGATGACATGAATAGTTAATCTAATCGCCCACGCTACACTAATCACTCAGATGGCAGTTACTAGTGAAGCTATTTAAAATGCTAGCAATCACAATTTCAGATCCTCGCCCTTCCTCACCTTCCTCTCCAAACTGGTCGTATATGCTTCTCTTTTTGGGGTCAGTCAGGATCTCATAGGCCTCTGCGATCTCTTTGAACCTGTCCTCCGCGTCAGCATCGCTGTTCTTGTCTGGGTGGAACTTGAGGGCCATTTTCCTGTAGGCTTTCTTGATTTCATCTTCATTGGATTCAGGGGAGACGCCCAGGACTTTGTAGAAGTCTTTGCCTGCGGGTTTGATGGGCAGACAGGGCACGTCCTGCTCTGACCTGGTGCTTTCCTGCGAAAACACACAAAAATGTCACATTAAAAACCTTTCTTCACCTTTTAAACATCAGCTTGCGCCAACCTTGTATCCCAAGTGTTGCCAAGCAGTGGCGAATAAGCATGCAAATTCAAACCTCTATCACCTAGAATGTTAAACAGAGTAGCTGATGCTCAAGATATCTTCCAAAAAACTGCTGCAGAATATCTATTAATATGCAGAAAATCCCCCCACCTCTAACAGAGTCTCAGTGGGAAAACACCCTTATCTCCGTGCTGCTGCATGTGCGGTCACATATCCATGAATTTCATAGGCTCATGCACAGCACAACGTGATGGGGGAAAGTCATATAAGAGGCAAAAGACTCTTCCCCACCTCAGCGACTGAGATACTCTGCAGCGATTGGCTGAAAGCGAGCCGGCAATTCTTACATATGAATGAATCCGGTACAACAGTAATGTGCCAGTTCAATACACACTGTTTAATTATACGGTGTCGTTCATACGAACTGTCAGCACCGTGCAGCTTTACACACTTCATACATGCTAAAGACAAACAGCCCCAGAAACTTCCCCGCGAAAAATGCGAAACTTACCGCTGAAGACGAGGAGCCGGAGCTGTCCCCCCTGTGCATAACTCGCACTTTGCACTTGACATTGCCATTTTTGTGCTTCACACCGAACTGGGTCCAGATGAGAACCATGATGGGAAACTTAGCTGTGGTGCTACGTGTGTCGCTGTCCTCGGGGCTGGTGCTGAAATCGCTCCGCTCGCTTGCTCCGCTCGCTTTCCGTGCTGTCTGAGCTCTCCTCGGCTCTCCGTTAAATACCAGAGCGGCGGCTCCCCCCTCCTTTCCCACTAGCCGCTCCATCCGCCCACGCGGTGTGACTGAGCTTTCCCCGGACCCGCCCATTTCCTCACGCGCGGCAGGGGATGCCGGTGTCCTCAGCGCTCTCGGTGAAGAGCTATTGGCGCTCGGGCGATGATCACGCGGATGTTGCAGCCTCCCTTTTCCATCTCGAGACTTGTTTCCGGAGTTCTTTAAGGCAGATTTGAGCAGTCACGACTCGGTACACCGAGTCCTCTTTTTTTCTCCTTCCACAGACAGAACAGGCACAGTTATGAAAAAGAACTCATAAGTGCTGTCTGCCCAGACAAACTCCAGACAGAACATACCCTGCTGGGTGATGGAGCCCCTGTCCTCGAGTGCCATTTTTGCATTTAAGCTCACGCCTTGTCGTTCTTTTTACAGATTAAAAACATGTTTTCAGTGGATGGGAGGAACAAAAATGACTAAATCGTCTTTATGTTGGTGGGTATGCAGAATCATTTAGGAATAGCCATTTCTGAAGTACATATTAATAATGCCATAATACCCATATTAGGCAAGATGCCCTCAGGTAAAAGGGCGTGTCCTTCACACCTAGTTTGATTCAGATCGATTCAAAATAATTATATGTATACATCATATTTATATATCATTGCTTTTAAATTCACATTATGAGCCATCACAGTGCACCTTATACTGTAAGGCAATGCTCATTCAGTTGCAGGGGGAATGTATTCCAGTTAAAATGTATTGTGACTATTTTGTTATGTAGATAATAGTACATGATTCTCTATCTACGACTGTCAAATCTAGATGAGGATAATAAGGATGTGGTCCCAGCTATTGAAAGGAAACGAATATGGCACCACCTCAAGGAGCGCCTTGTTATGAACAGTTTTCAGACACATGATGTCTGTCATAAATTCCACTTTTACTCTTTGGACTGTGTTGAGACTATCAGGCTTCCTCCCACTGTCCAAAGACATGCAGCTTGAGGGGGTAGGTTAACTGGTACTTCTACATTGGCCATAGCAGTGAATGTGAGTGCGAATGCTTGTTGTCTCTCGGTGTTAGCCCTGCAAGAAATTGATTACATGTCCATGGTGTACCCTGCCTTCCACCCTATGGCAGCTGGGATAGGGTTAGATAAGAGGAAGAGGAGGGATACATAGATGGGTATAGTGTGTGTATATGTAGGGATCAGTGATGCATCATCTGAACAACTGTAGTTGGTTGGAGATGATGGTTCACACAGAGTTTGGTATTTTAGTCTTTTATCCTTTTAAGAGAAATGTGAGGGCTTGTGAGATGAATAAGAAAATAAGAAGGAGTGACAAAACCATTGTTTAACATGACAGGGGTACTAACTAGACTGCTGCTTTACACGGTAGTTTTAATCAGACGTCTGTTATGTTATGTAATTCAAATCTTTCATCAGACAGTTAATAAAAACTGTTATAATACAGTCGGGCGGCAGGAAAAAGGTAGTATAAATTCTAAGTGTCTAAAACCTGACTTAGCTATCAAGCTAATGTAGTATAACAGCAGAGGACGGAATGCAAAATTATCATTTTTTGGGGCAGTATCACAGTGAGTTGGAGTTATTGAGTTGGATTGCACTCTGTCACATCCCAAACTCCTCATATTTTATATATTGACCATAATTCAAAAGAAAACCACATTTAGATGTTCACGTGACCAAGAGCCAAAGCTGATTTTCTGTACTGTAAAGAGCTGCTAATGGAGATTGATTAAAAGGTCAGAATAGTATCCAAATCCTTCTATAAGTAAGTCTTGTCAGCAGATAGCCATCTTCATAACACCACCAAGCACTTATCTAAGCAGTGATTGTGATTATCTAAGATAACTCAAATTAAAATAAGGTTTTGAAATCCTTTTCTCCCCCTTGGAATTTACTTTAACCATCATGTTTGCTGTTGCTGGATTTTCCCATTGATTTCAATTTGTCCTCCTTTCAATGCCATTCCCCCTCTTGTGATGTTTTTAGTAGCCTTTACTGAACGGATAAGATCGTACAGTAGGTGCAGTTGTGTATAATTCTGTCGTCAATAAATGCAAACCTATGCAAGTAAAGCACTGGGCAGCTAGCAGCAAACAGCTGTAGAAGAAAAAGACAGCTTAGTGTTATGTAACTGAACGTGTTAAAAAAGAAAAAACCCTTGTAAGTGTTCAAATATCTTGTGAAAATTTGAGATATTACCTGAACCTGGCTGGCTGTTGGTGTTACATAAATTTTCAACACATCGCTGTCACTTAAATGTGTTGCCACTTGCTTCAAATAAGCCAACAATCGTCTCTGAAAGCCTGCAGAGTCTAAAGGGCTGCTAGCCCGCGGCGCACACTCCATTCTGGTGAAATGTGTCGACAGGCTGGTTCTCAAGTACATCAAAGACTCCATCTCAAGCCAGCCTGGACCCTCACCAGTTTGCATTCACAGCCAAAAAAAGACTAAAGCAAAAAATCGTCAAAACTATAAAAACACAAAGCGTGCCATCTCCACAGCAGCCCCCCTCCACATCCCCCATTCAGTCTTCACACACAGTGAAAACAACACTTACACCCCCCGAGAAACCGTCCAACTTGGCAGTCTGGGCTCATGTTACACACTCGAGACAGTTTGGATTGACAGTCACGAATCCTCAGTTTTTGTCTTGCATCTTTACAGCATGTTATCTGAGTTAGTCTGAGTGAAGGATGTGGCTTTCTAATAAGCATGTAAATGGAACATAGCATAAGACGAGGATTTAGTAACTGCCAACAAACAGACAAACGGGTCATGTTCTCATATTTGAACTTATTCCTAGTGTCAGAGAATAGTAATAATAGTAGGCTGTGATGAATATGTGTTACATCGTGGCAAAACGTGGATACTAAACTAAACAATGGTGCTGGGATGATCCAGAATCAGAGGTAGCCAAATCTGCTGCTTTTGAAAAATGTCATTATGGCTGACACACTGGCATTTTCTCTGTGTATCTGTGCCACTGAGCACCTAGAAGTAAATTTTTGGTTGTAATGACTACATTAAGCATAAATCTGTGGTAGGAAGTGACTGCCCCTCTTCTACTGGTCCTGGATGAATGATTCACATGATGACATGTGCTGATTACTACACAAAGGCCACTCTTTTGATGAAATTCAGAAAGTCATCTGTTTTTAGTTTTTTTTTTTTTACTCCCATTGAAGAAAAAACAAATTAGCGTTTCTATTTTGGGATCGTACTACACATACTATGAGATTACGACACACACAGCAGACTGCACTCATGGATATGGAGTCGGTGTCACAGAGAGCGTACATACATGGCAGTGCTTCCTCCTCCGTGATGCTTCAGGCATCCAATGGAGGATGGAATTTCCTCAGGATTCTCCCTTCGTCTCACAGGAAGCAGCAGACAAATTTGGTTCGAACATGTTGAGCCAGGAGCGTCATGCAACAGATAGCAGCTCATCCATACTATTCACAGACTGAGCAGGAGAGAGTGAATCAGAACAGCCAGCATTCATAACTCCTGCCCACGGGAACAGTCAGTGTGTTTGGTCCTGTTTGTCGCACATTCACACTCTGTGTCTCTCTCACAGAGACACATTCAAAGGTGCCTGTCAGTCTCGGAGAAAATAATGCTAATTAAAGAACCAAGCAGCAGTAACACTGTTATTGTTAGGTGGTGAGAAGGCGGACAGCTTACACGGAGCCTGGTGTTCTTTGTGGTGTTGTTCGCGTGTTTTGTAGTAGCTGTACTGAGTGTTCACTCTCGTCTTCCTTTGTCCAGGCTGCTGTTTTTCTCCCCCCCCTGCAGTAGTACATACTGTACTACTTTTTATTGTTTGGAATCAAATACATGAAGTTAACTTTAAATTATATATAACATGTCTGAGTAGACTAAAGCAGTGGTTAAACTACCTATTTCATACTATCAATTACTATTACTTCATGAGCTTCCATAAGCTCACTGCAAACCTCATTAGGTACACCACTTTAATTCTTTGAGGCACAGATTCAACAATATGCCAGAAACACTCTTCAACATTATACCATCACACATTTTCTGCAGATTTGTCGATGATGCAAATGTTCCAAAATTCTCCAAACGTGCTCTGTTAGATTGAGATCTGGTGATGGTGGAGGCAATTTGAATATAGTGAACTCATTATGTTCAAGAATCCAGTTTATGACTAGGTGTGTTATTCTGTCAGAAGCATCCATCAGAAGATGTGTGTACTGTGCTGAGGTTATAAAGGGATGGACACGATCAGCAACAATACTCATGCAGGCTGTGAAGTTTGAAAAATTGTCATCTGATGCCCACAGTGAGTCAGGAAAATGTCCCTGTTATGCTCCCTCTTTCCAAGGAAGGATCAGTACTACAGCAAGGTCTGCAGGCCCAAACACAATAGTTTATTTTTTTCTATAGCGGTAGAAAATGTCAGGGTGAGCACATCCAGAAAAACCAACAAAACATTAGGTAAAGGGAACACAACTAACGTAACCTAAACAAGAGAAAATGTATTAAAAGAAAAAGACTTCCCACCCCTGCATCTACCAGGTGCATAAAAAGATCAAGCTGTTCTAGACACAGAACTCTCGGTCTATGTTATTAGAGCCCTGCCCACGTAAGAGTGATATTCTAGTTGTACATCTTGATGTATTTAACAGCTGTGGCTTACATACTGTTGCATCTTCTCCATGGAGTGCGAGATTTTTTTACCTTTAACTGTATTTTCTGCAGTTTTATTTTCAAAGTTGTACAGCTTTTCCTGTATATAAAGAATGCAAGCTTATTTAGAGAGAGGCTAATAATTATATAACGAGGCCGTGCAGATCAAGAAACTGCAACACTGCTCAATAAAACACCCTTAAAAGAGCAGGAAAAATGCAGCATATTTAACTGATACCATCAGTATTTGTACCAAACAAGTACAAGTGGATAATGTAACTACAGTTATGGAAGACTTTGGCCTACATTTCTGTACCAGACATGCTATTCTTATCTGACAGCATAGTAGACAGCTGGTAGAGAGAGATGTGGCCAAATACTTTTTATTTTCACTCATTTCTTTCTTTCTTTCTTTTTCACAGCACTCATACAGGCGACTGTTTGCTAATGCTTCAGCCCTGTCTCATTTTTGTGGGAGTATTGGGTGATGCCTGCAGGGGATGCAGAAAGGTGAATCATACTGCTGAGAGCACACGGGAGGAAGCGACGCCAACCTCATCTCACATCATGACACCGCCGCCCTGTCCTTCAAATGTCACCGGATGAATCGACATTGCTTGAAAAGGCCACCGAAAAAAATCTATTGTCTGAGGTCTGGTGTACTTACAGGCCGCTGGGGAAAGTTTCCTTATGTAACGTAATGCACCAAGAGTTTAAGCAGAGATCTTTTTGAGTATTGTGTTCAAATGAGGGCAGAATTAGGGAATGCATATCAGATATTAAGTTTAAAAAAAGACAGTCATAACAAGCCATATTTTATCACCAGGCAAAGTAATGAGACATTCTCATTTGCGACTCTGTCGCCTTCTCCCGTCTCGCACCTACCCCCCGACTGCAGCTCCCACACATGTCTGGGTGTGTGACTGGCTCGTATGTGTCGTTCTGGCTAGACTATAGCCATCCGCCTTCAAGTGCAGCAGATAGAGACAGACAGATGGCAATAAGGACACAGAAAGATACAGGCAGAAATGCACACAAAGATACAGACCGTGACCCAGATAGAAAAATCATTTTGGTGGAGGACAGAAAGCTAGATGAGGACAGATGATGTCTGAACAGAGATGAGCAAAAAGAGAGAAAAGGGCAGAAAGGGAAGAAGTAAGAAAGCGGGTTATAAAATTTATCAGAGAGATGGGGAGGAAATGATAAGAGAAAACATTAAGACAGATTGCGGAGTACAGAAGGCGGAGATGGATTATGTCTGGCAGTGAGGGAGGTGTTTTTATTTTTGTTTCTCTGCTGGGGGGGGGGGGTTATGAAATCTCCCCTGCAGCTCATTTTTTGCACAGCTGAAAACACTTCTGCATTTTCCCTACATATCCTCTACCAACAGCCACTACTGTGCTGTCGAGGAAAGACTGCCCAGCCCCCCCTAATTTTTTTGCTCTGCAGTCATAACTAATCAGCACGACAAATGTTGTGGTTTGCAAAGTGAAGCTTAATAAAATATGCTACAGCTAAAACACACACACACACACACACACACACACACACACACACACACACACACACACACACACACACACACACACACACACACACACACACACACAGATGTGCTCAGCCTGTTCTCTCAGTATGATTAGATTTACATCCACTGTTGTTACACCCTTTTATTGGAATGTACTGCCCTCTTCAGGGCAGAATAAATACTGAAGAAGAAAATATTTGCTGTTTAGAAATTCATCATTTGTCACCATGCACAATGCCAAATTATATAACAAATTTAGTTATGTAAAGGGGGGGCGGCGGTGGGGGGGGCGCCAGCCATTCCATCACCGTTCCATTCCTACAATATAAATGCTCACAAAGGTAAATGTTAAGGACAAATTCTTCTTCTCTGCAGCCAGATAGACACTTGGTCCTTCCCTCTCCTTCAGCGGGGCCTCCTCTTGGCCGCTCTTCTGCTGACTGTGCTGAGCTTTCTTTAATTGTCTCTGGTAGCAGAGATTTACCTCGGGGTAGGAGACCACAGACAGAGGCAGTCTGCAGATTGCTGGAATCTCAGAGGAAATGAGGAGAGAGATGAGAGTCGACAGGCAGAAAGGCCACGTGCAGGCCGGTAATGCAAGCTGAAAGGGGATGCCATAGGAGAGGAGAGCGTGACACATGATGAGCACGTGGAAATGATGTTTGCAGACTTGGGAGGAAAGTTTCTGAGCTACTGCAGACATCAGATTTGAGGTTGCTGCAATCATCTGTGTGTATGTGTGCAGAAAAGTTTATGAGTTTCACCAAACAGCAGAACCAGAGGAAGACACCCCCAATGGCACTGGAGGATAGTGCACTATTACATCCCCACAGCCTTGTGTAAATATCCCTTTGAGGAGCAGGCCAGAGCAAGCCATCCACCACACATCAGTGAAAAACACTTTAATCCCCCCATTTGTGTGAAGTATTACACAAATAACAAGCAACTGCATGAATCTGAAAACTGAACGTGTGCATTATTTAAGAAAACATTCCACTGTGCCATTTAAAGAAGCCAGAGGTCATTCTTGAGGCTCAGACATTATGCATATTTCTATGCAAATTGTTTTGAGACTTTCAGCAGCAAACATGCCAGCAGCAGAGCCCAAACGTGGCATGAAAACAAATAGCTGGTAAGCAGAGCAGCAGGGACAGAAGGATGAGACCTCCTGTCCAAGGACTGTCACAGCCGTACACCTGGCCAGCACCAACTGGCACTGACAAGAATAGCTGCAAAATGACAGCCTCCGTTTATTTACATTTTAAACAGTTAGCACTGTTTTTTTTAATGGCGCTGATAGAAAAATGTAAAAAAAAAACCACAAAAAAAACACCATTTAGATATTCATAGCTAGTGGACCAGAAACATGAGGTTTTTTGCATATCTTATGCACTCTGTAAGATTATCTGTGTGAGTAGCTCATGTAGCTGCAATGTGCAGCCACATCCACAAAATTAGATGGAAGGATCTCATTTGTTAGCAACTGAGGGCAAAGCACTGACAACTACTGGGCAGGAAATGAATTAAGAGGAAACTTGGAATCGCTACAGGGTGACATTATATTTGTTATTATTTATGGGGCAAATGTCCAATCAAAGAGAGCCAGATGAGCAGATTCCCTGCTGGATATTGCGCTTTCACAGCTTTTGAAAAGAACAAACAGAAAGGCAACAGCGTGGTAGTTCTATGCAAAAGTCAGGCGCTCACCAAACACATCAGAGACCATTATTTTTAACCATCCAATTGACAAGCTGAAAAATTCAGCCAGCAGGAGCTTTCATTTGCACTGGAAAATTGATGGGCAAAGCTGCTCTAAAATTAAAAAACATGTTGTCCAAAACCTCTAAATCACTCTATTACGACTTTAGAAAAACAGTAAGGCTCGAGTACTTTGATATTTTTCAGTCTGCAGTAAATTGAGATTAAGGACTGAGACTTACTAATCATCATGTTATTGCTGCCACTGTAGAGTTATGGCTGTGTCCTGAAAACACTCCCTTTACAATGCAACATACTGTCATTTATTGCCCCAATTAAAGTTTTTTTAAATGGTAAAATGTAAAGTCATGTTCACTCGCTCATCAGTATGTGTCTCAGTGTCACAGCGTAAGCTAAAGGTAGTGTTCGTGGCTTCCACACCTCTTTCTGCTAGCAATCGTATAATCCAAAGAGCCACATTTACAGCTGACAGTGAAACTAAATGATGCAGCACACTGCCGAATGCTGCTGTACTTAGCTGAAAATAACAACCATGTAATTGACCCCTTTTTCCCTTGAGGGTTTTTTGAGGGTGCTTTATGGTAGATGCATTTAAACCATCGTAATTTAGACACTCAGAAAAAAAAGGACAAACATATTGCACCGGAGTATATCAGCTGCTCACAGTGCAGCTTATTATACTGGTCTTTAACATTTGACAAGGTGCCTTTCCCATTTACAGGATGCAGCAAATTAATTTCTGGAGGAGAACACTTACTGCAACATGGACATAAAAACATTTGACATGAAAAGCCACCAGTGCCAGTGTCTTTAGGCAGAGAACATGGCCATCACTATGTTCCGTTGTAGGCATATAATCCCACTGACGTGGTCTCCCTGAGCTGAATGTGACAAATATAGCCAAAATTAGTGAGATGCAGCTAAATGAGAAACTGTGTAAAGTACACATGTAAAAGTCAACAGAAGTGTAGGCCCAGGGAATATAAGGGGAAAAGACAGTGATAATGACTTTGTGTTTGGAGGAAAAGGTGTTTTTTCTCTCCCTATTTTCACGATGAACTCAAAGAAGGTTTATTACAGATAAGTAGAAGCCATTGGGTCTCTTTAGTCCCAGCAAAGAAGCCAGACCCAGTGGGAACTAGAACACCTAGAAGACCATTCAGAGCGCTCCAGTGTTCTGTAGGATGAGGTTAACCACAGTTAGGAGCCAACTGAGAGGTCTGATGAGAAATGTGTCTTGGGCTACCCTTTAAATGATGCGGTCTAGCACCTGGATTATTATAGCCCATCTAGTGATAGATGATAAACTGTGATAAACTGACTTCAGTTTTATTAGTAGTACTATGAGTCACCATCAGTCATAATTATTCACACTCAAAATTAACTCCTTGCTGAAATCTATTGCATATCCATACTTCTATTAGTATAACATTACATGTTCCCTGTAAAAAGCCCAATAGGATGGAAGCAAAAGGAACCAGCTGGACTTTCTTCCTTTGAAGGTTTTTGGGGGTGTTTTTTGCTGTTTTTGTTGTAGTGCGTGCTTGTTCATGCAGATCATTAACTGGATTATGTACACACTACAGGTTATAGCAGCTACAGGTTGAATTGCATAAGAGTTTGTAGAGACATTGTCAAAAGAAGATAAAGCCTGGAGTTCAACCAAGTTTTGGTTATATAGCGCCAGTTGACGACAAAGGTTGTCTTTGTATTGAAAGGTAATTACCCTGCAGTATTAGAGAGAAAGCCTCAATGCCCCGCTTCGTGACTGTGGGAAGGAAGAACTCCCTATTAAACAGGAAGAGACCTCTGACAGTGTTTCCCTGACCTTTCCTCTATGACCACCGCGTTCTGTCCATCCATCTTCATCCAGCGCAGGCAGAGTGCACCCTGGACAGGTCACCAATCTATTGCAGGGCTAATACTGAATAGAAGTGCCAGTTAACCTAACCAATGCATGCTTTTGGATTGTGGGAGTGAGCCAGGAGTCCCTGGAGTGAATCCATACAACCACCCCACACAGAAAGACCCTTGCTGGCCAGTGGTTTTGACCATCATCAACATTGCTAACCATCATACCGCTGTGCTGCTTGGACCACAATGAGGTTGAGCATCTTTAAATGAGTTTTTCCTGATGACAACATCTGTCTAGAAATAAACATAAGATGCAGGAACTGCCAAAAACCACAGTTTGAAATATTACAGCAGAAATAATAGCTCTTTACAAACAACAACATTTCTTTCTATAGTTGTTTTAGCCCTTTGTGACAACTACACAGGGGATTTTCTTCAAACTCACCCACTAAACTTTAATAATGCTTTCACCATAAAGTGCAAGGCCACTTTTACAGATAAGTGGCCACTAGCTGTCTGCACTGCATCACCTCCTTTCAAGTCAGCAAACTTGAATGAGTAAAAATGCTCTAAAAAGATTTTTACACATTTTGTGATGCAATTATCAGACAAATTTTTGCCTGTGGGATCCACCCATACAGTATGGATGCTCTTTGTTATATACGCAGTATACATACATACATGCAGAACATTCAAAGCTTGAAAGCAGGGCTTCACTTCAACATCATAGTGCCTACATTAATCTTTTATTTAACATTCATAGCCATTGCTCAATATATTCTTTAACCTCGACAGGGTTACTAACTGAGCAGCACCTCAATCTTTGAGATTATGATAACATCAGACCATATTCTGTGGTTTTAATGGCAAGTTTGCAGAATTTTATCATGAAAGAACTTTAAGGTGAGCTGACAGCAGTTCTCCAGAGAGGGGAGCTCCGCTGCTATAAGCAACTGCCTCAGTATTGATATTCAGAGCTCGTACCTTTGGTGAATACCTCCAGATCTACGCTCTACAGAGGATAAGCGATCAGACGTCGGTGATCATCAGGGAGAATTACTCTTATATTCAACGAAACACAGCGTCTACATCTCATATGGACGATAACGATTTGTGGCCAATGTCTTCCAACATCTTCAGTGATCCCCAGAGTTTTAATGTTCAGCTGATGGTGACATCTCAAGGTGACAGCAACACTAGTTCAAAGCACCGCTGTGCAGCCTCACAGAGCTGCCAGCACGGTTAAAGACTCTTGGTTTGTTACCAGCATCAGCTTCTTGTTTGTTGTGTTACAAAATTAAGTTACAAAGAACCCCCCCTCTGTCGGTATGTTCATTAAATAGTTGTTGTGTGGCACAGCACAGACATTGATGTTATCAGGTTTTGTCATCCGCTCTCTGCTTCATCACAAATTACAGACAAGTCAACATCTCCCCGTGCACCATATAAATCAGTGAATGATTCTCTCATGCCCCCTGAGGTGGAGACAACTCCAGCAGAGACGTGCGAGCTGAAATCGAAACCTGGCTGCCACTTTGCCATGGAGTTTCCTCTCCCCCACCTGCCTTATTTATTCATTTTGAAGGAGTGATCAAAGCCGATTTTCCAAAGAGCTTCCCACTGTTCTATCGTCAACATCTTCGGTCACAATTCTCAGCAATGAAAGCCCGGGTGTCTTTATGCTGTGCAGCTTGTACTGAACCCCTTGATCTCTTCAGCTCTGCTGGTAACCTCTTTTCCTCCCTGCTACAATAGCAATTTTCAAACAGGCAACAAATATGGAAACTACTCAACACGATTCCACAGTAAGTTTTCAAACTGCAAACCAAAAAGCCAGGCGATCAGAAGGAAACTGATCAATAACTTTTCTCTGTAACAGCCATCAAACAAAGAATGTGTCTGTAGGTATTTCAGACAACAAGGCTATTATCTTCAAAAACACTGTGCTGATTTTTCATTATTACTTTGTGTTGTTTTCACTGTTTGAGTTTACACACACACACACACACACACACACACACACACACACACACACACACACACACACACACACACGCACACACAGTTTTGCAGATTGCTGCTGCGTCTTAAAAGCGGTGGTCCCGATTGCTGCTCTTGAACACCATTTGCAGCATTTTAAATTCCTGTCACGATGAAAAGTGTGGCACCGTATCTGAATTTGCATATTTTTTTCCAAATCCAATTTATAAAAGCTTATCCAAATTCTGGTCTCAGCTCACCATAAAACAGCTCTACCTCCATGTGAATGCAAAGTTCCCACTGGTGAGATTCAGAAGCATCGTGTGGTCTGCCTGATTCTTTAATTAACAAATGTTCCATCAGAGGGATCTGCAGTGGCATTTTAGGACCCTTTGATCAAAACAAAACAGCACTTTCAGCGTAAATGTTGGGCAATTCATTTTTCCTAAGGGGTCACATGAGGTCATGGAGTCAATAAGCTAATAAAGAGATAACATAGAAGTGAATTAAGCTTATTGATGTGGGGCTTTCATAACAGTCCCAGTTTGACATGTAGCCCCTTGGGATAATTAATTGCCCATCCTTGAAAAGTAATGAATGCACGCATGCATGATTTTTAAAAAATATATAATGTTAAAAATTCTGTATGATTCTTGAACCTGGTCAAACAATCCAGACTAGTACAACTTATAAAATAACAAAACCAAATAACAGCAAAATGTCCTTTATGTGTATACAACATATCTTTATCTCAAAGTAATTAGTGGGCTACATAGAAAATACTTCTACACATTATAATGAAAATTTATTTTGGCCAGGTTCATGACTAAATATATATATATATATATATATATATATATATATATATATATATATATATATATATATATATATATATATATATAAGTGAAATAATCAAAATCTCAAGGTTCAAATAATAGAAAGAGAAAACCATGTAAAACCAAACTGGCCTTCTAGAGTGAGCGAGACCAGAAACATGATCAGCCCATTTTCTGGTAGCTATTATAAAAAACAAAACATAAAGAAAAAATTGACCCCACAAACACAACGACCCACCACCTAGCTGTCCAATATTAATAGTACTGGAAATTACCAAAATTATTTTTATATTTCTTTACCGGTTAATCCAAATGATGAAATTATATTTTAAATGCTAAAATACAATTATTGTTATTATCTATGAATTTTCAAATTGATTGAAATACAAGAAAAGGTGAAAAAAACCCAGCAAAGCCTGTTTTTTTCTTTTTCTTTTGACAGTTATTTACTTCCATTTCTGACAAGAAAATGTACCAGCTAAATTTGGGTATAAAAAGGTGAATTTAATTCCTTACATGCCAATAAATGTAAAGACGTGTTTTTTTATTTGGTTTTTATGACAGGTGGTCTAAGAAATCTGCTAAGCACTGTATATCCCAAAAAGCGTTCAAATATGACTTCTGCGTAGTAGTAAAAATTATTATATGATAACATCTCACTTTATTTCCTGGGAAAATGTAGAATTTATTATGAAAAAAATCATAATAAAAGAACAACTCCAAGTATAGGGGAAACAAAACTAATAAAACTGTATGCAGCGCTATGGTGTCTTATGCTACATTTTTTGGTAAGGATTCAGCTTACAAGATGATTTAACCACGAGTAAGGCACTAAGAGGAAGAGAAGAAGAGTATAGAGTAGAAGACAAAATAAAAGACACTTGAATTTTCTGAATATGGACGCAAAAAATGAAGTTTGGGTAAAATAACTAAAATAACTGTGCAGGAGATCAAATGCATCAAATGCACATTGACATCTACACCAGAGACTCTTCAGCATGTCAGTTTGTAACTTTTTGCATGAGGAAACTTTGAAAAGGATTATGTTTTACAGAGAGATACCAAAGGGTAAAAATCAAATATGCAGGATTTCTAAGGGGGCATATTGCAATGTATTTGATAAAATCCATTAAACCTAAAAGCTCAGCTCGAGACATTTAAGAGAAATGAGACAGCATGAGAAAATACACACACAGTACAAAGATTGTGGCCATGTATGCACAAAAGCCATAAACATCAAAACACAGACACAGGCATCCACACACGCACACACAAACGTGCGCACACTCGCACGTACACACTCGCACGTACACACTGATGCATTCCTCGTAGCTCTGCAGTGGTATTTTTTTCCGCGTTGGCTTTAGAGCGAGTCGACGCCATGCTGAGTGCTGAACTCCTGGAAATCCTCCGGGATGGTGTCTGCGGAAGTGACAAGTTAGGCGTTATGAGACAAGCTTAAAATCTCATATGCAGTGAGGTCAAACTAATTCTCTTCACAGCTGCAGTCTTTATGTAACAAGATGGAATATGAAGCTGTTGCAGACAACTAGTCTCAGAGGTCATGCAGCAAGATGCTGCACATTCCGTGAGGCTGAGAAAGCCCTTTAGTAAAATGTTGATCAGCATATTAGCATAGTTTTCTGCTAATTACCTGCACTAAACACCAAATTAGGATGGAGCTACTGACAGTTTTCTAGCATTGTTATCCCATTTGTAAATTATGTTGCAATGTTTGATTTCCTTACCATTGCAGCGGTATTTCAGATTGGACCAGATAATGTTTTCCTGCGAGAAACAGAACACGCCAAGTCGTCCTCCTCTCATGGTTGTGTCGATGGTCACGCCGGAGTCTGCAACCAGCTCAGTTCCTTCGTAAAAGCGGGCTCTGCACAAAGCACAACAAGGGATTTTTACCTTAGTTATTAAATTACAACTATTAAGACTAAGAAACAGCCAGCCTGGCTTTCCAATGGCTGAACATACAGTTTGCACCTACACACAATGCTGACCGTCTCATCTTGCTCTTGGCAAGAAAATTTAGGAAGCCGTAAGAATTTTATAATACCTGATGTATCCAACCTGTGGGCGGTGCTGCAGGTACCAGCGATAGGACACCTTATCCTTCCAGCCCACATTTCTCGGGTCCTTCCACAGCAGGCGCACTTGGTCGGTGGTGTCTCCCGTGTGCCACAGTGAGTTTCTCAAATGCTCGCCGGGGCCTGATCTAGACTTCACAGCCTAACGCAGAAGCAGAGACAAGTAAGGCGATTGTAGAAGCAGAAGGAAAACAAGAATGTGTAAAACAGGTCGAGTGAGTAAAACTAAAGTGAGATGACTCGCCCTCTCACCTTCAGCTGTATGCCGGGCTCGGCCACGGCTCTGAAGGGGGTTGCCTGCCAGTAGGTCTGTTCAGTCTGCTTCCACATCACCACGTAGAAGGAGGATGAGTCCTGGTAACCAAAGATGAAGCCAGCGTAGTCATCATCAGTGACTGTATTCACGTGAAAAGTCCCCTCAAAGTCCACGCCGCTGAAAGCCGTGTAACCTGACATCAGAAAGAGTAATTAGCGCATTAGATACGACGAGTAGTTTCTTGCACACAACACTAAAAGTGATATTCAGGTAAAAAAGCTAAATACACCTTACCGACAGCAAGTCCAGGATCACTATTCATGGTCTGAACGATTTCCATTCCCTGATAAGGAAGAGATGTTTTTAATGATGAATGATGCACCGTGAAACTTTTAATTTCAAAAGCTTGTATTTGCATTTCAGGTTTATTAAAATGTGCTTGCACACGTACTTTTTTTAGGCCATGAATTAAAGCTGCCGTGACTCTTTTTTTTCTTTTCTTTTTTTTTAACACACTGTAAACAACACGACCTTTCAAGTTGATCTGGCAAGTGCCCTATATACACATTTAGCAGCTCTGATTTTTTTTTCAGTTTCTGGCCACAAACTGAATACAGATCAGCACCCTGCTTTCAGCGTAATTTTTCTGTTCTTCCAGCTCCCGAGGGCAACATCTGCTGAACATTAGCTGCTAAATGCACCAACACGTTCATCAGCTACCGACTAAGTGTGTCTCAACATGTAGTGTAGCGTGGGTTTTTAGTTTTTTGGCAATAAAAGGCTGCCTGCTGGGCCAGAAATCTATTCAAGGAGAGTGGTAAGAGTGAACCAAAACAGCAAAGCTGGACAACAAAACACTTGGGGAAATCACAAAAGTCAAGTAAAGTCAAGCATGTGTATATAAAAATATCTGCCTATGATGGATAAATTTGAATGATCAGTGATAATAATGTTCATACCTGGTTCAAAACAACCCAGTTGGGGTCAATCTGGGCATCGCCCTCGGGGTCCAGCACAACAGTCTGATAGGCCCTGAAGTCAGTCAAGGTAATCTCGGCATTTTCAGGACAATTATCAATCCTGTCTATCACTTTGTCCTGGTCAAAGTCAGACTCACAAATATCTCCAACACCGTCACCTGAAAAGTTAAAAAGTACAGTTAAAAATTTGGTGCATGAGTAGTTTCAAATCTTTAATTTACTTTGGAAACACAATAGTGTATGATCAAAATATCTCAGAAGCTGTGCAACCTCATTGGATAAATGATCTCAAGTACTGTACTTTGTCACTACACAATAGCCAGCCTTGATAGCCGGGGATAGACCGCCAGGGCCTCTGCTCGATGCGTTTCACCCGACCCCTTTAGTGACTCCTGTGGGTGGTGGAGGGCAGGCCTATGCTTAATCCATGTGAGCTAAGGGCCAGCCACCAGCCACTCTCCTTCAAGCTCCCTCCACAGGCCAGGGTCCAGGGTGGGGCTACGGTAACCCTGCCCCGGGTAGGGTGACCTGGTCCATTAACTTCTCTCCTTTCCTGAATCTGAATGGATAATGACTGACAAGAATGAGCTTTCTCTGAGGGGCACCTGAGATGGGGCTAGTAATTCATTCATTCATTCATTCATTCATTCATTCAAGCAAGGGCTCAGAGTGGAGCCACTACTAAACACTTTAGTATCTGACAAGGATGTCTCTTGGGCACCACCAGGGAGAAGGCCCCATGAAAGATCACGGGGACACGCTGGAGCGATTATATTTTTTGGCTGGCCTGGGGACACCTCAGTTTGCCCCTGGATAAGCTGTAGGAGGTGGCTGGGGAGAGGGAGGACTGGGTTGCTCCGAATAGGCTGTTGCCCCTGCAACCCGGTCCCAGATAAGCACATGAAAATGGATGAATTGATGCACTAAATGTTGTCACACAGTTTTTAAAAAATTGCTGAAAAATTAAGACCTTTTAGTGAAGCTCACTGCAGTCCACACCCTCCAGTACGACAGACATATACTGATATGGCTTCTCGCTGAGTCTTTAATAAGTCAAAATCAGCTCTGAATGTGTCTGATTCTTCCTAAATGCTGTACCGAGACACAAACATAAGCCGTCCACGTTTGCAACTGGGATTTTGTGATAACCATACATTATTCTGTAATGTTGAACCACACATAATGTTACGAATGGACTGCTACCTTTCAGTAACAGTAGTTTGTACAGGCTCACAGAGTGCACGATTGAGTAGAAATCTAGAAAAAAGATTACAATGTCAAAGGGAACCACTTTGCTTTTATGTAGTTGGTGGGAATTATGAGAGTGCCACACATCAAAGGCCCCTGAATGACAGCGAGGGGGAAACAAAATCTGTGAGGGCAGAAAGAATGAATCACTTTGTTGTGTGGAGCAAACAGCAACTAACCACCAGACGACACACAAACGAAAGAAACCTTAATCACGACACAGGCTACGTGCTTTCTGGTCTCTGCTCAACAGGGGACAGCAATAGCCCTGGATGGCAGTTACAAAAAACAAAACCCTCTGTGCGATAAACTTCAAAAGAAAACCGAATCTAAATCAAAGGGAGCAATACCATTTCTTAATTCATAGGTCTAGATGCTACATATTAGCTGGCAAAAATACATTTGTCTAACAGTACAGCTTTGGACACATGACATTTAAAAGGGCACTGATTATTAAATAAAAGCAAATATCTGACTTTTGAGTTTTGTTAGGCTATTAAAACTGTGCTACTACCACAACTGGCTACACAAGAAAAAGTTGTGTGTTGTAATAATGTAAGTAATGGTCTGTTAACTCTGCCTCGCTGAACTCTGACTGCTGGGAAAAAATGGCCTTGCCCCTCTTTATTTGAATTGACACTCCACTCCCATTAGTTTCAGAATCCATTTTCACACAAGTAATGTCACAGCGAGTCATAAAATTGGCGAATGAGTTTAGGCTCGCAAAAATTGCGCTTTTTTTTTCTCCTCACAAAAATTGCCACTTAATCTGCCCAAGGTTGCTACTGTTTGATCCGCGTGGGTGTGAAATAAATAATGTCAGTAACAGTGCAGGGGGAAGAGAGACGTTCTCCCGAAATTATGACCATTAATCTTTCAGCATCAATCTGCTTTTTAGCCAAACGTCTCAACAAAAACAACTGAACATCCCTACAAACTCATTTTTTTTAATTATCAGGGGACAATCTGAAACTCACTGTTATCATCAATCTGATCAGGATTTGGTACCAGCCGGCAGTTGTCTGGACCCGGTGGTAAAACATCCGGTATCCCGTCGTTGTCATCATCGTCATCGCATTCGTCACCCAGCCCGTCTTTGTCAGTGTCCAGCTGAGAGCTATTGATCACGAGTGGGCAGTTATCCTTGGTATCCTGGTGACCATCGCCATCACTACACAGGAAGCGACGCAGTGACATGAGTTAAATTGAAATAAATGAATAAAAGCTATACTGGTACTGTAGATATCAAGATAGTGTTATCACCTGTCTTGGTTTGTATCACAGGAATCCCCAACCAAGTCATTATCAACATCAGACTGAAGAGAGAGCAGACAGCAATGAGACAAGTGTGAAAATACAACTTTAATCCTGCAGTTAAGATCTTATTTTTGTAAAGGTAAATGCACAGTGCAAACAGCTTCGTTCAGCAGTAATATGGACCTTTTGAATGACATATTAGAACTGCAAACTATAGAACAAACTGCATTTATCTGACTATTCTCTGATCATTAGATAATTTTTCCTTTTATTTCAAAGAAACTGTTAGTGTTTTTTTACGGAGCACAGAATGTTTGAAGCACTTCAACAGTGTGTTGATAGTATATTTTTGTATTTCATAAGATGTTGAATTTGAAATCTCATATCTCACTCATAACTATAGTGGTTAGATAAATCTAGTGAATCAAACACTAAATACTACGAGCAAAATCAAATAAACTATCCTTATGTCAGTGTATTTAGTTAATTTACATGACCGCCATACATCCACCTGTATGACTGACCTGATTTGGGTTGGGGATGTCGGGGCAGCTGTCACAAGCGTCTCCCACCCCGTCTCCATCCCGGTCCAGCTGGTCTCTGTTCTGGACACGCTGGCAATTATCCAGGAAGTTCTTCAGACCTGCACATCGATCAGGTGACACTCATTTAACACTCAAACTGCCACCAAGTGGGTTTATAAAATATATAAATGTGCAAAGAATTTGATGAGCAGTCAGTTAAGTCAACAAAGACTGTAAATCCTGCATGTCAGCTGTAAAGATGTGCATTTGTTTGCTTTCTGCGGCAGTGGACTGAATACCTTGCTTTAAAAGACAGATATGAGTTTGGGCCACTATTTTCCAGGAAATAATCAGCAGTATTCTTTGTAATATAATCACAGCAGCATACCTGTGGAAAGCAAGCTGTATTACTGACAGAGTCATCTTTATCATGAAACACGAGCAATAGGTTTATGCTGCTGTCTCACTAAAGAAATGATTTTATAAGCTGATCTTTCTAATATCACCACTAGGGTGCACTGTTGCATTTTCTATGTTGTTCCGGAGAACCTGCATTCAGATGGTATTTTACTTCATCACAGGGAGGCAGTAGCAGCACTACTAATGCATAAAGGTCAAGCAGCAGCAGTGGAAGGAAGAACTATCTTCTTGTCCTGTGGGGGCTTCATGAGGTATAATCACGCTGTTGAGTGATCAAAGGTTGTACTCGCTTTGGGGTCAGCTTGCTATCGGCTTTCATCATTTATTTTTTTCTTTACGGTGTTGTTTATTCAGCCTGAGCTGGCATACAAAATCTATCCTAATATAAAGTGATGCATTTAAACAACAAAGGGATCTGTAACTAACTATAAAAGTTGCATGCATCCTTGTGAGTAATTCACTACGAGACCACAGCAGTGGAATCATAAAAGGGAGTGCAGGGTAAGAAGTCATAACAGCAAAAGCCTCCAGTGATGTTGATTATATAACAAGAGCGTCAGCATCAGTGATGTCATTTCTCTCCTCACCATCTCCATCCATGTCATCATCACAGGCGTCCCCTTTGCCATCACCGTCAGTGTCCCTCTGGTCGGGGTTCTCCACCAGGCGGCAGTTATCACAGGCGTCGCCGTGGCTGTCCTTGTCGCTGTTCCTCTGGTCCACATTGGCTTTTAACCTGCAGTTGTCCTGATGAAGAAGGAGCGTGTGCACATATTCATGTATGAGTCATGTGAGTGGGTAATATGGTGGGTAAAGCGTAAGCCTCTGTATGCTTCAGGGCTGAAACCTTTTCGATTTTTATGAGATTGATATCACTGTGCATCTTATTATAAAAGATGAAATCTTTTGTTTGTTTCTTTGGCTGCCTGTACTGTCAACATGATTAGGAGTAGCCAAACTTAGCACATAGGTACATCTTAGCCCCCGATTCGTATTGTTAGGGATATCAGTTAAAATCATCATGTTGCTTTGCAACAACCTGGAAGTGAACTAAAAACAAAACAGTTTTTGGTCATATAAATGACATCTACTGCCCACACTTTTAACTTTTCTCAGTGTCATTAAGCATGTAATTTTGCCAACAGCAGAAAAAAGCCAAAAACAATAACCTAGCATGGACATGTACTACAGGGAGTGCAGAATTATTAGGCAAATGAGTATTTTGTCCACATCATCCTCTTCATGCATGTTGTCTTACTCCAAGCTGTATAGGCTCGAAAGCCTACTACCAATTAAGCATATTAGGTGATGTGCATCTCTGTAATGAGAAGGGGTGTGGTCTAATGACATCAACACCCTATATCAGGTGTGCATAATTATTAGGCAACGTCCTTTCCTTTGGCAAAATGGGTCAAAAGAAGGACTTGACAGGCTCAGAAAAGTCAAAAATAGTGAGATATCTTGCAGAGGGATGCAGCAGTCTCAAAATTGCAAAGCTTCTGAAGCGTGATCATCGAACAATCAAGCGTTTCATTCAAAATAATCAACAGGGTCGCAAGAAGCGTGTGGAAAAACCAAGGCGCAAAATAACTGCCCATGAACTGAGAAAAGTCAAGCGTGCAGCTGCCAAGATGCCACTTGCCACCAGTTTGGCCATATTTCAGAGCTGCAACATCACTGGAGTGCCCAAAAGCACAAGGTGTGCAATACTCAGAGACATGGCCAAGGTAAGAAAGGCTGAAAGACGACCACCACTGAACAAGACGCACAAGCTGAAACGTCAAGACTGGGCCAAGAAATATCTCAAGACTGGTTTTTCTAAGGTTTTATGGACTGATGAAATGAGAGTGAGTCTTGATGTGCCAGATGGATGGGCCCGTGGCTGGATTGGTAAAGGGCAGAGAGCTCCAGTCCGACTCAGACGCCAGCAAGGTGGAGGTGGAGTACTGGTTTGGGCTGGTATCATCAAAGATGAGCTTGTGGGGCCTTTTCGGGTTGAGGATGGAGTCAAGCTCAACTCCCAGTCCTACTGCCAGTTTCTGGAAGACACCTTCTTCAAGCAGTGGTACAGGAAGAAGTCTGCATCCTTCAAGAAAAACATGATTTTCATGCAGGACAATGCTCCATCACACGCGTCCAAGTACTCCACAGCGTGGCTGGCAAGAAAGGGTATAAAAGAAGAAAAACTAATGACATGGCCTCCTTGTTCACCTGATCTGAACCCCATTGAGAACCTGTGGTCCATCATCAAATGTGAGATTTACAAGGAGGGAAAACAGTACACCTCTCTGAACAGTGTCTGGGAGGCTGTGGTTGCTGCTGCACGCAATGTTGATGGTGAACAGATCAAAACACTGACAGAATCCATGGATGGCAGGCTTTTGAGTGTCCTTGCAAAGAAAGGTGGCTATATTGGTCGCTGATTTGTTTTTGTTTTGTTTTTGAATGTCAGAAATGTATATTTGTGAATGTGGAGATGTTATATTGGTTTCACTGGTAAAAATAAATAATTGAAATGGGTATATATTTGTTTTTTGTTAAGTTGCCTAATAATTATGCACAGTAATAGTCACCTGCACACACAGATATCCCCCTAAAATAGCGAAAACTAAAAACAAACTAAAAACTACTTCCAAAAACATTCAGCTTTGATATTAATGAGTTTTTTGGGTTCATTGAGAACATGGTTGTTGTTCAATAATAAAATTATTCCTCAAAAATACAACTTGCCTAATAATTCTGCACTCCCTGTAGTTTGGGGTGAGGGGGAATTCAGTGCCACTTGGCTCATATTTCTGCACATAGCAAACAGCAACTTTTGTCCCTTAAGTATAAAAATTTGCAGTTCCTCTTTAAGAGTTAAAGGTATACTTTATAAAGGATTTTGGCTTTGATGGTAATTAAACACACTCTAAATATCGGATGTTCAGTTTCTCCAGGCAGTTTAATTTGCTTTAAGTCTTTTTCGTAAGCCAGCATTAGCATCCCAATGCATCTTGCTAATCTAAATAGCAAGCGATTCCCCTGATGTCAGCAAATGGTTGTATCCATACCAAACTTGTGGCTTTGTAAAGGTAGCCAGTGGGTGACCTCAAAGTTGCTACATCCACATTTCTGTGCATAAATGGGGTGTCTGTGGATATGATATGTTAATAGGTGAATTTGGAAAACAGCGGCAAGTGGATTTTGTAATCTTTGGACAGAGCTAGGCTAGCCCCTTTGCCCACTTTACAGTCGTAAAATAACCGTCTGCCAGGAGCAGCAGTCATTTTAGTGCACATACACATAGGAGGTATTAGTACTTTTACAAGCTTAATCAATCTAGGAAAATTAGCAAGACAAACAAAAATGAGAATCTTTAGGTATAATATGTTTTAGAGGCATTTGTTGCGAGATAGCCACCGACCTGTTCGTTTGGAATACCATCGCCATCTGCATCTTCATCACAGGCATCTCCATAACCATCTCTGTCGGCATCCTCTTGACCAGAGTTAGGAACAAAGACACAGTTATCCTGCAAAGACATGTGACAGTATGATGATTAAATAAAGATATACCTGCCACAGCAAAGCTGCTAATCTTGACAACTTGCACCATGGTTACCTTTCTGCAGTTTGGATCTTTGCATTTGAGTTTCTCATCTGGATATCCATCAATGTCCGTATCCTTTCCACACAGGTATCCATTTCCAGCCCAGCCAATTCCACACTGACAAGACAAATGAAGCTTCTTACAAACTCATTCATATACTGCACATAAGCATTTGAGTGATGAAGAATATTACCTGACAAGAGATGGATCCGTCTCTTTCTACAATACACTGAGCGTTGACATCACAGGGGTTGGTCAGGCTGTTGCCACAGCTGATCTCCGGCTTACAGCCCTTCACCTGATCTCCTGTGAATCCTGACTTACAGCTACCACAGTGATAGGAGCCCTGTGCGGGAATTATCACAACTGCACATGAGCATCTTTGAGTAGCAATAAAGACCTGTAGTAATGGTCATACAATACATCAACGGTGTTCTTACCGCAGAGTTGTGGCAGTTCGAGTTTGCAGTACAGCCTCCATTGTCAGGTCCTTTGCATTCATCGATGTCATCGCAGACCTGGATTGTAAAAAAATGAGCAGACTGTAACAACTTGTTCAGATTTAATTGCTCCAAAAATAAGTGTAAAAAATACGCCCCAAAACAAAACAAAGGATGCCATATAAATCCTCTAAAGCACCGAAACAGCTGAAGCTGTGCTTTATAATACTTACAGTATTAGAGCACAAATTAAAGTGGGAGTAATTTATGCACACCGGGTATTTTAGGTGTTTATTTTGTAGGAATCTAAAATGCATTAAAAGGGTAAATAACACGCTGCAGACTGCAGGTCATATTTACAAATTCGGAGCAATAAATAAGCATGGAAGTAGAACGTAAATCAGCAAATTAAAAAAACGATATCCATCTGTTCCCGCCAATCAGGATCTGGTGCATCAAGATAAACATTTAGTGTGGCTAATCCTGTGTGACATGATGGAGATAATGAAAGCAGTCCAACGAGGTGGAAAAGTTATGTTTTCTTCATGTTTTAAATTTGGTGTCTTCATTGCTCTCGACCAAGTTTGTCAAACATAAGGCACAGGGGCCAGAATTGGCCCGGAGAAGACAAACCGACCCACTGTATGGTGTTGGAAAAAAGTGAAGTTGGGTAAAACTCTGGAGTTTTAACTCATTTGTAAAAGTAATGCAATTTTTCCTACTGATAAAGACCGTGCCCGTGGCCATTTACACAACACTAAAGTAATTAAGTAATTAATAAACAATTACTTGTGCCAATAGATTTCTTTCATTCACTACAGCTGCATTTCAGGTAGAAAAACTGAGATTTACCACTGAAATTGCCCTTTTCCTTATATTAAGATATCTCAAGGATTCAATGGCCCGGCCCTCTTGAGGTCAAAGTGGGTTCTATGCAGCACATGATATCTAATGAGCTTGACAGACGTGATCTACTGGCTGACTGGACTCCAGTGAAAACCCCCATAGGTTTGTGCAAACTTTTTTAAACACCTAAAGTAAAAGTCACTTGTGTTGGCACATTTATTGATTGAACTTTTTTGCTCTTTTAAAGTGAGAACCCTCCTTTATTGTTTAAATGCTTAAATAAATAATTTTATGGTAAGATCAACAACATATTGCAATCTGCTGCTGGATTCAGACTACATTTAAGTCCATTTTTGTGTATGTGTGTGTGTCTTTTTTGATATACACTGATAATAATATTCTGTTTCCTTCATGATGCATCCACTGTCTTACCTGTTTATTGGTCTGAGCGTACACTATGCCCACACCCTCCACTGGCAGGCCGGTGTAGCCCAGCGGACAGGCGTCACAGCGGAAGCCTGGGGCAGTGTTGACGCAGCGCACTCCAGGAAAGCAGGGGTTAAACTGACACTGCAGAAAGGACATGAACTCTGTTGAGCTGCAAAATGTATGTGGTTCTCAAAGGGCTTCTCCCCAAAAGCTTTTAGGTCTGATGACATTGCTCATGCAAGAAAGAGAATGCTGAAGGGCCCAGTCCTCAGAAAAGAGGTCAGTGCAAACAGAAAAGACAGACAGGCAAACACACAATCTTGTATTGCCATCCTTATAAGGTTCTCCATCTTGTTTTAGAAAGTTCTACCTTTACCTGCTTTTTTTGGTCATAGTCTAAATTATAGAACATTAGCCTGTGTGAAATATCTTTGCTTCTCATGTTCCAGTTTAATGGACCCACTGCCATTCAGTCTGTATATGCTGAAAATGGTGAAAAATACAGTGAGATGCATTTCTTTCACCTATAAACAGATCGTCAAAAAAGTCATTTATGGATCAATTCTGGAGCCACCATTATTCAGTGACATCAAGGTGTATTTGAGTGTACTCCTTAATCGCAGCCTGTTAATTCACACTGTTTCTCATCGGGATCCAAAACCACTAATATGAACTTGCTGCTATGCCAAATAGATACACTCAAAACATTTATCTGTCTTTACCCTAGCTATAATCTCATAAACCAGCAGCCCAAGTAGTAGCCATAAAATACTCGAAAGGATGTCGACAGTTTGCCCTTACACCACAGGTCGTAAATTTATATTGATTGTCATGAGGACAGAAGCATGGCAAGACGCACACACACACGCACACACACACACACACACACACACACACACACACACACACACACACACACACACACACACACACACACACACACACACACACACACACACAGAGCGATATTGAGCTTTACCTCGTCGACATCATCACAGTTAAAACCATCTCCAGTGTACCCATCAGGACATGGTCCACATTCAACACCTTCTGCTGTTTCTATACACATGTCGTCACGGAAACAGACACCCGGTGCACACCTTGGCTTCACCACCTCTGTGCCACCTAGACCTTTAAATAGGAGGAAATAAAGATTTTTTTTTTAACCATCTGTTATTCATTCAGTAATATCAAAATATCATGTAGGCACGGATACTGATAAGGATGTACTGATACCATTATCACGTGCGATCTGCTAATAGGATAACTAATTTATTGAGAGAGTTTTGAGTCTGAGGGGTCAGTGCAGAAACAAAGCAAAAAGAAAGTCTTCCATTAAATTAAAATGTGCACATTTGTGCCATTTTAATTTGCATTGTGACACAACATGAGATAATGAAAAAAAAGAAAGTGATCAGCTGTGATAAATTAAACAATTGGAAACTGGTCCTCAATTTTCCTCTCTACAATGACTGACAGCTACTATAGACATTATCTTACCACAGGCCTGACACTCTGAGATGGTATTCCTGAGAAAGGATGTTTCTTTAACCTGGAACGGGTCAAAAATGAACAAAAGTTTATATTCAGTCAGGCGAGCTGTCAGGGAGGTCAGGATTGACGGAGCAGAGATTAAGTGGCCTCAGAGGGACTGCTAAGAGGTGGTTACCTGCTGAATTAGGACGTCTTTCAGCTCATTTATCACCTTCGTTAACTCCAGCATTTGATTGGACAGCTGCTTTGTGTTGACCCCTGAGGGAGAAGGACTGTTATTTTATTCAGCTGAAACAGAGCTAAGGGCTTCTCAGAGTCTGCCCCCCTTTGACTCAACATTTCATATCGCTGAGAGTGTTTTCACTGACATTTCCACAGAAAGAACCTTACCCAGAGTCTGAACTGAGTCTCTTTGCTGGAAGTGGCAGTCTTGTAGCGACGCAACGTTTTCAAATGAGTCCCCAACCACCAGCTTTAGTTCATCTAAGCTTTCCTGTTTAAAATCAATCGAGTGAAAGTGCACAGCTAAGCCATCTGGAAACCTACAGAGTCATTATCGTGACAGAAGGGCATTCACTATTGTGTGGAAATATTGTAAGCGATGGCTCACCTGCTCTCTGGCTTGCATAGTCTTTAGTTCCACTGTGCCATAGCCTGCTGGCAAACCCTGGAAGGCAGCAGGGAGATCCCTGACTGTCTCCACCAGCCTGCAGTCCAGATGCAGCTCCACCCCACCTGGCCCCTGCTGCTGCAGCCCCCTGAGGTGGAACAGCAGTCGGTGTTGCTGGCCATCTGCCAGCACCAGGTTGTTGAATGTGACAGAGGCCATCCTCTTGTCACTCCTCAAGTACCGTAACACGGCTTTAAGAGGACACGGCATGGAAGAGGAAGAAGGAAGAAGAGGTAATGAATAGAGCAAAATTGACTGTGTTGCTGTAAAGGGTTTATGTGATGTTAAGCATTGATATTGTTTGCTATTTGTTTCTCTATCTGTGCTTGGATTGCGTCTTAGCACATAGCAACAGCAACGTCATTATTTGTGTAGCTATTTGGCCACAACCAAAATAGTTTGGGGCACAAACTCAGTACAGTTCATTATGTGGGGGCAAACACTGTCTGCTGGATTTCAGGTCTGTCTGCAGAGTCTTTAAACATTATCACGTTTAATCCATTTTTAATATGAAGACATTGATTGGCGTAGCTTTAAACAACCAGCGCCTCTTTGATGTCCTCCTACCTCGGTTGAGCTTCCCCATCACTGTGAACTCAAAGTACTTGCTGTTGTCCCTGGGGTTGTGCAGGCCAAACACAGTGGTTCCGGTCTTGGGCTGCAACTTGAAGGAGGTTAGGATGAAAGCCTCGTTCACCCCTTGCCCGGTCAGGCCCCCCTGCAGCAGGTCTGGCAGGCAGTCGGGTGAGGTGAGCAGATCGTAGACTGTTGAGACAGATAGCAAGGCAGGGAAACGGGAAAGCACATGAGTAATGGATGATGTGAATATTTACAACCCGCAGCGGCGCTCTGATCCGAGAGTAAACACATTCCGAGTCGACAAGAAGAAGATGATGATGTTGACTCAGCATTAGATGCTCTAGCAAGACGCTGTGTCAATCAGTCAGCGCAAACTTGGCAGGCTGGGTCGGCTCAGGCAAATCAAAAGGAGGCGGATTTGTAAGTAAACAGCATACAGTGACGTTAGATGTGTGCTGTTTTTATGATCTTCTCTTAGGTTTGTTTTAAAACTGTTTGAATTGTAAAATGAGATGGAGCTTCCGCTTGCAGACAAAAGCACAGTGAAATTTAGATGTTCTGACTCAACTGACAGGCAATTTAAAAGTAAAAAGCCAGAGAGGAGCAGAACACTGGTGCTCATGGTCAGAGTCTCCTTTTAATAAAGTGGCTTGGGAGCTGGGCAAACCACAAGAGGATGCGCATTGAATCTCTAGTCCCGCATCTGCACCATCGTGAATACACAAGTACCACTGAAACGGTCTGCACGGCCCTCTGTCGTGAGGGAGCAGAAATTGCTCCCAAATGCTTCCGCTGACTGTTGTCAGCCAAGATTGCCCCAGATGAGATCTCTCGCTTTTTCTTTTATCTCTCTCGTCTGCCTGGGGTCCCTTGTGTTTTGTCAGACACAACACAGAGCCTTTAAATATGTGCGCAGATAAGTGAGACTAAGCCACCGAAATGCCTGCTTGCACCGTGCTGTCAACACTACTTCCACTAAAAATGTAAAGCTTTTCGAATCCTTTGTGTTTGGTTTTTATCAAGATAAGAACTTTTTAATATATAAAAAAAAAAGAAAAGAAAAGAGAACAAAGGAAGCTCGATGTGTGCATCGTGTCTTTAGTGGCATCCACACACACGAAGCGCACAGTCCTGCTTTTCATAAGTCTTCTGGACAAAGGGCTTCGCAGGGTCAGGGCTGTCTTACACAGGAGACCCTGAGAAAGTGTCTCACTTCACCCCCCGATTAACCTCAGATTTCAAGCTTCATAAAACTAGTTCAGCTGAAAGCCATAAAGGAAAACAGTGTCTTGACCTTTCCTTAACACCAGCATATAAATCTGTCACGGTGCGATTACTGTAAAGAGTGCAAATGGCTGGCATTCCTTGTTTTAGCATTTCAGCACACGCTTCGCACTCGAGCATTTCTGTGTGGCAAGCTTTAATTTATCGCATCACATTTAAAGGCCAGCCATAACAGCAGTGAAGTAATTACGTTAACAACATCGTAGTGTATAGAACAGAAGAAGCAAAGTCACATTTAGCCAAGAGTCATCTAGCTACCCAGGACCAAAACCATGATATTCAAACAATATTAGGCTTTTATGTGTATTTTTTTAGACATTTTTAAACATCACATGGCATATTGTCACTTTTAAGATGTGTAAGTGTTTACAAATGTAACTACACGTGCACTCCTACTTTACTTCTGACACTAGCTTTCCTTTTGGCTTCCATTAAGTCTTGAATAAACTTGAGTAAAAACTAAACTAAAATAAGTATAAACTAAGTAAAAACGTGCTTTCAGCATTTCTCTTGCTATTTTTGCATTGCTGTATGTGTTTTTAATTGATTTACTTGTTAATACCCTCGATCTTTAACATTACGGTGCGATAATGTTGGAAAGCAGATCACATGGTCTGTGCTGACATGGGGAGTTGTCATAAACCCAGAAACCCACTGCACTGATGTCGCAGCTTCAAACAAGAACAAAGCACACATTGAGCAGTGTCCAAAAGCTTTCCCCCCCCCCCACTGTAAACACAGAGCAGTATTCTGTAATGTGTATTTCTCCAGGAGACCATCATGATTCTGCGCTGACACTGTGTCTATTCTTAAAAAGTGAAACTAAATAAACTGGATGAAATATATTCTGTTGGATGAGTGCAGCCTACGTGAATCAATGAATCAGCTAGCCGTGTGTACATTTACAGAAAGATATATTCACGTAAACACAGAAACTCTATGTGTTATTGTCATTATCACTGATTTAGGTTACGTTTACTTTCAGCTTTGTTCTTAGATCCACGCTGACATTTGAATTGTAAGCGGAAGAAAAATGAATGGAAAAAAGTTGCTGGCTTTGACTTTCTGCCACCTGTTATCATTAATTCCCCCTCTCTTCTACAGCGTGTCTTTCGTCCTGTCCCCCTCCTCTCAACCCCAACTAGTTGTGGTGGACTCCTTATTGGTTTGTCCCGGAGGTTTCCTCCTGTTAAAAGGGAGTTTTTCCTTCCCACTGTCGCCAGTTACTTGCTTGTAGAGGGGCATTTGATTGTTTGGTTTTTTGCTCTATTAATGTAGGGTTTTGTTTTTTTTTACAATATAATGCACCTTTACTATATAAGTAAAAACTGAATTGAACTGAACTTGTCAGCTGAGCTAAACAGTGAGTTAAGACTCACCATAAACTCTGCAAAGATAAGCAGAGCTGGATATTCCCCCCTTTTACCTCATTTTAAAGTTTGATATAGCTCGGCCTGGAGGATGGCCCAGAGGAAAGAGAGTCCGCTTTAAACTTCAGTAATATCATCTCTCAGTGAGCCATCCTTGAGATGTTAATATTAATCAATAACATAGATAACGCTTATGGAATGTCATTTTTGAGCACCTAAAACCAGACTTGGCTGGTTTAAATGGATCTCACTCCTTGTTTTGTGGTCACGCAGACAATGAGCCTGAGAAATGATAGATGACAAACTCCATTAATCTGGACTTGTTTTATACATACCATCAGGCACCTATTTGCCAAAAGACTCCAGGGATTAATGGGCATTTTAAAGGTATGCCATCAATCACCTGGTGGGGTTTGCAAGAAGGGCGATAAACTCTAAACGCCAACATTTCTATGCGTCGCGTAGCCCCGAGTTTGTGTGTGACCTTGAATAAATGCGGGCGCGTGCGTGTGTGACTGCAAGCACGTGTCAGACAGTGTGAGAGAGAAGAGAGTCTTGAACTTCAGTACTGCACCCAGATCATCTCTGATTATTCCCATGTGTGTGACCCAGCTGGGATTTTCTTTAAATTAAAACGAGCCAGGAAGCTGAATCTCCCGAGCCGAAGTAATCAAGCAGATCTGGCTAGATGGATATCAAAATCAGGATGTCTTTACTTCAGCGGAAAGATGGTGGGATTTAATACTCAAACTTTTGTCTACTTTTAATATTTTTTTCTTATCTTTGCCTGCTTCCTGTCAGAAACACACACACCCAGCCCAAATAAAAGCATTTGACTGCCCCATATCTTCTACAACTCACTGGGATATTTAGCATTTTATTCGCACCTCAGCGAGTATCACACACATTGTCTGATCTTTTTGTGTTTGGGCCTGCATATCATATTCTCTTTCACAGTGTCTGCTTCATCCATAATGCATTAAAACTCATACATAAGTGTGTTAAAATACTGAGAGGTGGAGCCATTGAATCTTTTCTGACAGCTAATGAAAATGGACGATTACATTGCAGGCAGGGTGTCAGAAAGAAAAAAGAAAAAAGAAACCTTAAAGACATCGTTCCTTATGTGTGTTTGTGTAAACCTAAAAAAAGGAAAGATGTTTTTCCACTTCTTGATTTTTTTGTCACCCCAAGCAGCAACCATATAATCCAAATAAAAAAAAAATGCAGTGACATTTAAATAACTGACATAAAAGCGACTCAAAACACTTCAAAAAAAGAAAAAAAGACACTCACCCAAAGCCTGTGCTTCCACGTGTAAGCACATTTTTAATAGCAGCTGCAAGGCCAGTGTGAGGGCCGTCCACACGTTCATTTTGTCCTTCCAACTGGTCCCAGATCTGCAGTTCTCTTTGTAGCTACTTAAATGTGTCTGAAACTCCAGCAGTTTCCCCCCGTTGAGGCGTATCTGTGTACTTGTCTTCCTTTCTGAATCAAAAATGAGGCAAAACTGTCATGTTAAGCCTAATAGAGGGTGCTGACTGCTTTTATGTGTGTGTGTGTGTGAGAGAGAGAGGGAGAGTGTGTGAAGAAGGGATTGTAGGAGTCTTATTGAGGGAGGAGCAACAGGGCCAGAACCTGCTTTTAAAACCCTCCTCAGGCGGCCCCATGCAGAGAAGGAGTGACCTGGGAAAACTCTTTGCATTGGCTCCTGCTGGCTGCTACCAATTCCCACAGGCGCCTTCACAAATCTGCTGTACACGGTTTGCTCCCTTTAGAGTCTAGGAACCCACGTTTGGCCACCAAAAACACGTTTCAAACCAGACCGGAGTCAGAATATTTTTAGACTCTTGAGTTCAAGCTTGGGGTGAATTTCTGAAA
Source organism: Maylandia zebra (assembly GCF_041146795.1). Lineage (NCBI taxonomy): Eukaryota > Metazoa > Chordata > Actinopteri > Cichliformes > Cichlidae > Maylandia > Maylandia zebra. The sequence goes on along the minus strand of NC_135173.1, from coordinate 51,429,477 downwards.
ATGTGTTTCCCACTTCCAGCAAACAGACTTCTAGTATTTATTAACACTCTGCCTGAAAAAACTAAAAGACAGATTTTTTTTAACTTTCCTTACAGGGATCAGATGTAACACCTTTCCTATCTGCCCCTGGTTGCCACTTCCATCCCTGGGCAAGGTCAGGAAACAAGCGCTCTGCTGCTCGTGCCTCAACAAGCCGCGTTAAGCGGCCAGTAGAGCTTCAGACAGGCTGCTGGCTCACATGGCCTCCGGGTCGTCAGCATGTCTGGCACCGCGTGACCGGCCACAGTTGGTAGAGGTGAGGAAGCTCAGGTCAGAGTTATGCTTTGCTTGTTTTTCCCTCTTTCTTTCACTGTTCCATTTTATGTTTTTAAGTAAGTTCCTCCAGCCTAATTCCATGTTACCACAGAACCTGTATTAATTATGTTGTACTCTTTCAAGTCTTAGTGGCTACAAGATGATGTTCCCACTTAAAAGCATAAACACGAGTACCTATAGCAACAAACAACACCAAATGAGTCACAGTTTCCATACGCCAATACAGGTGCTCCTTGTGGTTATCCAGAATACAGCCGCACTGTTTTTTGGGGTTTTTTTCATGCTTGTGAACTGTTACAGACTCCATTCAGTCAGCAGCAGGGCGCTCAGAGTTTTATCTGCCCTCTGATTGGCTTTTAGAATGATGCTTTGCAGGCGTCGGGGTTCTGGATGACAGAAAGCTCCACAGACCTCCATGCGTGGTCGGCAGCCCAAGCCAGGAGCTCAACAGACCACATCAGTTTGCTGGAGGCCCTGGACTGACTCACATCATGGTGCGGTTGATGAGGTCAGACAGTGAGCGCTGCAGCTGGCTCAGAGATAAAACTAAAGCCCAAATGTGTCTGACACCATCGCCTGACTATTTTTATTTGTGACATCGATACAACCAAATCCCGAGACCCTCATACCCACACTCGTAACTCAACTTACATGACGTGTAACAGACATTAAAGATTACAACACTGCTGCAACTCCAAAAACAACAAAACGTACTGTGTTACCAATAAGTACTACGTAGCCGACTTCAAGTTACGGCTTTACGGAACATAAAACAACACTGAGAGCTGTTCCCTCGCTCAGAGGAGGTCTGACAATTCGCATTTTTTAAAACCTTTCAACTCAAAACAAAGACAAGACAAACAGGTCAAAAAACAAGAGTGATTAAATGTCCATAATAGGAGGCAGGTGAGGCATTAACAGCAAAGCAAAAGATGTTTTATTGTAGGAAAAATGAAGAAACTACAGATATTTTATGATCACGTTTAATTTTAATCAGATTCACCTTTTATGTTTTTTTATTTAAGATGTTTTTTTGGGTTTTTTTTTAATTAAACTCAACATTTTTCTTAACTCATAATGAACTGGTTTGTGGTTCTGTCACACTAGAGTAAAAACTGGATGCCTGCCCCTTCCTGAGCCTGGTTCTGTCAGAGGTTTCTTCCTCTTAAAAGGTAGTTTTTCCTTCCCACTGTTGCCTAGTGCTTTCCCGTAGGGGGTCATCTGCATGATTGTAGGGTCTTTGTCTTGCAATATAAAGCACCTTGATGTAATTGTTGTTGTGATTTGGTGCTATATAAATAAAATAAAATTGAAATGAATCAACTACATTGATTTTTTTCGAACTTGATGTCTGATTGCAAATATCTGCAGCGAGAGGTATTCAACAGCCTCAAAATTTCGGGCAGATACTTTTATTCATATGCTGGATCACCTGGTGGGAGGTAACCTGTCTCCAAACAATGGCAGTCTGACACTGACTTAATGCAATCATTCTCGAAGAGATTGCCAACACATTGCAATCGATCTGAGCCAGTTTGGAGCTTGTCCTTCAATGTAACTCTTTGCAATAGCAGAAATGAACAACTGGTTGCCAGCTGGTTGTGTTCTGGTATAATGTTATATGTTTTTCTGCAGCTGAATTGTTCTTCTAGACTACACCACTCCTGTAGTTCTAACTACATCACTCCTTTTGTGGAAGATGTAGAAAAATTATTTCACATTTCTATTTAAGGTGAATTTCTGCATATGTACATGGCAACAGATTTGTGATTTTTCACTGATTTCACAGTTAATCGCTGTATTATCACAAACATTGCCACCTTAACCCCATTCATTTGTAGGCTGACAGCAGGCTGACTTTGTTTTGTTGACATCCTGACGCACAATAGTCGCGTTGAAGACTGCAGCTGACTGCTAAATGTCACACACCTGGTCCATGTCTAAGAAGGAACCATTTCAAAGCCATCGTGTATCCGAATAATCCGAATAATACTGGTCGTGTCGCAGTATCCAACCACTGGTTTCCCTAGTGTGTCTATAGCATTATTTTTGCAATCAGGAGACGTAATTGCTGTTTTCCTTCCTCTGGTGTGAGATCAAGCTGTTTGGATTGTGCAGAAGTTTGTGCGTGTGTGTGTCTGTTTGTAACTTTTCACCCTAGTTCTGAATCATATTATTCACACGGCACACACAAGAAAATCCTGTACAGTTACTAAGTTTATCTGGTCAATGTGACATTTTCTGGCATAACTGAAATGATTTACAGGTACAGACTTTGGGGAAAGTGTTTTTTTTTTATGTCAGGGAAACTACACTATTAAAGAAAATAATAATTACATTCCTCATAAGAAGCTCTTTCATAAAACGACTTACATTAGGAGGTCTGAAGAACGGACAGACTTTTACAGACACAGCTGGAGGTGACCATAAGTCTCCTTGCTACTGCGCTGAGTGGTTAAGGGCTCATTACGCTGTAGGATGTAGAGCCTTAACAGGCACTGCACTGTCTTACCTGATGAAGTTATGTAACAGCAGCCAGTCGGCAAGTCACAGGGGTCTGAGCCAACACCTCATTAAATCTGTCGCTTCTATCGAAACCTCACCCCAGTCTGGTGGAGAGGACTCACTCCAAACCTGAAATTACAGCATTAAATTGCCTGAATTTTTGGTGTTAGGCAGACTGTAGCTCTGAACTCAAGGCAGAGGCCTAATAAATGGACCCACATCCTGCAGCATATTTAGTCTGCAAATTCTTGAGCCAAATTGATATGTCATGGTGGATAACGCCGCCGAGTTTCCTGGAATCGTCAAACTCGGCGCAGAGGACATGAATACAAATTATACATTAAATGTTGTAGAAGTAATATGGTACAAAAAAATGTGTAGAAATGAGGCAAAACTTATTACTGTTGTAGATTCAATTAGTACCAGGCCTTGAGGTATTCGAGCTGAAGTTGGACTTGTCTAAAACTTAGAAATAACAGAATACCGATTAAACTGTTGCTGCTTTTTTCCTCTTTACTTTTATTTACCTGACCAAATTGCCCAACTTCATATCCCTGTAAAATCGCTCAAGGCGGCGTCAGTTATGGACACTGTAACGTGAACCTGCTCTTGTTGGAAAAACATAGCTATTATGTTAGAAGATTGATGAAAGGTGCACAAAGATATTCTCCGTGCAATAAGGGAAAATACCGTTTTTAAAACAACAATGCGGCCTTAGTGTCTCGCTAGATTACTCAGTATTATGCAAGGGTATTAATGAAAGCCCCCGCAAAGTCAGCGTTAGAAGTTATGGTTGATGGTTTTGCCATGTGTAAACTGTGAGTTCATTCTCGGATCATTTCAGACTATACAGCTGCTCTTTCAGTCACTCGCACCAGCTGGATGCATTCAGACTCATTCACTCCAACAACTGAGTGGATGTTTCGCCTACACCTACACACCTCACTCTGTAGATGGAGACTGCTGTAAATCACTGCTTTAGTTTCTCGACACCCAGTCAGCTAGGCTGTGCATTTCCTTTCTTTCTGTTTTTCATACAAACCACCCCGATGCAACCTTTTCCTGTTTTTCTGACAGTTTTTGACTGTTTTTATTTTTAGCCATGCTAGCAGCACAACTTTAAAAGACATTACCTTTGCCTTGGTTCAGACATCTCACTGAGTACCGGATGGACTGCCATGAAAACTGATACAGACATTTATGTTCGCCAGAGAAGGAATTTTACAGACTTTGATAAGTCTCTAACTTTTTCTCCAGTGCTACCAATCTTTACATCGATTGGACGAAAGCACACTTTGACAGGTCAGAGGACGAGATGATAGGAAGGCAACTCAAATTTATACTTCTTACTGTTAAGGTATACAGAAAAGCATCTTTGAAGGCAGAACACAATAAACCTTGAAGCAGATGGGCTACAGAGGCAGAAAATTACACCAGGTGCCATTCCTGTCAGCTAAATCAGGAAACCAAGGCTGAAAATTGCACAGGCTCATCAAAATTGAATGAGAAGAATGTTGGCCAATAACTTCAGATTGCTGTTGGTGGTGTAATGATGTGGGGGCCTGTTAGTACCACCTATTATTTAAACACCACAGCCTACCTGAATATTGTTGTTAACTGTGTCCTCAGTGCATCCGTCTTCTGATGGCTCCTTCCAGAAGGACAACCAGCCATGTAAAGTAGAAATTATTTCTTTGGGATGTGGTGGAACGGGTGAATCGCATAATAGGTGCGCAACTGTTTCCAGCACCTTCTCTGTGCCAGGAAGATTTAAGGCAGTTCTGAAGGCAAACGGGGTCGGACCCAATATTAGTAAGGTGTAACTAGTGTCCTATGAGTGCACTTTACATCAGTGGATGTCAACGATTAAATTATGTATAAATTGTGTATTTGTTCCACTACATGGGATATAAAGCTACCCTCTTCTTACTGGTGCATCCAGTCATTTTAGCATCACTGCCATTACACACAGTACCCCCTCACTTTCATGTGTCCATATTCAAAAGGAATGTTCTGCTAAGAGTTTTGTGCCTAATTTACTCCCTTAAAAAATTACAAATAATACTCAAGCTTGTAATGGAAACAGTATTTTAGCCCACTCTGCATCTACCCTTAGCTAGCTAGCTACAGAGAAACTTTTAAAACATGTAGCTTGCTGCTAGAATGAATAGTTTTGCAATTGTAACACAAAGCGACATGGCAATGAACTTGTGCTTACTTACCAAATTCAGAAACATTTGAAAAGCTTTCAGTAAAGAACACTTCGCAGATCCTCCAGAGTGAAAAAATGCTGCATTTGCGTAAATGAAACCAACAGAGCCCTATTTGGTTTTACAAATCTTTATCTTACTGCATTTGACTGAGTAAAGTGAACTTGTTATAGACTGAAGCAGTACACTGATTTATACGTGTAGACTTAACACAAGAAATAAGCAGGATTAAATATTTACCATCTAAAAGGAGCCAGAATTTTTTTTCTTTTTCTTTTTTTTGGAGTGTGTGATCTCAGACAGGGGCACTCTGTGTGAAGTAAAGCCTTATTTGTTTTGCATTCAGTATTATTTTCCAAAGCTTAAGTTGTCATTAATGTTCCTCAGCTTTGTGTGTAAGGATGCACTCAATGAACCGAGTATGTGTGTGTGTGTCTTGTCTGCTATTATACAAAGTCAGAGCAAAGCCAACCATTGCCAAATACATGAAAAAAGACACTCTGCCTTTAACAATATTTTCTTTGTTCACAATATAGACAACAGGACAACAGACACCAGTCACTAGTGTCCAACGTAACTTCACATACTTAGCTTAAAATCTGAGATAGCAGTAAATGAGTTGTTTTAGCTGAAATATGAGAACTGCATGTCCAGACAAACCGAGTTCTGCAATAGAGTAATAGAGCAGCAACACATCGGCCGAGGGTGAGGTAGAAACAACACTAGCAGGACAGACAACCACAGAATTCTTCTTCTTTAAATCCAAAATCTGAATCAAGCTTATAGCTCTCATGCAGAGGATTATGCTTTAAATATAAAGATAAGAACATGTTTTTAGACAGTTTGGCCTACAAGGCAATCACTGGTGGAGGATTGCTGTCAGGAGAAGCTTCCTTTTTCACCTCCGAACAGCTGGTGAATCTCAGCAAATTAAAGGCTAACGGTCAACACAGACCCATTTGATGTCAGCAAGACTTATGGGAAAGGGAATTTTTTAAAGATATTTGATCATCCAGCAAGCTGTTCTGAGGAAGCATATGCTGGAGGCACACATCTTAATCCACCTATCCTAATCTTCTACTCAACTCAGCAAAACACGAACGGGACGGTTCTCTTGGCATGTCAGGACAGCGCACGTGTACACTTAAAAATTGAGTTGGTTTGTTTACACAGCATGAGCAGTGACACATTGTGCTTCACTGAGTCTTATTCCGGGTGCTCTCATCTAATCCTTCACACATCTGGTGCACGGAGACCAAGCATGTCTGGGCTAGAAAGGTCCACCTTGCTGTGGGAAAGAAAAAAAGCACTCGAGTGGAGAGCACACTGGGTTCAGTTCACGTCCACACCCGGGCCGCGCTCACCTGGTTTGATTGAGCGCTGCACGGAGGAAAGAAGGACGCACACATGAGGTGGAGAGGGAAGCCAGCACATGGAAGCAATTATTGCCTCTTCCTGGTGTGCAGTCTGGCCCAGCAGATACGAGCACAAGGCGAACACGTGTGTTTGGATACATGACAGGTAGAAAGAAAACAAATTCTGCTCGCACACAAAAGAGCTTCTTTCACTCACTCTGTTCCACATCGAACGCTTGTCACATTTCAGGCTTATTAGACAAATTGCTTCTATTTGCTCAAGAGTGACAGGAAGAATGGAAAAATGCATAAAACTCAAAACAAAAACGTTGCCATCAATGCATTCATCGTGCCTACTGAATGCCAAATTACATCTGAAGAGAGACGCAGCGACTCCCTTCTACAAACACTCAGTGTAGCAAATATCAAATATTGGAGATGAATGTGTTTATTCCACATGAGTGTAACTATTTAAGCCCACACAATGCAAACAGAAAAAAGGGTTTTTCATTTTTTCATTCCTGTGTGGGAGTGTTCACGGTCCGGTAAGCTGTGTGTGGTTATGTGTCTGCTATTTGACTACGTCATTGTGTTCTGTGGAATTATAACCTACTGTCCCTCATTATGAGTGGCGCACGAGGGGGAAGTGGGCCACATGTGGTAAAGCGATGTTACTTGAGATGGAGGCTCAAATTAGTGACCTTGTTTTAAAGTTAAGGCGCAAACGCCGTGCCAGTTCAACTGGATTCTTTTGTTGTGTCCAAACTCTTCGAAACTGGACTCTCTATTTCCTGTCTAGCTGTATAGGAGGAGGATATAATGGATTTCCCAGAAAGACAGATGTCTGATCTCTGAAGTGTGGTCCAGGAAATGAACAGATTTCTCCCATATTCTGTCTGGGCCTCAGTCTCCTCTCACTTCAAGAACAGGATTTGGATTTTCTTTCGTAACACCAAAAGCTCAAAGTCATATCTATAACCCTATTCAGCATAAATCTCATTGTCTAGTAATATCTTTAAAGAAACGATGTGGGGAAAATGGTGATTTTTATTTTACTTCTTTGATAGTAGTTGTAATTGTTACCATCTTGAGGGAGGATATTACAGGGCTGGCAGATCTTAACACAGTCCTGTCCTATAAAGAAGCCATGGAGGATCACACCAAAATAGGATGAAGCTGTGTGGGAACACGGTGATTTACAACAGCCAGTGCCACCTGTGGCTGCTTGTTTGTCCAAATAACAAGATAAACGGCTTAGGGGGTTGAACCAGGGACAATTCACAGGACTAAATTAACAGTCTAAAGAACAGTTCAGGTGTGCCACTCCTCTGATTTTCTTCTTTTCACAGAGTTTTGTATCGTTTGATGTCATCTGACAAGGCAAGAAACAATTATGTGGGTTGCAAAGGAGCCAATAGTTTAGAAGCCTTATCTAAATCTCTCCCACCCTGAGGGACATGCTCTTGGTCAGTCACCCACATAGGTTCATACAGACATTATCCACATAATAAGATTTTGTGCAGACATGGATGTATTTTGTGTTACTTTGTGTTAAAGTATTTCACCTTTTTACTCTACTGCATTTTGTTTACTTTAATTTCAGATTAAAATATAGACCTCCTGGTTGCTGAGCTAAAGCCAGGAGGTTATTGGAGAGAATCTGCCATGTGTTTTCTCCATCTTCTCTCCAGTGTCCTGACTCAAAAAAGAACCCCCCCAAAACAGAAACCTACCAATAAAATACATCAAACTGTGTAATCTGTTTAAGATTTTACTGATCTTATGCGTAGAAGAGATAAAGAAGGCACCGTGATGGAAGAACAGGAAGAAACAGATTCTGGATGCATCCAATCTTCAGAAGAAGACCTCAGCAGGGAGAATCTGATTGTGTGATCCAGCAGTCGGAGCTGTATCACAGCAGCTTTATATATATTTCAGGATGTCAGTGGGGGCAGTTTGAGCTCTTGTTCGGAGAGTTGGGACCAAATCTGAGGAGGCAGTTTGTCTGAGGTATTGCACCAGTTCCACTAGTATTTCACGTGTTGCCAAATCCAGCGATTGGACTCTTAGATCTGGTTATTTTGATTCAAAATATAGGAAAACTTGGGCTTGGTTAAAAAAAAATGTCACAAATTCGTCAGATGAAATTACATGGTCACTGTTAAAAGCTGCAATTAGAATAGGTGAAAAATATTTTTGACCCAAGTAATATTAGCTGATTTTACGTGTCTGGTGTGTAAAGGCTTTTAGGGTTTGTGTGACCACTTAGACCTCAGAGAGTGACACAGCTATGGCAGCATAGTGACCACGCCCCTAATAATGCTAAATTTAGACCTTAATACAATTTAGAGAACTGTAATAGGAACAATTCGATCCTTCTACAGTTGTCATGAAGGAAAGTATCAGCTCTACAGACTGAACAGTTTTGGTGCACATTTGACTTACCTTTTGCTGCTGTTGTTTTGTTGTTGCTTGAGCGGTGATTTGGTTACATTCACGATGCACGTGGCACTAAGAAATAGCCTTCAACCACTGGGAGCCTTTGCAAGCTCTATTATAATGGTTTTTTGCATGAATAATTTCAGCCCAGAATTATAATTTGCTGTTGTGAAATGAGCTCTTTTCATAGTTATATTATTACTTGCTGCTAATGTATTAAGTACAGCTCATTTCATTTACCACGACGGATAGAACAAAAATTTCAACTTGCTTTTCTATTTATACAAGCTCCAACACACTTGAATTACTATGCTGTGTGACAAATTCATTTATGTCAAAGATGATGAATGGGCATTTCTGGAGCACGTGCATTCACCTCGTTCATGAACTAAGCGTTTCCTTTTGCGCTGTTGAGTAAAACTGGTGCCAAAACATGCACCAGTAACTACCCATAGATTGCTTGGGCGTGTTATGTGTTGGGGTCTGTGAATGGAAACCAGGTGCTCTTGTGCTCTGCCAAAGCAGGCCTGTTGATGCATCGTCAGCTTGGTGTGTCTAGAAGTTGCTTGCTGTGCTCATTAGCGCAGCAGGACCCCTCACATCAAACGCTCTGCTAATGGCTGATAAAGTAATTGTGCTTGGTCAGGCTGGACAGAAAACAAATGGGGCACGTTTATGTCCAAGGCAACCGTGCAAAACCCTGGTGGCTTCTCAGTCCCAGCCCCACCCCACCATTCAAAATCCAAGCCAGCTATTTTTACAACATGTTAAGAGGAAACAGCTTTTTAGTATATGGGAAGGCAATAAAATGTCAAATCCTAGATTCAAGTCAAAGCAGCAACTTGTTAAAAAATATAGGGAAGAGGGTGACTTATGTGAGGTAAGAATGACAAAGGCAGATGTCATAAGGCTCCTGGAAGGTTTCGGTTAGACAAGAGAAAGAGTGCTCACAGGGGAACAATGTGCTTAAGGAGCACCGGTGGCATACACACCAAAGAGCTCATCAGGACAAACAAACAAAGTCATTAGCAGTGATTTACCTCATATGAAAACAGGAATCAATTTTAAACAGATGCTGCGGTTCATTTGCAGGTTGTTAACATCACAGTATGTTTTAAAAGTCTTTTTGTTGTTGTTGCTGCTGCTGTTGTCTCTGCATGCCTGCAAGTAATCTCCAGACTAGCAAAGCATAGAAACGTACACATACAGTGGCCAACGCTTACTTCAGCACATCTCTGTGCTTTGCTGGCTAAAAATTCTTCACTTTCCCCACATGTATTAGAAAAGACGAGCATGTGTACAATACATGCTGTCAGGGTGAGAGCAGAGGAGAGGAATAAAAGACCCGAGAGACACATTAAGGTTTGGAGGAGTGAAGTTTAATGGGATCGTGATTGCCTTTGTCGGAGGTCAAATATTTAATGGGTTTACGGGACAAAAAGCACAACCAGAGCCTCTCCTACATTCACTCAGCCAACTAGAAGTCCCTACATTAGATTCACCATCAGGCCGACCAAAAAAAGAAAAAAGGAAAGAGCTAAGAACCGCTTTAAGCAGCTCAGTCTTACAGAGGATCATTGCTTCTGACAAATGACAGACATTTTGCTTTTTCAGAGGTTGGGTGAATGGGTATCGCACATTATCCTTTTCATTTTGTTGGAACACACCGTTCCCAACAAACAGTTTTCATCTCCTCCCATCAAAGGGATTTATTATTCTAGCTGAGTAGAATTCTCTTTCCCTCTCTTCTTTTGTGTCAGGAAAACTACCCCCCCTCGGATTACACTCCTGATTAGCTGGTTGAGATCAGTGTTACTTTGCGGGAGAGTAAAAGTGACCTCAGTCTGACTCACTGGTCAGCAGCCATCTGCTCCCAGGGCCCTATGAAATGCACAGACAACAAAGAGGCTGACAGAAAAGACAGAGTACTGCTGGATAGATAGAGAGACAGGTACAGACAGGCAAGGTCCTATTTTAGCCCCATGACAAAGAAAGGAGGCAAATTAGTGCATTACAGAGGGTGGACTTTGACCTTATTGGCCACACTGTTAGCAAATAGGGGCACTGGCGTATAGTTGCTGTCACAGCGTACTGGTGGTGGATGCAGCCAATCGCTTTCCTATGTAGATCCTAAAAAGGAAAAAAAACAAAAAAAAAACAGGAATCAATGATTGATCCTTTGCTATAGCCCTTGGACCCCAGTCACACAGGCGGGGAGACTGTTAATCAAGCACTTTGCAACTGCTGATCATGAGGATAAAATATGTATTCCCCAACATGTTGGAAAGTGATTGGGGGAAGTTGCAGAATACTGCTAGGTAAATTTGGTTGCAAAGAGAAAACCTCCCTGTGATTGCTTTGGTTGCTAACATATTTTATTTTGCATGTATGATGCCGACTTATCTGCAAACATTTGCTAACTAACCAATCAGTAACAGTGGAACTGCAAAAACTGTGACAGAAAGGAACAGAAACCCTTTAAAATACAAAAAAAATGTGCCTTTTGAAACATTTTGGTTTCAGCAAAAGGGAAAAATGGTTCTTTGAAAGTTATTTGTTTCCAGTTTGCATCACATTGTTTCAGTGTGTGCAGACAAATCAGCATCTTCCATGCAAACTACAGGAGACCATGGTAATCTGCTAGCAACCAAAGCAAATAAGTGAAGGCTATAACTCAGAAACTAAGGGCACTGCATTATCATAAGGTAGCAACTTGTCAGTGAAAAGGTAGACCCTCCCTACCGTTAACTTGTCTCAAGCTTGTTTTTCTTACATCTATAGCTTCAGCTGCACATCAGCAACATCATTTTAAAACCACTTAGAAGGGCACACAGGGGTCAACTCTTTGATCGCTTTCTTAATTTGCACACTTTCCAAATTCTACCAGGATGAAAAGCATCCAGTTATTTTTTCCCCAAGTATTACCAAGAATGTCAAGTTTATGTGAATGAATCTCACCCGACTCCAAGCGTGAGAAGGTGTGAAGCCAGCAGCGAGGGAACAAGAATGAGGAGAACATCGGAGGAGAAGATGCCTCTCTTCATCACCTCTGTCTTTCTGACACTGAGGGAGCTCTGCTGCTTTGGGTGCTGAAACACAAACTCTCTGCAGAGAAGGAAGAGAGAGGCGTCGGAGATAAGAGATGCGGAAGCACGGAGATTGAAAGGCGGGGGGGAAAAAAAATAAAAATAAACAGAGATAATGAGAGCACAAGAGAGAAGCCTGAGAATACAAGAAAGAAACCGAGAGCCTGAGAACTGCTATCTGTCAAACAGGCTTATTTTATTGCAGGAGATTAAATGTCAAGTGCGGCAGCATAAATAAAAATGAAAGCGATTCATGGGCTTCAAAGGTATAATCCAACTAAATTAAAAAAAACAAAAAAAGACAAAAACAATGTGCTATTGAATGTTTTGTGAGTAAAACAGGCTTTTTATAAACACACAAACAAACCAAAACAAACAAACAAAAAGCTTATTTTTGTTTACTTATACTTGTATGCATATTTAGAGGGCATACTGCCAGGGTGACGTCATGAATCTTGGCTGGTTCGTGTTACAATTCATTTTTTCTAAAATGTATTATTTTTTTAAACTAGAAAGAATCTTTTAATTATGTACCTCTGGAGGCGCGGGCCTCGAGTCACCTGCTGTCAGTCTTTAAGCCAAACTAAGCTACTTGCCTGAAGGAGTAAATCATCACAGCAGGAATAAATAACAGTAACATTCAAAGGAGCTAGGCTTACTTCGGTGGCATGTTTTCAGGTCTACTGGACCAATCCCACACCCAGTCAGTGTCCACCCGTCGCTCACCATCCTCCTGAACGCAACAAGAATCAGATGATGTTGAATAATTTGAAAAAATTATATATTTTTTTGATGTCTTTATCTGATAAATATTAACCATGTCTCTGTGTTCAAATGAAAACCAGCACCTGTATAGTGACACAGTCACTGTCGTGCTCACTGGTGGGTCTTGGTGAGCCGGTGGACTGTGGAGTCGTGGCCTGTGGAGGACTGTGGATTAAAAACAAACAAACAAGTGAACTTGTACGAGGTGGGTGCGGTCTGGAGAAACAATCAAGCTGCAGCGTGATAATTTTACAGCCCAACAAACAAGAACAGAAAAAGTAAACACGCCGTGGAAAACAAGCAAAGTTCCTCTGAGCACAAAACAAACCTCATTACTGTGCAAATCACTTCTACACCTCACTGTGCAGCTCGCCCGCCCCAAACTCCCCAAACAAAACAAGTTCGTGCCAACAAACTGCATCATTACCTGTCTCTACTCCGCTCGCACTCCAGCTGTGCCTCCAGGAGGATCCTCTCCAGCTCCCCCTGCAGGGCGGTGGAAACGCTGTCCTGCGGCCCTGTCAGGCTCTCTCTGCGGCTCACGGCTGCAATCAGCTCCTCCAGCTCGACCCAGGAGCCTGACAAGAAAAAAGGAGGGCAAGCTGAGTTTGTGCTGACGCTTAGGTGTTGGTAAGAAGGGGAAAAAAAACAATGCTTCTCAGTACACCTATATTAGATTTCTAATAAGCCAAGAAGGAGTCATGATGTGGAAAGTAAACAAACAGAAGCCATTTTATGGAGCTTTTAACATTTATGGGAATTTTGTTGTCTTGTTTATAATCTTACTATAATTACAACTGTACATATTTCATTTTGAAGTCTGTTTGATCCCAGAAAGGTCCAAAGTAACCGTGTTGTGCATAGTTTTACATGTGAAAAACTCATTTTTAATGTTCTATGCAATGATGCAGTTAGCCCACACTTTCTCCTGATTCTTTTATTTATACTTGCCATTAACGTGACTTAAGTCATTTGATTACCCAACTATGTTATGCAGATTACTTCAGCTTTATTGTCATAATGACATATTCAGATTATTTTTACTGCCAAGTAACTGATCCTAACCCGGTTCCGAAACATTGTCAGAGCAAATTTCACACTGCATTACTGATGCACGTTTTTAGGTCCTTCCTAGAACTCTAATCTCTTTAGCGCCGAGTGGGCAGTGAATGGACAGGTGTGTGTTGTTGTCCACTGGCATGTGGAGATTTAGAAGCTGCCCTGCGGCTGTCCTGACATGACACGCAATGACCTCAGAATCACAGAGCTCGTGGCTGGATGGAGACACGCTGAGCCGCGTCCAAAAAACACACATATTATCATATATAAACAGTGAGAGCAAGGCAGAGTGTGCCTGCTTCTTCCCATCAATGAGTGCTGAAAAGATAAACTGCATATGAATGAATGGACACGGGGGCGGGGTTTGGTGATCGGGCACAGGAGCAGAAAGGGATTTACACATGCACGCATATACACATATGCATGCTCGCATGTTGTATGGTGTGTGCGCTCCCACAGCTAAACAGTGGGGCAGGGCTAACTCAGCCTGACAGCATGCTTGCTTACGCAAGAACTTATTTCTGTGAGAGATTAGCCATTCACCCTCTCCCTTCCTCTAGCTGTTTCTCCCTTGTCATGCTGCCCCACATCTCTCGGACAGAGGCAGCACTTACGAAACAGCTCCCCTCATTTACCTACCAAAGTATCCTTCCTCATCTGACCTCTCTGACTGTCACTTTACCTGGTTTATGACGCTTTATAACAAGAGGCGGTGGATGCATGTGCTGAAGGGGGTGGAAGCAAGTAATGGGGGGAAGGGAGGGCAGAGGAAACTGTGCCATTGCCCTAGTTATTTTCCTACAGAGGGGAGTTGTGACGTAACAGCTGCCTTGTTGGCTGCCTTATCTATGTGATGCCACTCTGCAGCACTAAATCAGTTTCTATGGCGCAGTCCTGTACACATTCATCTGTGCCGCTGCCAAATCAGCTTTATGTAATGTGGAGCCAGGATGTGAAAAGACTCAATGAACTGCAGCACAACAGATTAATTTGTGCTCTGCTAGGATGAGAATGACTGTTTCCATTTTAGGGCCAAGAAAAAGAAACAAAAATTAGGGTGTGAGGTGCAGTTTGAAAGAATGGCTGCAGGGCAATCAGATTATTTTTGGACAGCACGGGAGATTCAGATTTTGTTTGTCTTTCTAGAATTGAATATAAAGTTACCTTTAAAGCAGCTGTGTCCTATTCATGTGGATGTAAAAATAAAAAAAAGATAAATAAAATATGAAAATATGGTTGCATTTATATTTTTAATGTATTGATACAGACAATAATTGTGATTCTTTTTACATTTAAAAAGGCTGTGATAGAAACGGGCATGGAGACCCTGAAATAAAGTGGGAAAAAGAAGATCAATACCTAGCTAGCTAACTATTAACGAAATGTGAAGACACGGACTGGTACTTATATAACACTTTTCTACCCTAATCGAGTACTCAAAATGCTTTTTTACTACAACCAATCACACACACATTCATACAAGCACTTTTACATATCTATGCACCTTGTTTAAAATTGACACACACTCACAGTCCAATGGATTCATTGTGGACAACTCATCAGCATGCGGACTCAAGTAGTCAGGGATCGAACCACCAAGCTTCCAATTGGTAGACAACCCACTCTACCTTCCCTGTTAGCAACAAATGTGAGGGAAATCTGTTTATGTTTTGTGTGTGTGAAAGTAAAAAAATGCTGGTGGATATATTGGATTATTGGATTTTGAAATTACCATCTGATAGTTTCTTGTTTAGCAAGAAACTATCAGATGACATATCAGCGATGGGTTTTCAGTTTTGGGCTGAAATCAAATATTTGTCAAACTGATCTTTTATTATTTATTTATTTATTTAGTAAACAACCTGCACATCAGTGATTTCCACTGTACAGCTCCCAATGATACAGCTCACAGTGATCCACATGTTTTACCCAGCATCCTCTGTTCCAAGCAATGTGCAGCCAGCTAAGTGGAGCTATAAGTATCAGAAAATCTCCGCAGCTTAATTGGCTTACAGAGATACAAACAGGTGAGTCAGGGAATCCATTTACACAATGACAGTAGCAACGACAATGACAACTATAAAACTGCCTGTGCCTTGTTTCCGTCTGTGGCCTCTTCTCACACCTGCTCTCAGAGTCTGACAGGCTGTTAGTATCTTGTCTCCATTGATAAGCAGCCACGGCTGGCTAGCTCTTCATTCAAACACACTGAGGGAATGAATGTTCTCATTGCCTGAAATGTTTTGCCCACACACTGTTGACATTTGCATCGTGAAATTGGAGTATAAATCGACCCGTGCGCACGCAAAATTAATTTACAGCCTGTTTAAGGTATGCAACAATCGGCTACAGACACGCTATTAAAAGGCAAATAGTTAACAGTGATGACGTAACAAAGAAACAACGGCCTGGTCCATGTGCCACCATCACTCACCGTAGAGTCCGTCCTCTGGCGTCTGCGAGCCGGACAGAGACATGTTTGAACGCTGGGGAGAGGCTGGAGAAAGAGCTCGGAGAGATGCTGACACTGACCCAGGAGGACAAGCAGGTGCAAAACCGGTCTCTACCCTGTACACGTTACCCTCAGTCACTCTGCGTTGTTGTGTAGTCTAAAAATGACACCGACGCAGCGCTAATCCGCTCCCCGTGCCCTGCCTTCCCCGCGCGCACCCCCTCCCTCTCCGCTTTCCCACGTGTCAAGAAGGAAGAGGTAAACAAACAGACTGTGCAGCTTAACATCACACATAGATGGATAGATAGTCCTGAGCACCTATTCAAATTGCACCCACCATTCACACCATTAATGATCTGTTAAGAGCATTTACTAGGTAATTAGTATCTATACCGACGCTGGTGTGGGTACTGGATCGATACTACAAGATAAGATTGATACTTTGTTTCTATCCTCTAGGTTCAGTATGTAACCCACTGAATTGGATTAAATTAATTCTTTTTTTTTGGAAATGAAAAAATATACCTCAAACATGCGCTGTAAAGAAAATGTCTGAAACTTTTGTGTACATCTATTTTATGTATTGCCAACACAAGTATTTAAACAACAGAAGTTAACCCACAATCCTAATATATAAAATAATAATAATCTTCTCATAAGTTGTGCCCCATTACTCTGGTCTGCATATGTTGAACTATTGTTAGCATTGGCATGGCTATTGTTGTGTATTTATTGGTATCTGATCAATACCAACATTTGCAATATCGTACAGCACTAGCAATTATTTACAGGGAGAATGAACAAAAGTAAAACATTTTATGTGTTAATGACTGTAAAACAACAAATATGATATTGGCCTTGAGCACAGTGTGGGTAATAGTAAAGAGCCACTGGGTGATCACTGTGTGCAAGAGTCACTAAACTCTGATCGATACTGTAGGAGTAGCAGGTCTTGTAAACTGTGGACAGATGGACGTGGATGCAACATTGTATCAACTCAATGGGCCACAATGAGCTGAAAGCCCAAGACCGCAGTCTGTTATGTTAACACAAAGCAAGTAGTGATTGACCTCTGGAATCAAAGTGCTTGAATAAATACTTAAACTGATGGCGATGCCAATCAACCAGCCAACACTTGATTGTAAATGGGCAGAGGTCAACAGTCTAGTATCGTTACAGGTGGAAATTCTACCCATGTTGGCTTTGTTGTAAATTTTAAAGATTAATGGAGCAAATGACTTTCTAGAGGGACTAAATACTGAAAGTAATGCATTACATTTTCTAAAAGTACTTTGTAGTAGATTTTTATCAACACTTAGATACAGAAATACAGTGAAAAAATGTTAGCCCCCTTCATGTTTTCTTTATGTATATTTGTTCCAATTACATTTTTCATTTTTTTATTATTAGACAAAGTTAACTAGTAGTGTCTCCATTAGCAGTGTATTTAGAGTTAGATAGTACTTGACAGCATCTTGGATGCCACGGTTTTTCTGTGGATTACTTCTGCCTCTTCATGTAAGCCCACAGTGACTTCACGATGCCCAAAACGGACTCCGGGGGGTGATTCCATCTGTTGCAAAACTCCTTGCTCTTCTTGTGGCTTAAATTCAGCCTCTGTCTGTATATTTGCACTCATTTATGGGACACTTTAGCTATTGTGATGGATAAAGGTCTAAACGTTTGCACAGCACCTCATTTCAGTAAGCTGAATTGTAGGCCTGTTCTTCCTGTTAGCGTGTCATGCTTTGAGACTCTCTCAAAGCAAATACTTTTAATTATTGTTTTACTTTGTAAAAGATGATTAAGTATACTTTTCTTGGTTCTGGGAACAGGCTCTTACATTCCTCTGGAGATTTATATTTATATCACCTTAATTCTGCACGAGAGCAGTTTATTTGTTTGATTCATGGATGGATTATAGGACAATGGGCCAATTGGCACAGACATGCAAAGGCGTTTCCTTTCTTCCTTCCCACGCGTACAGATATGCATCATTTGTAGGCATTTTGTAAATCTTTTAGTATTTTGCATTAAGTGCTGCTGTTGGTTTAAAAAAATCCGCTTACTCAGCCATTATAATAATGCAGATTTTTAATGAGAGCGTACTGCATTGTAGGAAATGACTGGAATTTATATAGTGCTTTTATATTCTTACTGACCAAGTGGTTTAGACTACAGGTCACAATGCTTTCTTCTTTACGCTGTAAGCACTTTATTTACATTGCATCCACACTCCATTTAGAATCAACAATTACTGCGTGTAGAAACTGTACAAAGGCCCCAGCCAGGGTTTGAACCAGGAGCTTTCTTGCTGTTTGGCAGATGTGAATGACAAACAGCATGAAGAGTGAGTGGACATTCTTAATTTTCACAGAGCTCTTTGAGTTTACAATGGGTTATAGGTTATTTCATTTTAAGGGGACACTATCCTTCTTATTTATTCTCTTTTATTTTTTTCATCATTTCTTCCTTTCTATTAAAATAATCCAGGCTATTGATATGTTTTATCCATTTGTTCTTTTCTTGCACCCACAGTTAGTGGTAGAGAAGACCTCAGGGCTTTGAAATGTGTAATAGATATGATGGTGTCTGAGTTGTAGTTATTTGCTCCTCTGACTCTTCATTGTAGTTTTCTATACTCTAATTTGCCCAGTGTGTGCCAATAAAGTCAGCTTCTGATCAGTTTACCTCTGTGGTTACTACAGATACTTTAGATCTTTAGCAACTTAAAATAATTCAACCAAAAGACCTAAACAGTGTTAAATTACCATATGTAATCATGCGATTCTGCGCATTACGAATAAAAACTACATACATTTTTACTGCTACCAGAGGAATTAAGAGCGTGCTGCAAATCAAATGCAGTTGCTTAATTGATCATCATCATGTGTGAGGACCTCTATCAAAACAGACACTTTGGCCACTCTGTAGTGTTCAGGTGTGTGTTGACAAAATGCCACAGTCTTCCCCGGAGTGAACATCGCAGCAAATTCATCCCAAGGTCAGACTGAAATGCTCAGAGACTCCTCAAAAAACCCAAGAGCTACATCTCAAACTCTACAGGCCCCAGTTAGAAGAAGACTGAACAAGTACGGCTTGTTTGGAGGGGTTATCAGGAGAAAGCCTCTTTAAAAAAAAAAAAACATGGTGGCACAGCTCAGATTTGAAAAGCTGCATCTGAACAAACCACAAGACTTCTGGAAAAATGTCCTTTGGACAGATGAGACCAAACTGGAGATGTTTAGCCATAATGCACAGTACCAAAGCAGACAAAGCATTTTAGCACAAACACGTCATAATACATGTCAAGCACAGTGGTGGAGAAATGATGATTGGGGATTGTTTCTCTACAAAGTATTCAAGAGTCAAAGAATGTCTGAAAGAGAACAGAACCTAAAGGTTTGTCTACAGCTACTGAATCATGTGGTGTACTTACTTTTTACAGGGCTGTAGTATACAATAAAGCATTAAATGACTCTTTGTCTCCTCTAAATCCCAGAGCCGTCATAGCTACATAGTCTTTACAACCCAAAAGTGTATCTTGGCTATTTAATCAGACTACTCTGAAGCAGGCAGTCCCCTCCACTGCACTGAATGAACTCAGACTGTGCAAACAGTCTAAATATGCCCCCACTGCTTGTGAAAAATGACACACAAACCTGTTTTGGTTTGAGTCTGGAACGATGCAAGTCTGTGGACTAAGGTTTTATGGATTATGCTTATTTTTTTTGTCAGGGATTGTGTGCGAAAAACACGAGGAGGAAGACATGACAGCATCTGCCATCAAACCAGCATCTTTCAGACAACTAGTCCACTTTTATAATCTCCAAGCTACAACAACAGCAACCCCATAAAGTGCCCACCTGTTATTTCCACAAGCCCAAAATAATACTGCAGGCTAAAGGCAACAGAGAGAATGCAGGGAAACAATAAGATCTGCCTTTGTTTCTAACTAATGATAGAGTGCATGAAAGTAATGGCACACGCACACACTTTTAAAATATGTATCTTTGATTTGTGTTACAGCTTTCACATTTCAGCCTAAGGAGGCTCATGCAAAATGTCTGCTGTTTGATATTATCTATAACCAAACTAAAATATTTTCAAATACTGGCACATCTGTTATAATTATTGCATTTTTTTTTCTATGATAAAATCACAGCTTCATAGGTCTCTAAGATAAGGTCATTGCTCAACTCTAAAAAACACTTCTAACGTCCTCCCTTTTTAATCTTTGGCAAGCTGAACATCCTGGAGAGTCGTCTTTGATGTGCGCCTTAAAAACATCAAATGAAACGGACCAAAGCAGATCAGGGCGTTCATGGTTGCTGCATCATCACTTTATCAGCTACATGTACCTGGAACATAAGGGAAAGAGGGAAAGGGGGAAAAAGTTTGAATGAATTAAATCAGGAACGTGTGTCAGATTTTTCTGTTTTCTGCTCTGCATCAAATAAACCCCATGGCCAGTGATTCATCTGTTTCTGCGACATTTCTTTAAGACGCTTGGCGGTACAGAGGCTCTGCTGGATTTCATTCATCACAGGAGGATGCGCACAGTCGTGCAAGAAAAGGAAAAAATAACCATGATCATCACGTTTATTCTGATAGTTGCTAGTAGTTTCTAATTTAGCAAACATAAAGCCCTTGAGTGTCCAATGAGTTAAAAGAGCATTTTGGTGAAATAGATTTGCTTTTCTTTTCCTGAATCATTTGGAAAAGTGTATTGTGACGCAACACTGCCCAACACTTTATGAACAACATCCCCACCTGGTGGAAAGAGGCCTTAAAAAGCACCACGTCCCGAGGCAATTTTATTTACCTCTATTAAAGCTAGAGCCGCCACATGCTGCGCGGCATTTCATTGATCCAAGTAAAACTGGTTTAGAGCCTCTAAACTGTTTTGTAAATCACTTTCCAAGACTTATTATTTGAGGGTGGACGTGAGGCCCCGGCATTAGGGATGATGCAAGGTTTTGTTAGGGCAACAGCAGTAGCCAGAAACCTCTCGATTTTCACAGTCCATCTTCTCACCCATCTATTATTTTGCCAAGCAGCATTTTCCCTTCTGACCTCCAGCCTTGTTTCGAGACGAGGGGACAGACACGGAAAGTCATTATTCAGCCCAGAAACAAAGCGGGAAAAGTTCTCCTCATCCATCAAAGCAACTAAAGATATCTGACACTGTCCTGGGCATGGCTCAGATCAAAGAGGGAGATGCCAGCTGTACTCAGGTCCAGCAAATGACTCGCCACCTCGTTCATCCATCATGTTTGAAAAGAAGATAGCAAAAATAATAAAAGCTTTTCAGGTAATGGCTACAGTTAGATATCACCATTAGACATGCCCCCTTGCCTCAAACCTTGTATTAGGCTGTGATTGATGACTTGATCTGAGTGTACATTATAGGATCTGCTTAAAAGTCTTTTTTTTTGTCTGCAGACACACAAAGGCTGATTAATGAGTGCCACGGGAAACTAGTGGTGTTCCTTTGGTGGCTCTGTAGGTGCTCTCTGAAAACAAGATCTGACTGAGTGCAAGCAGGCCACCGTTGGATTAGTTTAAATAATAATTACAATCCCCCGTCTCACCCAAGTGCATGGTAACCGTGGGCAGCACAAAGCCAGAGAAAGCCAAGCAAAGGGTTTAAAATGACAGCTCTGTGCAGAATATAAACTTGTAGCTTTGTGTGGCTGTGCTTGGTCACAAACCAAAGTATTTGAATAAAGTGAAATTCTGCTTCATATTAGCGCTAGATGGAAAAAGTCAAAGGATCACCACAGTGGAATTTGAAGTTGTGGACTAGCACCAAAAAAATGTGGCTCTTCATAAAGCAGTGTGCGCACGGCCTCCATATCTGAAAGTCTCTGAAGCTATAAAGAGCTGCTTTTAAGATCTCCTAAAAATGGCTTGACCCTCACGCAACTCATAATCCACAGTGAAGCGCATGAGACTGTAGAGAGCCTCAAACGTCATCAAAATTTAATGGACAGTACGCTAAACACCACCTGAAGCTCCGCCAGCAGAAGCTCTTTGTTGTCCGTAAACTCAAGGTCCTCGCTTTAATCAGCAGCCTGCTCTGTCTGTTTAGATGCCTCACTGAGTCTGTCCTCCTGTCATCATCCTCCGCTGCTCCATCTGCCGTTCCACCACGCTGACAGCCGCAGACATTGATTCTAACATTACGAGCTCTTTTAACTCTCGAAGGCGTCAAAGTGGCTTCGGTCGTGCAAATTGAAGCTCTCAATCCAGCGTGCGACCCTGGGTGATCCTTTCAAACACTGTGTCACTCTGCTTAAGTACTGGGATGCAGATGTTGAGTGGCAATTTCCAGGGAAAGCAAAAATATATATTTTTTATATATGAGTCTGTCTGCCAGGAAGTTAAATGCAGTATCTGTAGTAGTGCATGTAGCTGCAAGCCTTAGTATTCACATGTACCCATGCATTATAGTATATTATATCCTGTTCTGTATGTATGTTGCAGGGGAGTGCCTCTCCATTCAGCTCCACTTGCTCTAAAATCACTGGGAGTCATTATGCACTTTATGCATGTGATTACACTTTAAATCCATACAGTTCTAGAAAAACAAAAAACAGAACATCTTAGACATTAGGAAAAAAAAAACCCAACAAGATTTGCTGGGATGTTAATGTAAGTCTGATCGAGACGGAGGAGATGGGACAAGATAAGTGATCAGAGCTGATAAAATGGGATGAGGTGTCTCAGCCCTGAAGGCATTTAGGTGTAGACTTTATCTCTCTATCTCTGCAGAGTACAGTGGTTTCTGCTGCCTAGCCTCAGGTAATAACAGCCAGTATAGCGATGATAGTTTCGATGTACATCAGTTGGTCAGCACCCCCTCGCCCCACCGAAAAACAAAAAGTGAGCTTGGAACTTTAGGCAGGAAAGAAAATGAGGTGAAAAGAAAAAATCTGCGATTGATGTAATACAGGTCGGTGTTTTTTCCTTTTTAATTTGCATGCACGGCACTTATGCATGTTAATCCAGAGGCCTGAAACCATGGGAGCAGTTTAACCTTCATTGACTACGGAGCTTCCTCTGCCTTTGAGGGCCATTGTCCATGTGTCTCTATTATCCTGCTGGTCACGGTTCCCCCCTGCTCTGCTGCCCCCGCTCATATGGGAGATATCTGTAGAATAATTCTACCTGTCTGTTTCTATTGCCTTCTCCCTGCTTCTCTCCCCCTCCTTCCTCCCCCTCTCCATGAATGACCTTTCTGCGTTCCTCTCCAGCTGACCTTGGTGTCCTGTCAGATCGTTCCTTTCCTCCACCTCGCACTACTAGCCTCTACGTACCACCGCCCCCTTAAACAACCCCATGCTCTTCATTTCTACCCCCCACTGACTGCTTCTTTTGCTTCTTTCCTCCATGTCCCTTAGATCCGCCCCCTAGATCACTTTCCTTCCCTCTCTCCTCCCCTCTCCTCCTCTCACTGTCTCCTCTCTTCGCTCTCTGCAGCCGTACATACTCTGCTTTTTAATTAGACCGACTCACTAGCTCCACCTCCCCCTACCTCCTACTCTCCATCCCACACTCCTTCTCCCCCAGCCTCTCTTCGCTCCCCTCCCTCCTTTTGCTTACAAGGAGACAGGGGGCTTGCATGGCGACATGGAGAGGAGGTCATGATGAAGAGATGCAGAGAGAAAAGGCGAGAGAACAAAAAAGGAGCAGGACGGGGAGAACTGAGAGGAGCATCTGAGACGATAACTGCCTGTTTGCTCACTCTTGCCTTCTTACTCCCCCTCCTGTCCTTTCACTTCCACACACAGAACAAACGCTCAGACAACTAGGTAGGCACAGCGGAGCTGAAAGCTGTGAGGGATGGATAAAAGGGTTCCCACGTGAAAGGCATGAATCTACGAGAAAAGAGGAGGGTGAAATAGAGGAAGACACAACCAGAGAGGAGGAG
This sequence comes from Maylandia zebra, assembly GCF_041146795.1. Classification (NCBI taxonomy): domain Eukaryota; kingdom Metazoa; phylum Chordata; class Actinopteri; order Cichliformes; family Cichlidae; genus Maylandia; species Maylandia zebra. The sequence continues at coordinate 51,405,355 of NC_135173.1, read as the reverse complement.
GAGGAGAGAGAGAGAGAGAGAGAGAGAGAAAGAGGTGAGCTGGAGAGGAAAGGGAGACAAGAGAGGAGCAGATGGACTCTGCACAGAGGAAGGGGAACGGTGCGAAGCTCACTGAGCAGCAGTGACAGAGAGGTGGGAATTAAAAAAAAAAAAAGCAAACATGAATGCCAGAGGGATGGAAGAATGGGAGGAAGCGACGTGAAGGAATAGCTTGGGAAGAGGGAGCGAGCACTTGTGGGAAGACAACACAGAAGGAAAACAGGAAGAGAGAGAGAGAGATGAGGTATGTGTGACTCAGTTCTGTGTCCTGATGGAAGATAGTACAGCAATCTCATCAGCAGCCTTCTTGCAGCATCACCATAGAGATGGAGAGTTAGGCAAATCAGAGAAGAGGTGAGATTTAAAAAGCAGCGTACAAGTGTCTGTGTTGATTGCGTGCAGTGGACGTTGGCAGCGAGGACATATTTGACTTATTGTTTTGTTTTGGCTCCCATCAGCCCGCTGAATGGTCCTCGCATGCGTGCACACACGTGCCTGCATACATTTTGTTTACATACTCGGCAGGCGTGTGTGTGTGTGTGTGTGTGCACATATTCCAGCAGTGGGGGTGTGCCCCTGCTGATTTGTGAGTGTGAGTGTGTGTGAGAAATCTAGTGATTTCTGGATTTTTGCTTTACTGCAGGTGTGGGAGTCATTTACTGATACTGGGCAGCTTTATGAGAAGCTTACAGAGTGAGAAGCTCAGATTGGTTTGTCGGTGGTGTGGCGTTGCAGGTTCCAGCAGCGTACTTTCATTGCACATTTGTCATGAGCAGGATTGTGTGTGTGTGTGCATGTGTGAGTGTTTGTAGCTATGCACAGAAAGTTTAAGGAGGAGGCTCTGAATGGGGGAATTCCATTTGTATGGATCTGTGTGTGTGTGTGTGTGTTTATTTATGCACGCGTACACGCGTGTGTGTGCTGCTCTGGCAACATGAACATTTCAATTTCAATCATATTAACATGCTTCAGTAATCTTCTCACACATGTGAGAGTAATTGTTTCTCATAGTTTGCATATGTGTTTGCATCCGTCACTGAAGCAATCTTGTCACTGGCGCGCATGAAACAATCCCAGCCGTACACGTACTCTTTCGCGTGGGTGCGCACACACACACACACACCTCCACGTGCACGTGCGCAGGTGCAGATTCGTGCGCCCGCTTTTTCCTGTGTGAAGAAACGCTGTGCTGTTAATCCCGACTGTTGTCGCGCAACTCTTTCCCCCTTGTTCTCTCCCTCCTTCTGCGCTGCACCACTGTATTGCTCCCTTTCATCTCATCTCTCATCTCTAAAGAGGTCAGATATTGCTGTCTCTCGGCTCTTCCGTCTAGCACTTTTTTTTTCTTTTAGCACATTGCTTTTAAAAGAAAGAATCTGTCATCTATCTGCGTCACTTCATTTTCTGTCTTTGCCCAGGAGAAGTTAACGTGTCCTTTTCTTTTATTCTTAATTTCATTTATGCACTTGGAGAATATGCCTATCTGCGGGCCAGGTGTTTCCACTGGACTGACAGCATGCTGGCTTCATAGGTAACACACTATGATGTACTCTTGGGACATTAGTTTGGACAGCAACGTCGCAGCCTGGCAGAGAGTAACCCCCCCAGGGGAGTGGACTGTGCTGCATACGTGTAACATGCTGCTGTGCACTGGACATGTCCGTCTGACCACGAGTTACGAGGTGTTGCTGAATTCACACAGAGACCTTGGGAACCTTGGAAATCTGTGGCACAGAGTGGCGAGGAGACGTGAACAGTAGAAGAAACAAACTGAAGCAGCCAGCGAAGCAAGACAATTGGGCTTGCAGAATGAGCACAAGGAAGAACAATGTTTACTCTGGCTTTCTTTCACAGACACCCAAACATTCTCAAATTTGCTCACAGTTGGCTAAGTATGCTTATCACCATCCACTGGCCTACATATAGGGATTTCATATTAGGCAGAGGATTTTGGTTAAAAGAGGACAGATGGAACAAATCATTTCTGGCACTCGCGCTCGGAAAGATAGAGGTAATCCAGCCATCCTTGAAGAAAGCTGGAACAAGTAGAGTGTCCTCTTTAGTAAGAAGCTGGTGAGAAACTTTGCGAGATAACATATTATGCATGTTTGAATGACTTTTTAAAGTCATGAAGGCGTCAGGAGAAGCGAAAGTATTTGCCACCTGAGGTGTGCAGAGCATCGCAATAAAGCACTTTAAATCACTGTGGTACAGATCTGTTATTAAATACAATTTTAAGAGTGTTCTGCACTGAAACTCAAAAATGTTCCATTTATGACACAAATTCAAAGACTTACTGCTTCAAAACAAACCTGCTTTTCCAAATTAAGACGTGTGTGTATGTGTGTGTGGTGGTGGTGATGGGGGGGCTAACGGTATTACCAGGCCAGAATCTCATGGTTATGCCAAACACTGTGAGGTGAATAATGATTGTTTTCTTGTCGCTTGGGAACAGCAGAAGCATGTAGTAAGCACAGCTTGGCCTTCGGGTCTGAAAAGCAGAGGCAATGCAAAAAGTGTCTTTAATTTGTTATAATGACCAGCAGGGGGAGACTCCTCTGGTTACAAACAAGCAGTGAGATTGTATAGAAACCTATATGAAAATAACTATATTATAAATCATCTGATTTGTGACTTTCATTAAACACTTTGCAACAAGAACAATCAAAGACTGCATACTCCTGATGAAGTGGAAAATTTCCAGTCTCTGCATCCAAAAGGCTAGCTCCATCTAGGCTAGTTTTAAGTATTGTCTCGAAGATCAAGACAGCATTACCCATTTTCTCTTCCATCAGTCTAATGTTTTTTGTGACGATATAGTGGGAACTTTTTGCCCAGAGATAAATAATTGTTTGTGCAAATCTGTCCATGACTTTCTTTAGACTGATCATTCTGAAAAACAAACCAAGCCAAGCACAAAACCTTATTGGTGGAGTTGCTTAGTTTAAGCCTTCTTCAGCACAGTAACGAATGCTCACAATTAGAATAAACTGGAGGGAAAAGAAGGGTGTGTTTGTTGGACTGAAATGCTAGCTACCAGGTTTTCGTCCTAACATTCTGAAACTTTAAATTTGACATTTTAACCATGGTCGTCCAGGTTTTGGGATTAGATGTCGTGAATAAGAGGTCAATCAGACCAGCAAGCCAAAAGCACCATTAGCTTATATGGTAGTGATCATATAAATAGATGATATAACAGGGTCTGCTTTCTCATTAAACTTTAAATTTCACTGTAGTTTATCAAATGAGCACCTTACTATACTAAGAAAGCTTTTCCACTAGTCATTTAAACTGTAAACTATTTAGGAAAGTGCCTGCTGAGTTCATAAATCAAGTTGCAGCCGGAGGAGTCTCCCCCTACAGGTCATTGGAAATAATGTAATTTTATGATAGAGTTTCGTTAGAGATTCGTTGAACAAGAGACACATGCAGCCATCAGCACCAGTAAACTGCACAAGACCATCTTTTTAATGCATGGCGGTTAACATCCAGAGGCTAAACTTCTTTCATTCTCAGCCACGGTGGTTACCACTTGGGCAATAGCTTTATTTTATACTGCTTGATTATATAAAACTTCCTTTGCAGCTAGAGCTTGCTGAAAAACAGCTTGCCAAGATTGAAGCTGGTCAAATTGGAATGCCAGTAGCCTACATAGTCATAATCAAACAAACCAGCATTTACATTTAGACGCTATTATACAAGTGTCTGACAGGAATGACAATGGCTGTGTTCGCCGTGTTGCGTTGGGTATCTAATGAATTAAGAATCATAATTTAATTTGTGTTTGTTTAATTTAATTTGCTGTTAAGCATAATCTGGCTCAAGACTTTCAGCGGTGAGAGGCAGCTACAGCAGTAGTACCGTTTTCTAATTTAAGTACCAGCACCGAGGACAATACTTTTACTTGCTTTACTTCATATACTCCCTTGCTTCTAATAATAATAATATGTTAAACCTATATATAATTCTAGGCTGTTGATTTGCGCATGCATGCAAAAGCCTTTTATTTGCATTTTTAAATGCACTTGCTGGTTTTATTGTATTAGATAAAACTGAACATCCCTTTGTTTGTGAGATTGCTGAGCTGTACTACACTCAGTGCTTACCTAACAAAGTAGTCATCTGCAGGCAACTCCCAAGGAGCTGCTCTTGAATTGGAAATCTCTTTGGACAAGAACACAAACACCAAAACGGCTTATGCATTTTGCATCTCGTCTCTGAGCCGACCGTGGTGTAAATTTCTGTGACAAAGCACAGGTATAACTCTTAACCTCCGTGTGCTTACAGGACCGATAGCTGATCATATAGCTTTTCTTAGTTCCTCTCCACTTCTCCCTTAAATGCCCTGACACGCTGATGCTCCTGATTTACCACTTCACTGAACCCTAACCATGACATTTCCTCTGCTGCCAGGGGTTGCTTCCTCCTGCTTTTGCCCCCCCTCTGCCTGTCTGTCTCCCTCCGCCTCTTCCTCCCTCCTACTTATTCCAATTCCTACTCCTCTTGCTTTGCTATGTGTCTCATAGCATCTCTAAATATATCCCAGCATGTCTACCTCCTCTCCTTCCTCTTCCTCTTTCTGCCTCCTCTTCATCGCAGTCCTCTCTGACAAATTTTAAGCGTGCCTAGACAATCTGATCTGACATGTCTTTACATAACAATCCAATCCATGACACCTCCCATCCCCTCTGCATAGTTGGACCCAAAAGTGTGCTACTGGCATGGATACAGTTCTCGGTATCCTTGAAATCATCAGAATGTTATTATATCTGTGGAACCAATCTTGACTTCTTCTATTTTGAATGTTCAGATGCGTTTCTAAGAGTCACAACAGCTTAGCACGGGATGATCAGATGTGACCTTAGCATTTTCATGATGCACACACACACACACACACACACACACACACACACACACACACACACACACACACACACACACACACACACACACACACACACACACACACACAGGAAAGAGAATAGGAGCAAAACCTTTGCAAAGAGACTATGGTACATCCTAAACAATAACTGCTAAGAGTTACGACCCTTGCTAGGATTATGCCACTGCACACCTTCCACCTCTTCCCTGGTGATTTATCTCTTGTCTGCCAATAAAGCTCAACATGGAAATGTCACATGTGCAAAAGAGCTGCCCTCAGCCCTAGCGGTAAGCCCATGCAGCATTAAGAGGGGGATTCATTAAACTGTCAGCGTAAATTTTGATCCGAGGGTAGTTTGCAGAGTGAGGGGGATGAACTGTGGAAAGCACTAGACAAAAAGAGGCAGCAGAAGAGATTGCTGCAAAGCATTCGGTAGATTGGGAAATAAAGATAGAAAGATAGAGCTGAGAGTGGGTAAAAAAAGGAGAACGGCCAGATGGGAGAAAGATGAAAGGAAGGTGTGCTCAGGGTGACACGTCCAGAATGAGTAAGGGTAATGGCCCTATGATACGTAGAGGGAAATCTGTCAGGGTGAAGGTTGAAAGGCTGCTTCGTACAAGAAATGGGTAGACCATCGACCGGAGTGAAATTGGATATTAATGAAAAACACAGGAAGGGTGGAACCACTAATTTATCCAGGGAGAAGTGAGGAAAGGAGAAATCACCATCAAGGTCAAATGAACAGAAGTTTCTATGCTATAGATGAACCGTAGCTTGTGTTCTTGAGCCTCCGTAGTGCACCGTCACCCACGCCCGCATTTGAAAAAATGTGTGCCTCAACTCAGAGTCATTTGTTTTTTCCGGGTGATTCATAGTTAAGCGGCTCATCTGTATACATGGTGGCGATAAGAAAGTAAAATGAGAAGGAATCCCGCGGTTTGTTTCTAAATCCATTAATATATCACAGTGTGCATGGTTGATATTTCCCCTCAAGGCTCTATCTGCTGTGACTTTAATCATGATTAATCCAAATAACCATGTTTTTAAAGAGGTTGACGGGAGGGAGGGAGGGAGGGAGGGAGGGAGGAGGGTGGGGGCAGTTGTGCCAAAGATCCTCCTCTTCAGTGGAAAGAAAAGAGAGGAAAGCGAGGAAAACAGTGGATGTAAATAAAAGTGGCAGCCCCTCGGGTATCTCTCTCCCTAAATAACCTGGGAGCTGTGAAGGAGTCACTAATTACCCCTCCCACAGAAGATGGGAGGGTGGGTGGGGTGAGGGGAACAGAGTAACAGCCAGTCACACTCGCACAACAGAATTAGCCCGAGCCTGTCAGTGTCAGAGGCTATCACGGGGAGATAACGAGGAACAGATCCATAGATCGTGTAAGGCAAATGACAGCATCACGCCCGGCTGCCTGTTTCGCAGACAGGAAATGAAGTGATATATACTGCATGTATCAAGGCCATAGATCGTCAAAAACAGAGCACGGAATCGGGGTGACGAGAACATACTACTAACTGCAGCATGGTGGACAGACTGTCACAAAATGACCAGATGAATCAGAGAGGATGTCACCATGGCAGATCATCAAGAACTGATAACAGGGCAACAGACTGTAAAACATGGAGGAAAAAGAGAAATCCAAGGAATACGACAACAGTCGTACTGTGTGCCCATGAGCAGAAGTGATACTCAATGCAAAAATTATTGCTGTCACTAAAACACGGCTACTTTTAACAATACTGAGAGGAAAGAGCGTAAAAAAGGAATGAAACATTATACACCCCCCTTGGCCAGTGTGAATAGGCCTTAATTACAATCTCTTTTCACTTGTTTTCAGTTTACATTTCTCCACTGCTGATGATACACCGAGCCTTTTTTTCTCTCTCTTTTCCAACCTCCATCCTTTCAGCACTTTTTCTGAATTCATGTCTCCTTTTCCCATTCTGTGTTGACCCCCGCTCTCATGCATTTCAAAATAGCTGCCTATCTTACATCTTCTTCATTATCGGGAGGAACGAGCACATTGTGTTTCGATGGAAACTGAAGCACAATAATATGGAAACAATTACAGTCTCTTATTCGTCTCTCTCTTTATCTTTCTCCTCTCTTTAGGAACTCATGCTGCCTTCGACCATGAGAGAATGAGTCACGGAGAGAAGAGCTGAGAAAAGAAAGAAGCAGAGAGAGAAAAAGAAAGTGATAAAAAAAATTTTTAAAAAGGAAGCAGAAGAGACCAAAAAAAAGTTTAAAAAGACCAGATCATTATGGGAACGCAGTCAAGCCAATCCCGTACTTTGGCCATCCAATCTCCTGAGGGCCCAGGGGACAAAGCAGGTGGAGAAGGACAGGCTGCCAAGTAGACCAGCCAATGTGATGGACAGACAAAGGATAGGCTGCATTCCCTTCCTCTCCACTTATCTGCAGGTAACCTCCCTGGCCTCTGCAAGAGTTCTTCTTGCTGGAACGTTAAAGAGAAATGTGAATAAGAGGCAAAAAAATACATGTACAACTTCAGAAGACATGAAACAGCATGGAGATTTTAAAGAATATTTGATGCTGCATATATTTATTTTTATATAAGATTTTAAAGGGAAGTTTAAGACAAGTTTTCTCACAGATATCTATACTATACCTTGAATTGGGAAAATGGTAATCCATCTTTTCTTGAGGACAATCTTATTTGCAAAGGAAGTCCTTGGTGTACAGATGAGCTGAGCAGCTAAATGCAATACTGTATAGAGACTGCTACATCTACAGTATTTTCTGGGATGAAAGTGAAACGTAGTCAGTCAATCGTATAGATCTCTCACTGTTACACTGAATATATAGTGATGGAGCGATCGCTTTCCTTGTTGACACACTAACACAAGAGATTCTCCACAACAGCAACCTGCCTTCACAGTGTGTGGATGTTGTGGGAGCGACAGAGGCTGGAGAAATGGTGAGCAAAGAGCCTGACCACTTGCTCACAGGCCAGACCAATGGCAAGAGCAGCTTGGCAGACAAGTTACCTGGGACAATGACCGTGCGCTCTGTGCTTCTCAATCGAGACTCCCCCGATATCGAAAGTCGCCTCAAGCGGCGCCGCAACCGCACCCACCAGGTCCGCTTCAAAGACCTGGAGGATGGTAGCAGCAGCAGTGGCAATAGTGGAACAGGGGAAAACAATAGCCATCAGAAGCCTGTCAAAGACTGTGACAGTCCACATCCTCTTCGCAAACACAGCAGCAGGTCCACCCTGCCATGGACTGACAGGGACAGGCCACAGACCAAGGATCTACCTGGCCAAACCTCTGTGGTTGGGGCTGTGCGTGGTGACATGGCGAGCACTATAGAGGTGGTGGCTGCCTTTTTAGCTCGAGCGCCTCCTCATCCATTGACACCTGGTCCTACACGTCGAACCTGGGCACCACCGCAGGCTAACTCCCTAACCTTGCCAATGACACGCAGGCCGAGTACAAGCACCAGCACAGCCATTCAGACCTCCCCATGCCTGAAAAAGCCCCAATCTCTCCCTTCCTCCCACACTCGTAGCCACAGCCTTGGGGACTCAGTTGGGGTGGATGGGGATGACGAACATGACTCTCAAGACGAGTTCCTTACTCACAACCATGTGTTGTTACCTGCGTCCAAAGATCAGAACGGCCCTCCTGGCCCAGGGGAGCGAACTGTGGTGGAACGAAGGTCTAAAGTATCAAGAACCGAAATTAAGTCTGCTGTAAAACCCTCAAGGCACAGCTGCCCCCCTTTAGTCCTTCAAAATGCTGAGCCATACCACTGTTCCTCTGTATCCTGCCGAGATGGCCCCAAACGTCAGGGAAGCATTACTCCCTCAGCGATCAGGAGGAGAAAGCGTCTAAATAGGACAACGAGTGATCCTGGAAAGGAAGTGCACTACTGCACCACTCCCACACAGACTGAAAGTCCCCGTCCATCCCCACCCCCTTCAAATACCAAACTCTGTACCACTCAAGTTCAGACTGAGAGCCCACCCCCTCCTTTAAGTTCAAGGTACAGCACCACCCAGAGTCAAACTGAAAATCACCATTCTCCACCTTCAAGTGAGGAACAATGCACAACCCAAATTCAGACCACCAGTACCAATCCAACCCTACCTCTGAATGCTCAACAGTGTACCGCTCAAATACAAACAAGCTCTCCCAGTCACTCTTCTCCTGATCGTAAACTTTCCACTACACAGACACAAACTAAAAGCCCGTTTGCTTCCCCACCTTTAATACCATCACCCAGCTCAGTGCAAATTCTGTGCAAGCCTATATCCCCAACAGTGACTCCAGACCCTCCTACTACCCAAACAACTACTGTGCCTTATTGTACATCTCCCCCACCTACAAGTGCACCAATACAAACTCCTGAGCACTGCACAAAGCTACCTTGTACTTCTCCAGCCAAGTTAGCTTCCACAGCCCCACCTCCTCCCAAAGCACTTTCCATTCCTTGCGCCACTTCTGTACCTACTGTTACCCAACTCCCAGTCCCCTATTACACTGTTGTGTCCCCACCAACAACACCCAGCACAGCCGCAGTCTGCTCCAGTGCTTCTTCAGCTGCATCGCCATGCCCCACCCAAAACTGCACCCCCCTTATGTCAAACGTGGTGTCATTCCCTCAGTTAACCCGCTCCACCTCTACCCCAACTATAACACCCATTGTAACTCCTGCTGATCCCACCAAACAGCCAACCCCTGCCCCAAATGTAATACATCAACCACCATCAGCAGCATCAAATGCTACACCTTCATCAAATGTAACTCCCTGTACATTTGTTACTCAAACTGCCATATCTTGCACATCCATATCATATTACACAACTACACATGCAGTTGGTCCCCATGCACCTCACTTGAACCCAACTGCACCTTCTTATGCCACAGTTATTCAAACTGTCTCTCATTGCAACATCCCATGTCAAACTTTGCAAAATACCTCTTCTGCTTGCACAGGCATAACCCCTTATTCCTCCCCCGTCCCAAAACTGAAATCTTGCACTTCTCCGCCTCCGCTTGTGAAGACCTATGTGTCCACTCTTGCAAATGTTCAACAATGTGCAACACCAACTAAAGCCATTCCTCTGTACTCTTCCACATTTCGTGCTGCACCACCGTACACCCCCCCTTCTCAGACCCCGTACAATGCTCAGGATAAGAGGGGCATTCGACTTCCACCTCCTCCTCCACCGCCTCCACCATACACACCACGAAAAAAGGGAAATGATCCGCCAGGTCCTGCAGTCCGAACACCCATGCTCAGGGCAGACAGCAAGGTCAGCAACAAAGATAAAGATAGAGAGAAGGAAAAAAAGGAGGATATAAAAGACTCACCAAAGCTCTGTGAGAGAGCCAGCTCTCTGAAGCACAGAGCTCAAACTCCGCCAGTTGCTGTGATGAAGGGAGAGAAGCAGTCCTCCTCCTCCTCCTCCTCTCCTGCCAAGGCCTGTTTTAAGCCCAGCTGTCTTAGCTCAGCCCAGGCTCAGCTTGGGGCGCTACACAAAATGCTCTGCTCAGGAGCCAACGTCAGGCCGAACACCCCCAACAGCCAACACGCTCTCCCTCCAAATCAGCAGGGATGCTCTGGATCCAGGGGCTGCTCTGCTTCTGGGGGGCGGCCTACAGCTGGGCCCCTGACTGCCACCCAAGCTGATACTCTGAGACAGGTCCAGGAAATTCTGGGAGGGTTGGTGTCTGGGGCCAGGTGTAAATTGGACCCATCCAGGGTGACAGAAAAGCTCTTGAGTCCCAATGGCCCTCTGCATGATATTCGTAGCTTGCAGACTCAACTTCACAGCCTGGAGGGGGTCCTGGAGACCAGCCAGAACACCATTAAGGTCCTGCTGGATGTCATTCAAGACCTTGAGAAGAAGGAAGCTGAGAGAGATGGGTGAGGCTATATTTAATTTCAGTGAGACAATTTACATAATGAAAAAGTGAACCTGCTTTGAATGTTATTAGACAATTAAATGACTGTTATCAGTTGTCACCCACAGATCACGCGCACCCTGCTGTACCCACTAGTAAGCCAGGAGGTGCAGTATCATTCTTTCTGATCACTGGTTGACAGAAAGTGACTTTTATGTAAGCCACATGAATAACACATAAACTCTCCAGTGTACGTTTCACCCTGGTAAGACAGAAAACTGAGACTTCTAAATTGTGATTATTATGAACAAGTCTGTTTAAATTAAAACTATGATCTTTAAGTGCTTCACTTGAGACTTTGGTGACTTTGGGGATTACTATAACATAACCAAACAACCAGTCAACAATAAACTTCATATCAACAGTAATAGAAAACAAAGAGAAAGCACAAGTCTCATATGCACCTGGGTTCATCTGATTTATAAAGCAATAATGTACTACTAAGCCTATTTGTTGATGATCTACTGGCTGTATTTTTTTGCCACAATAACAACTGATAATTGACATTTTACAGTTTCTCTCAAACATAGAAAAAACACCATAGTTAACCTGCAAAAGACTGTAACGTGACCCGAACCTTTCAGAATAGGCTTTTGTCTCAATGAATAAGTTACTCCTGCCAAAAAATGACAAGCTCATTTGACACTGTGTAAACCAGAGTCATCAGAATGTTTCGGTATTTGGTCGAAATAACTCTACAAGTGATTTCCTCATCTTCTAATTTCCCTAAAAAGTTTTGTTCTACATGTTTCTATTGACAGTGTTTCTATTGACTATATTGCATTCGGCTTATTTTCCTGATGATAACTGAGTGCTGTTGTGTATCAAAGTGAATTCAGATGATTTATCATGCAGTGTTTATTGCATACTTTGTAGAGCAAAAGTACACATACATTAGCATGTAATGTGATGAATAAAAATTTCCTGCAATTATCATACAACATAGTAAATTGCAGTAAACAGACCATAAAATGTAAACATAATTGCAAAGTACCCCCCCCCCCCCCCCCCCCCCCCCCCCCACCCCCACCACCACCACCACCACCACATAGATTGTCATCGCTTTAAGCACATAGCGTGGAAACAAGACACGGTTTTCTAGTATTCTACATCAATAAACAGTGCTGGAATCACTGGACATCCTGTTACTCTGTTGGCCACAGATTCTCAGCCACCTCACACCTAATGTGTTCGCTTTCAGTGTAAAAGAGAAAGAACCATTGAATGCCGCATCCGTCCTCTGCACTCTCCTGGATCTTCTTACATTCATGGCAGGCTGCTTGCCCTATAAAATGAGTTGGCTCTTCAGTGTTAACAAACTGTTGTAACTCTGTTGCTCTCAAGCTCTATAAAATATATACATACACCTGGATCACCAGATTTTGGTTTTCTGGTGGACTATTCTGCATTTAATGACATACATAATAAAGTGCAAAACTATTTTTTAAAAAATGGTAAATGGCCTGTATTTATAATAGCGCTTTACTAGTCCCTAAGGACCCCAAAGCGCTTTACACATTCAGTCATCCACCCATTCACACACACATTCACACACTGGTGATGGCAAGCTACATTGTAGCCACAGCCACCCTGGGGCGCACTGACAGAGGCGAGGCTGCCGAACACTGGCGCCACCGGGCCTTCTGACCACCACCAAACACAAAAAAGTCTGCTTTTAATTACAAAGACATGCCAAGGTTGTTAGCTATTTGCTTAAATGTCCTAAAAGATATTAGCAAATGCTAAATAACAGACGATAACAAAGAGAAATACTCTCTTTGATGTGCATACATTTAAAGCTGAAGGTTTTCAGATATTGTGTGTGACAGTTTGGACTGTTATTGAAGAATTGAGCCAAAGCAACTGGGAACAACCGAAGCTTGTTGAGCCCAAACTCTAAAAATATGCAATACACATACATGCGCAAATCTTACATGACAGCAGGGTCAGCACATTTTAATAGTTTGCTGGACTGTTCCGCAAGTAGAGCTCATTTCCTGAGCTTGCTATTAAAAAAGGCTGTTGGCCTTTTTAAAAAAATCACACAGTCTGGAATTTAATTCTAGAAATTTCACACACTAGTGAAGATGGCCCCGGATCACACCATTGTTCTTTGGCACCACGTGCCCAAGGTGGTTTCGAAAAGATAGTGTTACCAGTAGTGTGAAAGGTGCTGCTGCCTGGGGTTAAATCAAGAGCCTCAAAAGGGCTTGTTTGGTTTTAGTGTGAAAGCCCTGGGCTAAAAGAGGAGCTATCCCACAACTGAAGCTGTAAATATGAAATGACTGCAACCCTTGGGCTAATGGAACTGTAAACCCAAGGCTACCAGAGCCTTGCAGCACAGTTCCAAGCACAGTGTGAGAAGCCATCTGTTAATTTTTAACAGTCAATCGCTCAGCCTTTATTAAATTTAGAAAGATGGATAGATATCAAAGCCAGACATAACAGCGCTTTGCACTAATAGACTATCTCTTCTCTCATGGAACGGAGCAGACAAGTGGGTTGTTGTAGACAGATTATTCTTCACCAAAAAGGGAATATCCACAGCCCAGCAGTAATAACTTTCCAGCATCGTGTGCTCTGAATATTACAGATAGATGGTTGTTGCGCCTAAGCCTTGCTGTGATGAAGCTCCTCTATTTATAGCCAATCCCCCTACTGCACACAGTGTCAATACAAAGCTCTGTGGACAGAACACAATATAAATTTGGTCAGAGTGAAAAAGGCAAAAGCTAAAACGGCAGGTTGAGCGACAGAAAGAGGAAAACGCAACACCAGATTGAGCAGCAGCAGAAAGCAGGGGAGCATCTGTAGTTATTTTTACGACGTCTCATGTCAGTCAGGCAAGTGTCAGCTCTCAATATGCTGAGGAACTGATCTCATGTCAGACCACGGGGAGGCTTATGGGAGTTTGGGCGCACCTATTTCGCGAAGCCTTGTTCCTCATGCATGTATGCAGCAGGCGGGAGAGATTGTCATCAAGTGGTTTCAGATGCTCCATGCCTCTTTAGTGTAAAGCCATTCTCATCAAGTCTTTAATTAATCTGCTTCCTACATTGTAAGCAGCTTAGTAATTTCTTCTGCCTTATCATTCCAAAATAGTACATGTTTGCGGGGGGGACGCGAAAGAAAAATCATGGATACACAGGAAGGGATGCGTGTCTGTGAATCCATGGAAAGACTTGACTGATGTCTGAGCAGCGTAATCCAAATCACAGTGTTAACACTAATGCCAGCCCTTTGAAGACATCTGAACATGTGACTGAACAGCCTACTGTCTCATAAAGTGACACATCTTGCATGTTCCAGTATTTAAATTCAGTCCCCGGCCTTGTGCACGCAGACTTGACTTCTACCTCATAAGCATTATTTTATGCCTGGAGTGATATAGTGACTCATGGTTTACGTAACCGACCGAGCCCGTTGGAAGGGGTATCGTTCATTAAAAAATGATCAGGGGTGATTTCAGGGAGGAGATTGGTTTATATTCAGGACTTCGTGTGCCAAAAATTCGACTCAGCGAGGGAAAAATGATAACCTCAATATGTCTTTGTGGGCTCACACAAACACAAAACCATTCCTCTTTTATTTTGTTCCCCTGATATGTCATCTCTGCGCTTCTCAACAGAAGACATTCCTACAGAACCGGACAGGACATCGAGAACTGTGGGACCTGCAGGGACTGCGCGTGCATCATCTACAGGTACGTGGATGTATACGTATTTGGAAATCTGACTGTTTATTGCTTGCATCACACGTGAGCACCGAGAGCACAGAGCTTGTGTCGGTGCACAGTTATGTGCATCACGCTGTCACTTTGAGTCACATCAGAAGTTCAGTTTTATGGCTTGGTAGGATTGCCATTCTGCTCTGTGTGACAGCACGGACGGATATGAAGCACTCTGAGTATGGCCACTCGTTGCATAAACACCGCTGCCAGTTTTGATCACTGAACGCATTTATAAGAGCTGCATTAATCGCAATCATTCTCCTGCTCCTCCTCTAAATTAATAGGCTAAACAAGAAACACAGACTTAAGTCATGCACCTGTGTTCAAACCACTTTTTCCCCCTCCCTCTCCCCTTTTTGCTCCTCTCATTTTTCAACTCTCGTCATCTCTCTTTTAGACACACACAGGCACTCACACACACATAGAGTGACTCCAGAATCATTCTGCTCTGAGATTTGAATTAAAATCAGTCAATTAACAAACAGGATTTCACACTTTGTGAGAGGGTGAAAAAAGAACAGAAAAGTGGGGATTGTGACAAAATTGAAATCCGTGTCTCCTGCTTGTACATGTCAAAAACTGTGGGGGAGGGGAGGGGGTCCTTCAGAGAGGAGACAAGAGGAGAAATGAAACCCATGATAGAATAGGAGGGGTGACAAGAGTGCTTGCATGCGTGGATGTAATTTGATTATGGCAGGATTAAAGCAGTACTCTGATTATTAAAACTTTCATTTAAACACCTCGGATGGGGGCTAAGAAATTATTTCATAAATCTGCGAACGAATAACTCAATTAAGGAGACAAAATTCATCATCAGTCTTTTTAATTGTGGTCTGGAGCGGCGAAAAGTGACATACATTCACCTCAGACTGATTACTTCCAGTGATTCGATTCCGTGCCCACTCGCTCGTTTGTTATTTATTATTTTGCTTATTATTTTATTAATAAGGTGTTTCCTGTAGCTGCGACGTATCCTCGACCTTAACTCCATTATCAAGCAAATGGCATTATAACTGAAGCTTAGTTACTGTAAACCACATAAATGATTCAATCAAACTATTATCCTAATCTGATTGTATTCAGTAATTATACTGTGTGTGGAGAGCCCCTCTGTCAAAACACATGGAAAAGACAGTGGGGGCGACAGTTGAGGACAAGAAAGCAAAAAAGAAAATAAAAAACAGAGAGATCTAAGAGAAAAGAGAGATTTAAAATGAAAGATGAAAAGAGGGAGAAGAGGCCTATAAGAAAAGTGATTGAGTTGGAAGCTAAATAGGGGTTCATCTTGAAATATTGCCACATTACTCCTCAGGAATGTCTGAAGCAGCGACACTTCCTAATGTTAAAGTAAAAAAAAGAAGAGAGATTCAAAAGTTATCACTCTGGGATGTTCTTCGCAGTTTTTTTTCTCTCGGGTAGCAGTTCTGAAATATTTGACTTAATACTGCGACCTGCCGATGACATCACAAGCCTCGGTTTTATGGTCAGATGAGGACTTATCAGTCAATCTGCCGCCGAGTCGACATGCTTCTTTCCATGTGTGACAAGAGGATTTTCCTGCTTTGAAAGGGGGGGGGGGGTGGATTCTCTTTTCTCTGCGACTCAAGTAGAGCCGAGTTTAGAAAAAGAGAAGTTGGCAGCAGTACAGAAGAAGGTGAAGATAAAGCGTAGCCTGAAAAAGTGAGTGATGGAAAAGCCCTGAAATCTGACAAGGCAGATTTCATCAATTAAGAAGCTTCTTGGAATCTTAGTCTTCGAAGAAAAGCCCAGCTCAGCACGCCGCACTCTGCCAATCTAGTTGAAAAGCTGAGATGGGAGTTTATTCAGAAAAATGAATTCCATTTCAGAATTTTTGTGCAAGACTATTTGTCATTGACAAGTCAGCCGCAACAAATTTTAGCCGAGTGATGTGACCGAGATTCATTTCAAAGCGAAATAAAGAGTATTTATTTTCACGGATCAGATAGGTACTTGTATAAAAAGGGTCGCGATAAGCTCGCAGGTCAATACCGCTACAATCAAACCGTTGTTTTGGTTAGTTGGCCGCCAGCTCGTACATGTTCCTCAGGCATGTGGTGCTGGTGCTTAGCCTTTGATAAAAGTGGCTGCATGCTTGCCACATCGAAAAGGAGCCAGCAGAGGTTGTTTGCGATGGATGGATGGATGGATGGTTTGGTCGTTTGGGTCCAAAGTTCAAACTACTGACCTCAGTGGCTCTGTGAGGGTCTAAGGCAAGAAACTACACAAATGCAGATTTTTCTCCTGATGATTTTCTTCCTCTAGTAATGACCCCCAGCCTCCACTGCATAATGCAGTGTAATGTTCAGGTTTCAAACCTGCTAAAATGCGACCAGATTATTAAAAGGCACAGAGGCAGAGCTGGTGCCAGCACTGGCAGGGCAGCGGCAGAAAAGAGGACTTTTCTGCATTTTTGATTCACTGCACTCAAAGTGCTTTTTTTGGCTGTGCCACACAGCTGTTTCTGGTATGGACACAAGCTGAAACCATAGTATGTTTTTGTGTTAGATTTCATCTACATTTAATCTGATTTTTCTTCCATTGCAATTTTAAGGAAAGATTTTGAGTTAAATCTTATACCTGGTGTTGTTGAGCAAAATTGAGTTGAAAGACACAGTTCAGTTCAGTATTTGTCCTGAGTGATCCTGAAATCCAATTAACAATAATCATCAGTGTTTGGCTTACAGCTTGCAGGTGGAAAGAGTTAATGCAACGATACATTCTAGTAGAGAGTCTGCAGTTTTCAAACACAGCAATTACACTACGCTTTTGATCCTGTGTAGTAAGTGTTTTTTCTCCTGATTGCCTCAAAGGTCGAGAAAATCCATATTATTCTTTTCAGACTTTGCTTTTGTGACCAGGACAATGACATTTTTAAATTTAATTACTGGTTACCAAAGGGAAGTTTGAGGCGTAATCAATCAGAAATAACAAAGAAAAGAAAAAAACATCCAACTTATTGTCTAGGAAAAAGTTATGTTACGTAATGATATGTGTAAGAGTGGGATTGTAAACCTTGGAGGAAAAAAAGGACAAAATCTAACCCTCACTTTAATGCAGGCACCAAGCTGGATATGATAAGCATCTCTTTAAAAAAAACATAAACACCTAACAACATCATGAATATGTTAAGCACAAAGTTGTTATGATACATGTGTATTTAAGCATGCCTTTGTGTGTTTGCGCACAGGGCTTTGTTCTCTAGTTTCTCAGGACATCGGCAGAGCTTATATCAAAATGCTAATGACACTTTAAGCATGCAAATGTAGATTCTAGTGGCTACAGAGAGAAACATTCTGAGCATTTTGTACCCAAACACGGTTCATAAACAAACACTTCATTTGTTCTGCCTTTTTTTTAAGGTCTCATTTTACAGGACGAATAATGCATGATGTATCTGATGTTATTTATCCAGCACCACTGGCACATTAACTGCATATTAAAATGTGAATTCGATTGTGTGGCCATGCAGGAGTGTTAATTAGTGAATGCGTTTGTGATCCCCACCCCCTTCTCTCCCTGTTATTCTTTTTGCTAATGGCGAATGTGCTGTATGAAATGAAGTAGGGAGGTCTAACAAGGAGCTGTTGTGCTTAATCCCCGTGGAGTGTACGGAGACAGCAGCCTAATCAGATCTGTACTCTGCTGCTTTATCTCTGCAACTGCTCTGTCTATTGCTCGATCACGCGTTTCGCTGGAGGAGCTTGATGGGCCGCGACTCTGAGACGGATTAATGACTCCGTGGACGATATGTTTTCATCTGAACTATGAGTCTACTAAAGTTTGCTCTTTTTTTCCTTTCTTTAAAACAAAACCTTCGTCGCCTTCAGTGAACAGCAGATAATTGAGGGGAAAAAGGAGTGCTGAGGAAGCATTTCTGCCTTTCTTGTTTTCCTTTTCGCTGACTTTTATCCACGGAGATATCACTCGTGTTTGTTGCCAATCTTGTGTGTGGCCTTGTTCCACGCTCATATTGTTTTCTCTCCATTGCTCTCATTTAGTCAGACTCTTTAAACAATTGTCAATGAGTGCCTGTTCACATCAGTGATATGCATATGCATGCCCAGGCACGGTGGTGACAGAGGATTTCGTTTGCGTGTCTCGTAAGAATCGGGCCGTAGACTGATCCATCGGGATGATTTGAGATGAACATTTTGTGACAGTGCCTACAGTAAGAGTTCTTTGCTCCCCAATCCCACCACACACCGACCGTGAATCAGCGCTTCCTGACGCACAGCTCCACTGGCACAACATTGCACGACAGATATTCGCACGCTGTCCCTCGATTGTGATAGACCCCAGAGAGAGTTGGCTGAGAATAAGAGAGTCTGGAGACTGGGCGTGGGAGATGAATTGCGGATGACTCTCGATGCATCTCAATTTCTCCTTTTTTTAAAAAAAAAATTTGGCAAGTGTCCCATCCCTTCTTCTCTTACTTTTTCCCCTGCGCAAATGTCTAACTCTTGTGTGCAGTGAAATATTAATCCACATCAAGAATTCATCACAACGGCTTTAAAAGATTTTAAAAAGTAATAATAGTGCCGGGGGAGACTTGGAGTCATCTCTTTGTTGGCTCGATATGGGTGGAGGATGATTGCCAGAGACGCTTGTCCAGTGGATTTCTGTGATGGAGCAGCTCTGCATGCCTTGCATGATTAAACATGCAGCACAATGCAAGCTGAGTTTCAGACAGAATTAATTGATTGAGAGAACAAATTGATTGTTTGTTTTTTTTGTTTGTTTTTTAAACAGCATGTGGCTTTTTTTGTGATTCTGTCAAGCTGTGAAAGGCTGAACAAGGGAATAAAGAGAAGCACACTAAAGTGAAGAACCTAGTAAGAAAATTCATAGTGTCTTTTCAGGAACTCAAGTGAGTGTTAAGAGTTGTGGGCTGTGTTGCATAGAGCCCTCATTCATACTACTCTTGGCCTCTGTAATATGCTTCTGTCTCCTTCCCTATCGCCAGAGTGCCACTTCACAGCTCGGTCTCACGTTTCTTTCCACCACCTTTGAATCACCTTCTCATCTGGCCCAGAAGGGCATAGCAGTCCAATTCAAATATTCTCCACATGTTCCTAACTGTGGCCCATAGCTACAAGACAGCTTCTCATTGTCCTGCTTTTATCCAGACGAATATGCTATTTTACAGGCATCAGAAAGAGGCGCCTTTTCCCACAGATTGCTTGTGTCACTTCCTCTGCTCTGCCCCCACTTCTCCGTTCTCCCCGCCTTGAATATAAATACATTTCACACCTAAATGGGGATGAGGTGAAGTGGTGCAAACTGGCAACTCTGGATTGGGTATAGCAGCAGCAGGAAAGAAGGATGAGAGGAACATCAGAGAGGTGTTTAGTGGGAACAATTGCTACTTACAGCACTGGATTCCCTTCAATAGATAAATGAACCATGACCCCAACATGTTTCTATGCACAGTTTACTGAGGCAAATCAACAATTGCACTATACATGCAGTATGCAAATCAGTAGACACTCGTCCCAAAAAAGTCTGCACCCCGATGTGCACATATTTAACAGAGCTCCCCTTGAAACACAGTGATGTGTGAACTAATTATAGATGAACTTCTTATGTTCACGTACACAAGGATATGTCTGAACCTGTATGTAGCCTCAAGGCTTTCATTAAACATTGACGATTCTCTTCCATTATCATAACAGGGAGTGAGAAGACCTGACTGAATAGAATAGAAAATGAATTCTCAGGGGGGAAAAATACAGAGAGGAAGAAAGAGGAGGAGGAGGAGGAAAAGAGTGCATCTGTACTTGAAGAAGCAATGGAGCAAAGCGGGGAGGAAGATGAAACACAAAACCTACTTTTATGAAACATAAACCATACAAAGTATAATTTAGTGACAGAGGGACCTGAGTGTGTTTGTGTAAAAGAGAGTGAGCAGACGTCGTCCAGACTTGACTGTCACATACAGCGTCAGTCTCACAAATCAAGCAAACTCCATCTGTTCCACCATTAATCTGATTTGCTTCTACATTGCAGGGCCAAGTCTGCAATCATTTAAGTGAATGGTCCTTATTTTGAGGGGTTCCTCCAGTCCTGTGACATCATCTGTGCAGCAGCAGTGACAGTTTCGGGAGCAATGTAGTACTAGTGCTGTGATTTGTGACCTCAAAGACGGTGTAAAGAACCCTCCACTGAGACTGAGCTTCCTCTGCTGATGCTAACATGCCTATGGTCCTAAATGTAAAAAACTGTAAAGTCTAGTGGCAGGTTTCTGCTTGTTTTTTCTTTTTTACTGTTTATTTTATTTTATGGTCCACAATTTTTTTTAACATTCTGGTGTGATGTCAAAGCATTGTCAACAACTGCAACGCACCCCCCCTTTTTTTTCAGAAAAAAAGCTCTACGACCCAATGAACACCTGCTTATTCATCACCAAACAGCAGGCAGATGTAATTAAGGTCCATCCACTTATCTAGCAATTTGCTTGTCACCCCTGGGCACTAGTTCCACTTGCACAGCTCACCCTCGAATATATTTTATATCCCATCATATGTGAGTCAGTGACATCCTTTGATCCTATATGTTTCACTTCCATCACACTAAATAAAGTTTCTGTTTCTGTCATTGCGTGTTTTTCACCATCTTTTAAATTACTGCCATCTTGTGGCCACAGTTGGCTATTGTCTCTGGAAGCATGCTTAACTCTGCTTTAATACAATTCCTCTGGAATCTGTAGTATTTGCCAGTTTTATGGAAATGTCCATGTCCTTTTAAAAAAAGGCTGGAGTTGGGCGAGCCAGAAGGCCAGCAGCTTTTTATTCTGATTATTTACACATGAACATTGTGGTTAACTTGAGAAACTGATGTGAGACTTTTATGCTAGACAAACTGTAGCTGACTCTACTTTCATCGGTCTGTTACCATATCTGTGTTGTATGGAAACAATAGCAAGTAAAGTAGGAGGATCAATTTTCTCTCACTAACCAGCTTGACTAATATGTAAGATGGAGAAGAGGAGGTTCGCCGCATTCAAACATTTTGTTGCAAGAGCAAAAATAAACAGAATAGCTCTTAGACATGATATATTCAAAAATAATTTAGTTACCAGTCAAAACAATTTTAACTGAATCCTGAGGCTAAAGCTGTCAACATCCAGTATCCAGGTGTATCCCGATCTAAACTGCCCATAACTGAGCTTGGATTTGCTTTTATGGATGTCTTCTACATCCAGAGTGTGAGCACTCCATGGGAAATTGATCCAAACATACAAGCATGAATTCTTTACTGTACAACCTAAGCAAATGGAGGGAAAAAACTAGAGAGAGAAACAGAGAGAGACATGTAAATGGAAAGTGATAGAAAGACAACAAAAAGCTGATACCTGGTATATTGCGAATGTAACTGGATATGACACGTTTTTGTCTCTCTAAAGAAAGATTTGTCAGAGTCTTGACAGTGACCTTTTGCTAACAACCCCATCAGAGCTTTAAGACCTGTGTTGATGTTGGGGCATGTGTGTGCACATGTGCACGTCTTCCCCCCGTGGATGAGCCTGATAATGGAGAAGTGGTGTGTGTGAAATGTGTAAAGGGCAAGGCAGGCAGTTCTTCTGCAGTAATCCATCTTTACTTCAGGGCTGAGCCATGGATCAACAGGCATCTCGCGGGGGAGAGGGAGAAAACACACTGTAGGCATCAATCTCATTCATATGAATCTACACAGTCGAAATGTTCAGCCAGCTGGAGCACGAGATTTTCACAGTGAGAAAACAAGAAAATAGACATGAAGAGCATTATTGGCTCTACATACTTATTTTTTTAAAATTTTTATCTTGAACTGCTGACAGCACTACAGCTAGGTCAGAAAAGGCACCGTGGTATGTGACGTGTTCATAGTGCATACATTGAAAACATGTTTGTCCCAGACCATTCAGAGGAGATGTGAAACCATAAAATTGTTTTATGTCCTTACAAATGTGTATCCATCCACTCGTGAGTTTGTTTGTGTGTGGAAATGACAAATATAAACCTGGGTGTGAAACAGAAGGGTGAGAGACACACCAAGAAAAACAGGAGAGCGAAAACCCTTGTTCATGCTGCTAATCACATACCGAACTTGTGCCAACAGTGAGTGCCAGATGGTGCCCATCACCATTGTGCCATGTCTTTGAAACAGGGAGGAGAGAGGAAGATCAAGAGTGGCATGTGGAACAGGGAAGCTCTGCCTAATGTGGATGATGTGTCATATAAATAATAATCAGGCTAGAATCTCACCCACAGCTAAATTAGATCCCTAAAGCTCATCCACTAGCACCCACTCTCAATCTTCTCCCTGCTTTGGCACTGTGCCTCTGTCATTATCAGAGATGATCAATAGATGCGATATTAAATGCTAAACGCCAACTCTGGAATTCTTTTTTCCATTGCTCTAATAGTATTCGTGGGGACCACTTTATTTTGGGTGATATAAGTGGTAACTGTCTGCTTGATTGAGGATAATAAGTCAGTGTATAATGTTTTATAGGCCCATTATAGTGTTGTTTTTGAGTTGGCAATTTGTATGAATATCCCTTTGGTTGGTGTTTCACTTCCAACATAAACTCTGGGGCATGATAGAAATTAAACATCAGTAGATCGTGATCTCCATTCTCATTACAGACAAATATGTTTATACGTCTCCTAAACTAAACTCTGGAAGACAAGATGAAAAACAATGCTATAGAGCCATTTTTTATTAAAGTAACACTACAGCTTCACCATTTTGATCAGCCTTACTTCATGTAAAATCAACTGGCATATTCTACCAGCCAATTCTGTTAGTGCAACAATCCTTCAGCCCAGTATCACCCAAAACATGTAATAGACACGCTGGTCCATTTCACACTTTGCCTCTCTAAAACATGAAATGGATACGCATGCAGAAGTTGCATTAGTGCATGCAATTGGTGCAATACGAGCAGGGTAAATCTCTTGCTGGTAATCTCCCTGCATTACCAGCAGAGGGAGATAATATATTTAAAGCCACAAAGTTGGTAGTGAGCAAAAAAATTATTAAGTATATTCCAGGGTCCTTCATCGTTAGAATCGATTGACTTGAAATAAAAAATGTCCTTCTGCTATTAATGCAGCTTACTGCAACTTAAAGCAACTTCTGCAACTTCACATTTTGGAGAGGAAAAGCCTGAAAGGGACACAGTGGACCAGCGTGTCTATTAAACATGTTGTTGGGGTTGAAGCCTTCCAACCTGAATGCCCATTAAGGTTGCTTTTCACAAATCTTCACTATCTAGTGAAGACTGGATTTAGAAAGAAGTGAAGGTTTTCTTATAAATAAATGACCTTGAGCATCATGGTTGCAAAGTTAAACATGCTAAAGTTATATAACAGTAACAGTATAAAAAAATCTTGTATTTGGAGCAGGAAACAAAACATTATGTTCCATGATAAAATCTGGTGTTGGCTTACCCAGCCATCTGCCTCAACCGTCTCCATGAGCCCTTTGTGGCTCAATACCTAAATCATCTCACTTCTTCCTTTACTCGCAGTAGTTACCTTTACTTTTGTTAGTGTGAGTCATGGGCAGTGTTGGTCAAGTTACTTGAAAAAAGTAATCAGTAACTAATTACAGATTACTTCCCCAAAAAAGTAATCCTGTTACTTTACTGATTACTTATTTTCAAAAGTAATTACTTACTTAGTTACTTTAAAAAAATATTTACAACCTGAATAGGTAATAAAGCAATAGATCTTTTAGCCAATTCTATTTTTTCTGCATAATCCATCATATAAAATGTAATCAAATATAAAAGTCACTTTTTGAAACTAGTTTTATTAGTTTTAATCTTTTAACGTTAAGCATCAAGCAAACATTAAATTGTATGCACCATTCTCTGACTGGAAGAAATTTGTTTAACATTTAAACCTATTTTCTGCACATTCCAGCACATAAAATAAAATAGTTACAGTGGGGCAAAAAAGTATTTAGTCAGCCACCGATTGTGCAAGTTCCCCCACCTAAAATGATGACAGAGGTCAGTAATTTGCACCAGAGGTACACTTCAACTGTGAGAGACAGAATGTGAAAAAAAAAAATCCATGAATCCACATGGTAGGATTTGTAAAGAATTTATTCGTAAATCAGGGTGGAAAATAAGTATTTGGTCAATAACAAAAATACAACTCAATACTTTGTAACATAACCTTTGTTGGCAATAACAGAGGTCAAACGTTTACTATAGGTCTTTACCAGGTTTGCACACACAGTAGCTGGTATTTTGGCCCATTCCTCCATGCAGATCTTCTCGAGAGCAGTGATGTTTTGGGGCTGTCGCCGAGCAACACGGACTTTCAACTCCCGCCACAGATTTTCTATGGGGTTGAGGTCTGGAGACTGGCTAGGCCACTCCAGGACTTTCAAATGCTTCTTACGGAGCCACTCCTTTGTTGCCCGGGCGGTGTGTTTTGGATCATTGTCATGTTGGAAGACCCAGCCTCGTTTCATCTTCAAAGTTCTCACTGATGGAAGGAGGTTTTAGCTCAAAATCTCACGATACATGGCCCCATTCATTCTGTCCTTAACACGGATCAGTCGTCCTGTCCCCTTGGCAGAAAAACAGCCCCATGATGTTTCCACCCCCATGCTTCACAGTAGGTATGGTGTTCTTGGGATGCAACTCAGTATTCCTCTTCCTCCAAACACGACGAGTTGAGTTTATACCAAAAAGTTCTACTTTGGTTTCATCTGACCACATGACATTCTCCCAATCCTCTGCTGTATCATCCATGTGCTCTCTGGCAAACTTCAGACGGGCCTGGACATGCACTGGCTTCAGCAGCGGAACACGTCTGGCACTGCGGGATTTGATTCCCTGCCGTTGTAGTGTGTTACTGATGGTGACCTTTGTTACTTTGGTCCCAGCTCTCTGCAGGTCATTCACCAGGTCCCCCCGTGTGGTTCTGGGATCTTTGCTCACCGTTCTCATGATCATTTTGACCCCACGGGATGAGATCTTGCGTGGAGCCCTAGATCGAGGGAGATTATCAGTGGTCTTGTATGTCTTCCATTTTCTGATGATTGCTCCCACAGTTGATTTTTTCACACCAAGCTGCTTGCCTATTGTAGATTCACTCTTCCCAGTCTGGTGCAGGTCTACAATACTTTTCCTGGTGTCCTTCGAAAGCTCTTTGGTCTTGGCCATGGCGGAGTTTGGAGTCTGACTGTTTGAGGCTGTGGACAGGTGTCTTTTATACAGATGATGAGTTCAAACAGGTGCCATTCATACAGGTAACGAGTGGGGGACAGAAAAGCTTCTTACAGAAGACGTTACAGGTCTGTGAGAGCCAGAGATTTTCCTTGTTTGAGGTGACCAAATACTTATTTTCCACCCTGATTTACGAATAAATTCTTTACAAATCCTACCATGTGAATTCATGGATTTTTTTTTCACATTCTGTCTCTCACAGTTGAAGTGTACCTCTGGTGCAAATTACTGACCTCTGTCATCATTTTAAGTGGGGGAACTTGCACAATCAGTGGCTGACTAAATACTTTTTTGCCCCACTGTATTTGTGTTTACACTCACTCTTCCAAATAGATGCAAGTAAAACACAGCAGAAAATAAATAAAATCAAAGACTCAGCAGTCCTGTTTCTCTATTTTCACCTGTATAGCAGGCAGGCGGAGGTTTGCCCTGGTGCAGGTGTGTCGCAGCGGTCAGTGGAAGGATCTGGGAGTTTCTCTGTGAATTTCACATTCCAGTGGCAGCGTACTGTTGGTGCTTGTTTGGAAGTTTAGGGGGGTTTTTTTCGCTGTAAAAAGAAGTTTTCTTCCTACGCAGTGAGCAGCGGACGCTAATGATTTTGTCACTTTTTACAGAATCAAACCCAAAGTACTTCCACTCTTTAAACGCTGCACGATCATATGCTCTCCCGCACTCGATATATTATCCATTGTTGATCTGCACACAGCTGTTGCCACAAACGTT
Organism: Maylandia zebra; assembly: GCF_041146795.1. Lineage (NCBI taxonomy): Eukaryota > Metazoa > Chordata > Actinopteri > Cichliformes > Cichlidae > Maylandia > Maylandia zebra. The sequence goes on along the minus strand of NC_135173.1, from coordinate 51,378,793 downwards.
GCACTTGCTTATGTCATTGTCATGAGATACTCTTGCAAAAAAAGCCCGGTTTTAGTCATGCAGTAACGCAGGTGCTTACGGGAAAGTAACAGTAATCAAATTACCTTTTCTGCAATAGTAATCCCTTACTTTACTCGTTACTTGAAAAAAGTAATCGGATTACTAACGCGTTACTGCCCATCTCTGGTCATGGGTCAGTATAAATCATAACAGCAGCTTAGATGTATGTGTAAAGGTGTTTATACATACATATATCAACAGCCAATCTTGGTTAAGGACAGATATGTTGGTATTGATGTTAGGGCTGTTCGATATAATGATATATATCGGAAGACGATATAAAAATGTCTATCGTTTCATTTTACGCTATCGTTTGTTTCGTGGTGTCGCAAAATAAACCGTTTGCGGCAATATTGGTCACTGTAGTGGCTATATTAATTTCTTAAAGTTCTCTCTTTCTCTTATATTTAATATAACCACACTACGGATGGACAAGCGCCTGTTTTTATGCGTTGTCATTAGCAACAAGGACGGTAAAACCATCCCGTGTCCGCTTGTTTATTTTCCACATAAACCTTTCACAATAAAGCTCAAGATCCTGTTGAGACTTTTCAAAATAAACCGAATCACGTGAAAGAGTATGCAGAGTATTTACGGATGAGAAGCAAAAAAGAGGATCAGCACGGTGGCACGGTGGTTAGCACTGTTGCGGCACAGCAAGAAGGTCCTGAGTTCAATTCCACCATCAGGCCGGGGTCTTTCTGTGTGGAGTTTGCGTGTTCTCCCCGTGTTTGTGTGGGTTCCCTCCGGGTACTCCGGCTTCCTCCCACCGTCCAAAGACATGCAGCTTGTGGGGATAGGTTGATTGGATAATCCATATTGCCACTAGGTGTGAATGGTTGTCTGTCCCGTGTGTTGGCCCTGCAACAGACTGGCGACCTGTCCAGGGTGTACCCCGCCTCTCGCCCCATGACAGCTGGGATAGGCTCCAGCGACCCTGAAAAGGATAAGCGGAAGCGAATGGATGGATGGATGAAGCAAAAAAGAGCCGTCAGGTCCTAAATATAAACCTTAGACTCAAACGTTAGAACAGGCTTTTCCCCGCAGCACGCTGTGTAATAAATACTCACAAAGAAAACGGTGGCCGTTAAAACTTATGTCTAAAAATGTATCGTTTCATGCATCAGTTAAAACACTGGACTCCAGGTACACGGCACCCAGCTGGAAACACTTCATGCAAGTCGAGCTGCCCGAGACTCACAGAATTTACAGAAAATGTTAAATTTTTGTGATTTATATCGTTATCGGGACGATAGATGTCTTATATCGGGATATTAGCTTTCATTAACTTGTGCTCCACCTTTAATATTTACAGCACTGTCTGCAGCCATGTAGCAGAATAGCATCCCAGCAGTAGTGTGGTATTAAGTGGTTTCACACTTTCTATTGTTGTTTAATTTGTGAAACACACTGCTGCAATGTTGATGAACAATGAACCCTTCATTTTCCTGTTTCAGTATATCATAACCCTGACCTTAAATGACACAATCTATCAGAATTGCATCCAACCTTAAAATAACCGTATTGGTCATAAAACACACACCCTGAGTTTTTGGTTGGGTTTAGTCTGTTTCTGAAAAAAAAAAGGATCCTACCTTTTTCACAGACTTCATCATGAATGGACTAATTCAGTGTATTTACAACAGGAATGCTTTACAATACTCATCAAATCTAATATCTGATACTTTTTTTATCTTTTAAAAGACATAAAACAAATGGATTATGCACGTCAAACATGGCTGAGATTTCTGTTTTTTCCGAAATAAAAATCCTCTTTGTCTAAAAGGGAAGTAATCATTGCTAATAATCCATATTAGCTGCAGCTGTGCACAAATCTTTCAGCTCATCTTAGCCGCAATCTTTCATTACCTTGAAATGTTGATGCAACAAAACCACACCCCTTTATGCAGAGCAAGCTACTAAAATAGTATATGTTTATGAATGGCTATGACAGATATAAAGATGGATTGATCTTAACTGCTAGTTGGTTGTTTTTTTTTACAAATGGCAAGCTGCCACCATGCCATCACACCTCTATCTTTCAGATCTCCTCAATCACCATTCATCCATCAGAGCCTTCCGCTCCAGCAGCTATCACTCAATACCTCAGCGGTGCTGAAGACAAACTGGCACTGTGTGCAACCAGCTATCACGTTATGCCTTTGAATTACCCCTCAGCTGACTTACTGTACAGTTGCTGGGTTGTGGTAATGTCTAAGTAAATTATGGACAAACCTTTGGAGCAACGAGAGAACTTTGCAGTTCTTTTATGTGCAACCTTGCTGAGTTCTGGATAAGTATTGATTGTAGGCGGGTGCTGAAGAAAAATCCTGGCTTGAGTGTTAGGACAGACTGGGTAAGCACGCCTCATCACATATGCTGCACTAAATTTGGCCCACAACAGCTCAGAGAGGCTGAGCAGTAAATTTTGGTCCAATTTTCTCAATACCAGCACTCAGCTCATATCAACACAAATCTACATTGCTTTGTGTTTAACCACTATTACACACTGAAGCTGTGCTTATACTCAGAATTACAGCTCGGCTGAATTGAAATGACATCCACCATCCAACTTTCCTGCTCAGTTGTCCAGAAATGGTGCTGTATAGGCAAAGTGCAGACATGTGAAAGATTTACCATTAAAGCCCCCCCCCACTCCCAGTATCCATTTATTCTGATGTCTGTGATGGAATTCATGGCTTTTTTGTTTCTCCCAGCTTCTAAGGTATAATACACTTGAAAAGTGCTGTACTCATTCTTTCTTTCCTTATATTCAGTGGCATATGGTGACTTTTACACTGCTCAAGCACCTAGCCATAAGAAGCTGCATGGCTAGGTGCATAATTTTGGTAGTGGGACTGAAAACACCTGAGTTCAAAGATTAAGAGATGTGGTCCAATGCTTTTGTCCATATAGTGTATGTGACATTGCTGACTGTCAATATCTACACGTGGTTAAAAATATAAATGAAAACTTAATGTGGCAGTGTAACTGGTATGTTGACACAGTAGCAAAACAGCCAGTTAAACTTGGTACTTTCGGTGAATAGAGTAATATCTCATACATGTATGAACCCTGCACCTGTTCAACTTTTTATCAAACTCTGTGTCCTTTCTCCATCATTTGAATCTAATGATAACAGTCTACTAATAACAGTCAGCTACGTCACACATTGTGGTCAAGGTGATCAGCGTGACAAATCTTGCTTGTTAAGATGCTCAATCACAGAGTAATTTGCTTGGTTACTTCACTTTTGCTTACTATCATTCCACACATATCTTCACATGTGTATAATAACACACAGATCATAACTAATCTCAGAGCAGTGAAAGAAGCAGAGCCAGAAGTAGCTTGTTTAATATGCTGGTCAACTGTCTGTGTGTATTAAACGAACAGAGAACAGAGGTTTATTCACAATATGCATGACAGGCAATGCCGTTTGTCTCTCAGCTCACAAAACACAAGTCTGTGTTAATGGGACAGAGTTACGCCCATGAAAATGACAGAAACTATAGATTCCAATAACTCAAAGTCAAGCTAACTTCTAAAGACAACAGCCAACTGCAGCCATAAGATGCCAGTAATTTAAAGGACAGATGCAAACTGGGACAAGACACTGGGTGAAATGAAAGGAAAGAGATTATTTTCACTTTGTGTGTTTTTAGAGTTCAGTGGGCAAGCAGTGCTTGACTTGCTTGCTCTTATAACAATAAGATTACTTAACTAACCCTCCACAATTACCCTCATCTTATATGACTTATTACTTTTGTTTTCTGTCTTATACGTTTATTATTTTTGTCTCTCTGTTGTTATCACGGTCATTTGTAAACATGACTTTTCAGGAAAATTGCTTAGTATAATTATACCTGCTCAGAACTAAAATGAATTGAATGGGCTGCTAGCACAACTTCCATGGAAGAATAGAAAGTATAAAAGATGGATATAGCTGCTGTGACATCACTCATTGGTTTCTGAAGTGCAGCTTTGTAATCTCACGAACTGAGATGAGACAAATGGGGGTGGGTTTGATTGTCACAGACAAGTAATTAGTCAATGAATGTGCGGATACATACAACGAAGCATGGCATGACCAAGATTTATAAAATAGACCTAATTCTAACTCGGTGTGACCAAAAATGAGTGACTTAGCCCATAGAAGCTATAGGAAAGTGTAATTTTAAATGTAATTTGCTTGGCAACTATAGCTGGTCAACATATGTAGTGGATTTAGCAGAACCAGACATTGTTCTTGTCTTTAGAAAATGGTAAGGAGCATTCACAGCTACAAATACTCGTTTTTCAGTGAGTAAACAAAGAGTTTCTGAAGAATATATCAGCTGGATGTGTAAAAGTTATCAGAGCACGACAGCTGTCTCTGGGGAAACATCTTCTGCCCTGACCTCTGTAAAGACCTTCCTGATGAGTTTGGTCAATCAGTTTCACATCATAGTGAATAAAACATTAATTCAATTTTGTTAGCCAATAATTAATTGGTTTCAAAACACCAGTGTTGTTGTTGAAAACACTCATCTCAAACTTTCAAAACAGGCCTTCACAAACCATTGGGTAACATAGCGATGGCTACGTTATAACATCTATAGGCACGATGGATCAGTTAGCGTAACTTAATTTCATTTTCTATAAAGAGCAAATTCTGGTGTCATTTCATTTTGCCTGTAAGGTGGCTGTGTTGGTTTACAGTTCACCTCCTCTGTTATGCTACATTTAATAATCGAGTTGCTCAAAACAGCTCATGACAGAGGCAGTTAGGTGATAGCAGCATGCATGCACAGTGACCTCCCAAAGTAATTCAGTAATGAATGTGAATTCACAGCAAGCAGCTCTTTTCCCACAGAGCAGACCATGAATGCAAAGGACAGCCAGCCTCACGCTTGGCTGATGGTTTAGTGTATGTAAAGCTTTGTCTCATTTATACACTTTGTACACCATCATCCCATGGTACAATGAACTCTACAGAGTAAACAAAGCACTAAGACTTAGACTACAGTAGCGGGTCAAGTCTTAAGCTGATAGAGGCTAACTCTGTAAGCTCCTGGGCAGCAGCTGCTTTCATTTCTTCATCCCTAGCTTATGCTTCCTGACCAATCAATCTTAACCTGACTTGCTCTTTATTTAAAACACCATGCAGATGCAGTGGATTTAAAAAAAAAAACCAACAACTTAAACATTTTAGATGTTTACACTTTATCTCATCTTTTTAATAAAAAACAGTTTATGTTACTTATTCATGCACATGAAGCGAAATACAAACAAGGTGAGATGGGTCCTTTTTTCTCACTGGGATTAGCTGTGTGTTGATTTTTGAAAAACAAAGCACTTTTGAAAGTGCCAGCGGTCTCTAATAAGGTCACATTAGTCAAATCTGTGTGGGTAATTGCTATAAAAATGTAAATATTGGGTATTCATTATTTGAGTTGTGAAAGAAAAGCTATAGAGAGGATAGAGAATTATGTTAAAGTTGCACAAGGTTAAAACATCAACAACAGGTTTGCCTTTGTTTATTCTGAATTGCTGCCAAGAACTTCAGCACTTAGTTATGCAGCCAAATGTGCCGACCTTGAAAAAAGTCACATTCATATCCAAATACAAATAGCTTCAATACATCATATTGCTCTGTCGTTTGCAAAGACGTTTTTTGCTGTAAAGTGATCTCAGTGCTGATGGCGTGCGTTTAGACATTTAGCATCCTATGATTAGCATAATTATAGAGTCAAACCCTATCATGGACAGCATAAATCTGTGATGATGTGTCCCTGAGGTATTATTCATGTATCCAGTGTCTTTCATTTCTTGTTCAGTCACACAGTCTCCTTTCAGTGAGCCAGTCTCAGTCTGCTGTAGGCATCCGTCTCAGCTGGTTCTTGCCCGAGTCGGCTATCTTGTTAGTGAAGCCTGCTGTATCTTCAGATTTTTAATTAGATTTCTTCCAGACCTCTTTGAGTTTGATAAATTAAGGTCTGTAACTTACTGGTGTCACTGTGTTTCTGTCCAATACAAAAACTCCTCGGATAGCTTTGTGATTACACTGGGATCAACCCCAGTTCAGGCCTCCAGAGGAAACATGTTTCATCCAGCTGTCAATAAAGTGAATCTGACGACAACAACAAAACTTGGTTGTAACCTGGCAGTCATGCTTGTCATGCTTGAGCTCTCATCTTAATTGTCTCATTATCTTTAGATGTAAAACAATTTCTCATGATCATTACTTAATTATTTGAAGCTTTTATTTAGTTTCAAAGTGCTCCATCCCAAGATACTTATTTGAAGATGTTGTTTTCAAATGCCAGACATTTCTTAAATTTTCCCTATTACATGTCTTGAGATGCAGACACTGACTTCAGAGGAGCTATGGATTGAAATGCAACACTCTCTAAACCAAACCAGTGTCTGTATATGTACTATGTTCAATTTATATTAATGTCATCATACTCAATTAGCTGCACTTGTGAGAAAGGTGTGAATGCAGATACGTGGTTCAAATTATTGTGTGTACCAGTTATAGACAAATAAAGCATAAATGTAAGGATAGCTTTTTGGAACTATAGTACTGCTTTTCTCACAGCCAGTTTTGAACAATACAGTGCAATTAGTCTACAAATGTAGGCTAACTGGTCAATAATACTAATGATAGTACTAATAACCACTACAATACATTACAATTTTATTTATATAGCATGTTTAAAACCAGGGGGTACACCAAAGTGCTTCACAGTGAGGAATAACGGTAAATGATTACACTGAACAGTAAGTCATTAAAACAAGGTAAAATAGAGGAAACAGAGAACAAACAAAAGCATAAGTAGTGTAGAGATAGGGAGAAATCATGATTATCCAGAGAAATGAGTAGCGATAAAGCAATTAATGAGCGGTGAGAATTAGCGAGTCGGAAAAGCCAGGTTGAATAGGTACGTTTTCAAGCGTGCTTTAAAGGATTGAATAGAGTCAGAGGCACGAATGGTAGCAGGAAGACTATTCCAGAGGTTTGGTGCTACAGAGGCAAAGGCACGACGGTGCCTGGGCTGGGCCAGAAGTAACTGACCAGATGATCGTAAAGAACGGCTGGGGGTATAGAGACTGAGGAGGCCGATGAGATAGTCAGGGGCAAGGTTATTTAGGCATTTGAAAGTAAGCAGCAGAACTTTAAAATCAATACGAAATTTAATAGGCAGCCAATGTAAGTCAGAGAGCACTGGAGTAATAGAGTCAAACTTTCTAGTTCCGGTTAGGAGACGAGCCGCAGCATTCTGAACGAGCTGTAATCGGTGGAGGTGAGCGAGCTGGAGTCCAGGGTAGAGCGAGTTACAATAATCTAATCTGGAGGTCACAAAGGCGTGTATCAGTTTTTCGAGATCGTTGTACGGTATTAAGTGTTTGACCTTTGAAATTTGGCGCAATTGGAAGAAGCCAGATTTAACCACTGAGGAAACCTGTTTATGCAGCTAAAGTGAACTATCCAGGCAAACACCTAGATTACTTACAGTATCTGTAAGAAAGCAAGCAAAGGGAGGAGGGAGGTTTTATTCACCAATGATCTTGTGTTTAACAATGCCATCCCGCTCTTAGTCTCCTTGTCCTCGACAGAGGCGCGTCTCAGCGTACTTAGGTGCCTGCGTTGAGCGCGAGTCCCAGAGGTCCCAATCCAGGTCAGAAGCGGCGAGCACACCGGAGAGGTCGGATAAAATTGAAGTCCAACAGGGCAGATCCAGCGATGGCTGAGCAGTTTGAAGGGTGGCCAGCGGTGGGAGGTGAATGGAAGTTGCAGAAATTCTGGGATGGGAGAGGAGTTAGCCGCGGCATGTGCCTTAAGTAAGGCTTTATTGTGAACAAGTCAAGAGAAGATCAGTAATTCAGCTGAAGCACCACCAAATCAATGTTATACAAATATCCTAAGAGAGCGATGTGGTTGCCTTTGTAGTTCAGCATCAAAATGTCAAAGAAGTTGATCATTGCGGTGAATAATCAGCTTGTTCTATAGGAACAAACACACACCTAGCTAGCCAAGACGTCGCCTTCACAAGCAGTCAGCAACCAGATTTGTTGTTAAAAAGTACTAATGCATTACTTCCTTTATTTTGCAATAATCTGATCTATTTTTCTCACTTTATGAGAGACAGTCTGACACAACTTGTATTTTCCCAACACTTGTCCATCTATAGTTCCGTTTTTTTATTGTTTTGTGTCCAGTTTTGACGAAGGACATGATGTTGGGGTTTCACCCATGTTTGCTGGGAATATGTCCATGTGAATCCTGCCTCATGTCTGTCTTTTGGCTGTTGCTTAATTAATGTGTAAAATCAAAATGACAAATGCGCATCATGGTGCATAATTTCATTAATACTTACAACAAAGGTATTTCAGTACAATTAAAACCCCATCAAGATGAATAAAAATGTAAGTACAGTGGTCCCTCGTTCATTGCGGGAGTTAGGTTCTAAAAATAACCCGCGATAAGTGAAATCCGCTAAGTGGCCAACTTTATTTTTTTTGCAATTATTATAGATGTTTTATGGCTGTAAAACCCCTCACTACACACTTTATAAACTTTTCTCCAACAGGCTTGGACATTTTCACACTTTTCTCTATGGTTTAAACTCTAAAAGTTCAAACCTTCATAGAGAAATAAGTCCAGTATTATAGAATAAAACCAAAGGCAGCCGTGCAAAATGTTTCATCGACATTTGTCGGGGAAATGGGTGTTGGGTATACCCATATAAATGGGTATTGTTGGAGAAAACTTACAAACATACAGTACAGCACTTCAGAGTCACACGGCTATCGATCGAAGACTTAGATAAATTTGACAAGCTGAATGCATTCTGTAGTGTACAGGAGACACGGCACGAGGTGATTGACAATGGTTTACAGCCAATCACAATGCAGAACACAATGCGCTGTTTAAAAAAAAAAAAAAAAAAGCATGCAAAATTGCACCAAAAAAAAGCCGCGAAACAGCGAGGCTGCTTAACGTGAACCGCATTATAGCGAGGGACCACTGTAAACCTAATGTCTCTTGAACGCCCCCTACAAAAAAAAAGCTATTTCAAAAATAAGACTTCAGATTAATAAACTTTATTTACTTTGTTTTTTTCTATAATAGCTTTCTAAACTCAAAATACAAGGGCCTTCACAGAAACAATAGCATTTAAAAACAATCCACAAATTGTTATCATTATAGCAAGCTGTTCATAGCATTTGACTCAAATTTTCTGTTGTTCAAAAGATAGTGCGGCCTTTCGTTGTGGATAGCGTGACTGTAGAGTCCTGGTGCTATCACCAGCTGTGTTCATGTAGTTGTGTATTGTTTTCAGCTTACAAACCTGCTTCTCTCCCTCTCTCTCTCTCTCTCTCTGTGGTGGTTGGGGGAAGGGGGCGAGGGGGTCATGTGGTCACGGAGACACCTGCTGTGGTGAGAAATGGTTTGCAGTATTTTGGCAGGTGTTTATGTGTTTGTCTGTCTGCATGTGCAGAGATTGCGATATCAGATTTTCACATCACGATGATCATGGTCAAAATACTCCACTGTAATATCTCTAGAGAATTTGAAAACAATAGAAATAATGCTGTTATGTTGTATTTGTTTATGTCTGTTTTCGTTCTGGCAAATTTGACTCAAAATCCAAATACGTGGAGGTGATGAGCATCTGTGATGATAACTAATCAAGCTTTTGTTTTTAAACATGAGTTATCGCCACAGCCTTGCTCACAACTGGGCTGTAGATCATCCTGCCTGTTAAGGGGCCAGAGGCATGGTTTATCCTGGAAAGGATAAAAACCACACAGTTAACTTACAGTCATATATTAGTGGAAGAAATCCAGTACCAAGACGACATTTGAGCATGGAAGCTTCTATAGTCCTAGAACGCTGGTGATCACTGGTCAGATGCCCACCTATACTGGTGAGCTGCTACATCTGTATGTAACCATGAGGTCTGAAAGGTCAGCTGATCAGAGCTTGTTAGGCATATTTTTACACTTGTATTTGTTGTATCTTATTTTATATTGTAAAGTACTATTTAAGTAAACTTCACTATTGACTTCCTACTGACTGGTCTCAAATAGTTTTCATCATACTTGTGGGACACATCCTTCATCCTCATCTGCTGTCCTCATCAGAGCTTAATTCTTTTTTGTTTATATGTGTTACCTTTGGGCCATCTATTAAATAGATTTAAAGGTATCACCTGTTCTTTCTATGCCTACTATTTCTATGCAGATGATACACCGTTATGCTTTTTCTGTTTAGCCCAACAACAGAAACAGCCTTTCCTACTTCAATTAATGCTTCTCTGCCATTGCTAATTGGTTGTATTCAGATTTCATCCATCTCAGTTGTAGTAAAACTTAGGATCTAGTGTTTGGCACTGACATCGGCCCCATCGCCAGTAATTAGATCATCCGCTAAAAAACCTGGCGTACCAGGACGTGTGCTGAGAGACTGCGCAGACCAGCTTGCCTATATTTTCACCAGGATTTTTAACCAATCCCTTGAACAGTCAAACGTCCCACCCTGCCTCAAGACCTCCACCATAATACCCTTGCCCAAGAAATCTCATATCTCTAGCCTAAATGACTATAGACCAGTGGCACTAACCCCGGTGGTGATGAAGTGCTTTGAGAAACTTGTGCGTTACCACATCACAGCAGCCCTACCCAGCAGCCTTGACCCACACCAGTTTGCCTACAGAGCAAACCGATCGACAGAGGACGCCATAGCAACAGCACTCAATGTAGCATTAACACATCTGGAGAGGCAAGGAAGCTATGTGCGTATGCTCTTTGTGGATTATAGCTCGGCATTTAACACCATTCTTCCATACAAACTGGACGCCAAGCTAAAAGACCTAGGGCTTCCTCACAGCACCTGTAAGTGGATCAATAGCTTCCTCACCGACTGCAGACAGAGAGTGAGAGTGGGACGTTACACATCTCCAGCCCTAAATCTAAGCACTGGGTCGCCACAGGGCTGCGTGCTTAGTCCACTGCTCTACTCGCTTTATACACACGACTGCACCCCCGCCCACCAGAGCAACGCCATTGTAAAGTTCGCAGATGACACTACTGTGGTGGGGCTCATATCTGGGGGAGATGAGTCTGCCTACAGAGATGAGGTGGAGCGGCTGTCTTCATGGTGCAAGGATAACAACCTTCTCCTAAACACGAAAAAGACCAAAGAACTCATAATTGACTACAGAAGACACAAGACAGAAATCCAACCACTAATCATCAGCGACGACTGTGTGGAGAGGGTGGCAGACTTCCGCTTCTTGGGAGTCAGCATAGAGGGAAACCTATCCTGGAGTGTGAATACCTCTGAGCTACTGAAAAAGACACAACAGAGACTGTACTTTCTGAGAGTGCTTAGGAAGAACAACATCACACAGAGACTGCTGGTGTCTTTCTACAGAGCCTCCATCGAAAGCATACTAACGTACTGCATAGGCATATGGTACGCTAGCTGCACAGTGGCTCAGAGGAAAGCACTCCAGGGAGTAATCAACGCTGCCCAAAGGACAATCGGCTGCCCTCTCCTCAAACTGAAAGACCTACACAGTTCCCGCTGCCTCAAAAGAGCCCATAACATCATAAAGGACACCTCACACCCTGGACACTCCATGTTCGAACTGCTGCCTTCAGGTAAACGGTATAGAACAACATACACAAGGACTAACAGACTCAAACACAGTTTCTACCCAATTGCAATATCATGTCTCAATGCTACTAAAAGTAGATGACTTTCATTGCCCCTGTTGTCATTTGTGCCCTTGATGTTGGAAGGCTTTCAGACATGTTTTGTTGGATGCGCTAACAAATTGACTGAGTGATTGATTGTTTGAGTGATATATCAACTAGGTCGTATGTTGAGTGTCTGTATGGGGCCTTAGGCCTGGATTGCTTGGGTGTATCTACGGTATGAGAATACTGTATTTTATATGTATTTCTATCTTTTATATCCTATCATTATAGTTTTTAAGTATTTAATTATAGTTTTTAAGTATTTATCTTTTGTGATGTTGCACTGACCAGAGACATCTTTCAATTTCATTGTACCTGTGACAATGACAATAAAGAATATTCATTCATTCATCATCATATTGTTATTATTACTTATTTGCTTACTTACTTATTACAGCCTTGAAAAAATTCAGTTGCACTTTCTATGCAGTATTTCTAAGTGATGATCCTAGATACTCGTGCTTGTCGTTCATTTGACTCGAAGATCTTGAATGACTTGTACAGTATTGCTCAGTGCTGAATATTCCCATTTAATACACCTCTAGTTCCTATATTAATTATAAGCATTACGTTACTCTCTGCTTCAAGAGAAAAACCAAAACAGACATGTGGTGTAGTTACACCAGAAACATGGGTCAAACACAATATTGTAAAAGTATATACATATACAAGCAGCAGTACATGGGTCAGTGTCTGGGAAAGATTGAATTCAAGATCCCTCATCATAGTTAATGGTTTACTAAAATAGACGTGCTCAACAAATCACACCAGGCTGGATAAATTACCACCTTAAGGGAGAATGAAATGCTAGATTCAAACAACTGCCTTGGACACTCCTAACACTCTGTCTGTTTATATCCCATTACCAAGTCAGTTCAATCTGAATGTTAATCCAAAAGGAAAAGAGGCGCCTTTAAAAGTAAACGACCACAGTTTGGGACACTCTGTGACAGCAAAGCAGATGATGAGGCCATCTCAGAACAATATTACCTCATGGTGCAGCCTGTTCTCCTGAGTACTAATATTACAGATTATCTGTGCGTATCAAGGTTTTGTAAGAGTGTATGTGTGTGTGTGCATATACGTTTGTCTTTTGTTTTGCATCTGTGGGTGTGGTGGCTCAACACTTGGCTCTCACACAGAGACTGCCTGTTCATCAAACCCTGTCGTAAGGAAATGTTCGGGGCTTTTTCTTTCTTTTTTCTTGAGGGATATTCAGGACATAGGAGCGAAAATTGCAAAGATATTTCGAGTTGATTGCCTTTACGCTGCTATATTTCTGCCCAATGTCTCTCCACCACTACTCAGCAAAACCACAGAGGAGAGATAGAGAAGGAATGATGATCTCCTGCTGGTGCACTTGAATGAATGTTTTATAGATGGAAGGATGAAAAAGAGATGAAGTAGTGTCCAATCTCTATGCCTATATTTTTTTTTTTAAATTGTGGTTATAAAATATTATTTTTACCTTGTCAGTTTTTTTAATCATATTCAACCTGACTCCGTAACACACTCATTTACAGAAAGTGTCAAACACGCAGCCAAGCATCGTCTTCTTTTCCAACTGGAATTTCATCCGACTGATAGTCTGATAGTGTTAATAAAATTGTTAAGAGCATTTCAATCATTCTACTTAATTTGCTGTTAATTTTTCAAGTAGTTGATGGAAACAACCTTGAATTCTGTAACTACAAATATGCTGATTCAATCCCCTGTAGAGATGCGCTGTGGTAGTGCTCTTTGGCAAGGTCACTGTCTCCCAAACTGAATGATTATAAAAGGCAGTTTCTACAATAAATCTGTTAGGATTGGACCAGCATGTGCAAAGTAAGGTCACTCAGTGGGAATGAACGGCATACTTACACTTTAACAATGTGAAATATCATATTTTTTACGTGATCTCAGTAGACTTTCGACGGGTTTTGATGTTGACACAGAAACTCGGATGTCTGTTGTTTCAGTCACTAATAAATGTCATTACATTCATTGCTCTTGGAACTGAAGAAGCTTCTTGGATGAGAGGTGAAAAGTCTTCAAGGAAACTTAAAGAACTTCAGAAGCTTTTCTTTCTTTAGATGCTCCTTAGACAATGACTTAACTCCATATCCAGTTTAAGGGTGATATGATATAGCTATCATCCAAAAACGTCGCATAAGGTTCAGTTTGTCCTTAAACTTTGCCCTCAAGTGGACGGCAAAAGAAGCCATGTCTTTAAGAAATCAGAAAAAAATCCAGCAAAGACCTGACCTGAAGAGATGCATCGGGCCCTTCAGTTGATCCTTCTGCTGAAGCCTCAGCAGAAATGGTCTCAGCAGTAATGTGGCTTTCAGGAAGCCATTCTTAGGGAAGGGGAAAGGCTGAGGCATGCCAAATTACACAAGAACTGGGCTGAAAAGAAGTGTCAATGGGTCTCAGAGTTATGAATCAGAATTTGATCTTTTTTTAATCCAGTCAACATGTAGAGAAAGGTATAGCAATGAGTTTCTATTGCTATCTGCAAAACACGGTGGAGGCTGTGTCATGGTTTGGGCTTCCACTTCAGCTAGTTGCATTGGGGATCTTGTCAAAATGTATGGAATTATCCATGCAATATGGTTTTTGATCCGTGATGCATTGTGCAAGTGTCTGATTAGCAACATCTTCAATTTTCAGTATGATAATGATTTCAAACACACCGCCAAAGTGATAAAAGAATAACCAAAACTGTAGATCTCACATAGTGAGAGCTGCTATGATATATGGTTTGGAGATTTTTTGTTGGGAATGACCAAGAGGGACAAAATTAGAAATGAGTACATCAGAGGGACAGCTCAGGTTGTTTGGAGACAAAGTTAGAGGCAAGACTATGATTGTTATTGTATAAGAAGTACTCAACTGACCATGCAAATAAAAATAAAATTGAGACTTTAAAACATAAAAAAAAACAAATTTGCAAAAAGCAAAAACAGAGAATCATTAGCACAAGCCCTTTATGACTGCACAGTGAGTCACGCATTATCTGGAAATGATCAAAAGAAGACAGCCTACGAGGTTTCACAACAGACATGGACACCTCTGGTCAACAAAAAGGTCAGGCTGGAAAAAAGAAAGAAAGAGCCTGGAACAAAGACTGTCTGATGTGAACCTTCACAAATTAAAGCTGAAACACGGCACTTATGATGCTGTATTATTGTATTTCAGAAGGAATGTGCTAGAGAACAGAGCCCAAAGAACTAAAACATGAAACCGTTCTTTACTTAACTCACGTATATGTATATTAAAGAAGACTTTCCTTTATTCATTACTGAATAACACGTTTTTTGTGTATCTATGTGATACAATTATACCGACCAGTGCTATGTACTAATTTTATATGCCCTGTAAAATCACTGCATCCATATGTAAATCTGCTTCTTCTCTCATCTTTTTGTAAATGTCCAGAGATTGTGGCGAGCTCAGATGTGGGTGATTACCACCATAAAGCTGATCAGATCTGATCATCGCCATCATTCCTGACACTTTAAATTCAAGTGTGGCTGCGCACGCACATTATCGCTTACAGTTCCACAACTATAAGAACACCCTCAGCTCTGCTCACAGTCTGCCGCTCTGCTTCAAAAGCGTGGCCATCATCGTACGGTGTGTAAAACGCACCTAATTGCCCACGGGCTGGAGGTGTGGCGGGGCGCAGCCTCCAGCTAAAAATTTGCAAAGACGTGAGCGGAGGACAGAAGAGGAGCACGGAGAAAGAGCTGTTAGGTTCACAGCTTCCTGCCTGCCACAGTTTGTGGGCTCAGTGTGCAGATACAGTAATTAAGGTTGAGGGTGGACAGTTCCCTACGATGCGCCTTGATCACGCAGAACCGTGGACCGAGGCTATTCATTTAAACAAGAAAGGAACACAGCAGAAGCAAGACAAGAGCCACTGGGGAGCTCTATAGGGGAGCCGAGCTGTATGTTGGTACAAACAGGGAGACGTTTTATTTACTCTGTTCATTTTAGGGCAATAAAAACTGGCAGAGACAGATAGAGACATAGTCTCCATCTCGTACTTTTCTACTGACTAGTGGCTCATTTTACACAGCTCTGGAGGTTTGTTTCCAGCTGTGAAGCAGTCCCAACTGTCGCAGAGGGCTTTAGTTGAAGTGACTTTTTTTTTTTACCTGCTGTAAATATCGACGAGGGAAGAAATCCTCTTCACTGCTCTTTTTACACACTCCCACCCGTTACCTGCGCTGTGCTCCTGTCTGGAGTTTGATGTTTCATTTGTATTTTGGGGCTTTTTTTTGTTTTCTTTTTTTGTGTCTGTGCATTAGAATACCAGTGGGCCATCCAGAGTGGAGTGGCTGAGTGACTGCGGTAGTTACAAAGCCAGATGGATATGAATGCAATAGCCCTCTTTGTTCGTGCCTGGAAACTCCTGGCCTTGCTGGTGCTGTTCCTGCCTCTGCTGCTGCTGCTGAGCTCAGTGCTCCTCACTTCCTCTGCAGCACTTCTCTCATCGTATCCACATGTATGAGGGAGTCCTCTTTATTTCCAGCATCTGTGCTGTGATGAGAAACACCATCTAACTAGGCCACTGCATAATAAGCAAGAATAGCAGCAAAGTAAAATGGGGGGAAAAAAAGAAAAGAGAAGAGAAGAGAGAGGGGGGAAAGAATCAGTTCATTGGGGAAATGCTTACCCAACATGTAACTGCTGACAAAAGTAATTCAGTAAGCAAATATTGTCCTTATTCCTTTATTGCGCATGCATTCATTTATTATTGCTTACCTTTACCTTTACAGTTCTGCAGAGGTGCATCAGAGTTCACGTCTCATTCTCGCGGTCAAGCCCCTGAGCTGCGCGGTCATGTGACCTGAATGTGACTGACAATGCACCTTTGCTGACTTTTCCTTTGGAGCGCGTGTCAACTGCAGTCCTGGGGATCAGTGCTGGTGCTGCGACATTTCTGCCATCCTCAGCATTTTAGCGCTTGATTCACTTTGTCAACAGATTCATTATTGTCTGCGAGAAAGTTGTAGATGTGGGTCTCATTATCTCCTTCTTGCTTCAGTTTGATGCTTTGTCGTACGCGTTCTTTCCGGTAAATCACGCTGTTTAAAGCAGGTTTAAGTACCAGTTGTGTAATTTAGCACAACACATTTGGTCGAGCCCATGGGGGGGCCGGGGCAAGCTCCCCTCTGCTTTATGAAACCTCAGCAAGTGAGTTTCAGCTTAATGTATTGTTTCCAAATAACTGCCATCAAGGTCGTGCAGCCAACTTTAGAGGTCATATGTTGCGTTCACTGGTTGTTTCTGCTGCCCCCACATGGCCATCAAGTCAGTTATTGCAGGTCTAAATGTGAATTACGGACACTTTTCTGAACTGCCTATGTTTCCCTTTCTATCTCCAGTGTAGAGCATGACTTTCGCCTGCAGGAAGGGCAGGTTGTACGCACGTGGAAGGTGGGCGACCCTCCAGAAGGCTCGCCACAGACACCCACACCCCAGCCCACGACACCTCACCAACAGGACTCCCCACAACCAGTGCGACCCCCTGCCACCACCAAGAAGAACCGGAAGAAGTGCTTCTGGTTCCTCTGAACACCGAGAGGATGGAGACATTTTTATACTATAATGCACTGAGTAACGATCTTAAAAAAAACAAAAAAAAAACAAAGAAAAAAAGATTACCTGCAGAGATTTGTTTAAAGGGACAAATGTTAAATGAACGGGTGGATTAAAATGCAAATGTACAACTGTGGGTGGAGAAAGAGCTACAAAGGTTACAATTTAAGCTGTTTCTGCTGGAGTCTAAAATAATGGTTTGACTGGGAGGCACATGTTGTTACTGCTCTTAAAATGCCTCTTCAACACTCACAGGTCTGACACCGGTGCAGGGAAGTAAAAAGTGCTGAAGTCAAATAAAAGTAAAAGTTCAGTCCACAATATGACTCACGGTTAGGAAGCAATTAGGAGATATAAAAAGAATATATAGCGGCTAAGGGGCACAGCACGAGCGGCAGTATAGCAGATACCATGGAGCATATTTATAAATGATGTAATGAACAGAGTTTTATGGGCAAAGAGATAAAGAGAAATAGGACTTATCATCATCACTGGACTAATGAGGGTCAGAACACCAGCTTTTATATCCAGAGACATTTAAAAAAAGAGAGAGCGAGAGAATTATTATGACCTGTATTTAAAAGTTTTATTATAATGTAATTGATGAAAATAAAAAAAAGACACTACATGTGTCTACATGCACACATGCCAACACACAGAAGAGCAAATAAATCGACATATTTACATAAATAAAGGCATATATGACTTGAGAGAATGGTGAGTTGAGTTCTGTATATGTCAGAGCCGTTTTGCTTGGATGCTATATTTCAGATATGGATTACTGCTAAATAAAAGTATTTTACCACAGCTCCTTGGTATCTCTTGTCATTCAGACTTCAGTGTGCTTTTTGCCCATCACAGTGCACAGTGGAATTATTGTGTGTATGGTTTTCACTTTAGCGTAAGTAGCAGTGTCCGGTTTGGGAGTTGAGTCATAGACTGTGTATAAATGATAGTCACTGTGACATCCCCCATATGTTTGAAGTTTCAAAATGATACTCTACAGAGATTACAGTTTAGATTACAGGCTATACCTGGACAGGTTGCAGTACGATCAGATAATTCAACATTTAACATTGCCAGAACGTTTGCTGGGTCTCCCAGCACAGTCTCAAGAGCATGGATTTCTGGAGATTCCAGGAGACAGGCTATTACTACTATTTATAACCCATCAGCAGACTGGCATTTGCGAACTTATGTAAGGAGGGAGAGGATGAGCAATGGCAGAGATACAAAATGACCTCCAGCAGGCTACAGGTGTCAATGTCTCTGACCAAACAATCAGAAACAGACTGATAGCCTCTGTGTTAGCTGCCCAGTACAATGGAGCCCGACTGGCATTTGCCATAGAATACCAAAACTAGCAGCTCCACCACTTCCACCAAATCAATTCCATCTGACATCCTTTCATTCCAAACACATTACCCAGTCCATATTTGGGTAAATATCAAGCATGATTTCTTCCCCCATTGAGATCTTCAGTTTTTTTTCAGCAGTTTATATTTGAATGAGAGGTGCCTTATCAGCAAGCTGCATCACTCAGACACAGAATTACCCGATCAGTGCTAACATGTTCTGTAACTAAAATAAAAACTGAATTTTATTCCGTGAAGGGAAAAACTGCATTACAGAGTTAAGGGACTGCTGTTGTTTCTAATTTGACAGGTATCCATATTGACTCTCAAACAAATGTAGCTCCAAATGGCACAAAAAACACATGGACAGTGGAGAAGTCCAGTTTAGTGAATCAAAAAAGCTGCTGGCATTGACACAATCCCCTTACTTTCGCACCAGTCTGTCACACCAAGCCACCACTCCCCTAATAATGCACAGCTTTAAGCCATAACATAATTGAAATTTACATTTTATTGTAAAACAACAAACATACAACAGGATGGTGTGTGGAGACAAAGCACTGCCAACAACACCAACAAAAACCCAACAATAAATAAATAATAATTATGTTAAAAAGAGGAATAAGAAGAGGGAAAAAGACATATTTGGTTCTAGTGTCAGGGTTACGATTGAGTTATGATTAGATGTCCTCACTAAGATATGAAAATGTGTGTATTTGTGTGTGTGTGTTGCAATTATACAGATGTGCTGAGTAGCTGTATGAAAGTGCTATATGTGGATGTGTGAGGCTCTGTTCAGTCTAGAAAATCATATTTTTGAGATGAAATATATATAAATATATGTCCAGACAAATAAATTACTACACACACACACACACACACACACACGACAGCAACAACAACAACTATGTGTTGTGCTTTAGAAATGCATTGTATCTTTTATATGCAACATCTCACTAATTTAGTTACCCCCAGTTTTCAAATAATTTCAATGAAATTGTAATATTTAAATGTGTTAGCCGAGCAGAGAAAATGAATGAAGTCATTTAAGAATGGAGCATGGGTATCACTGATTATTATTAGGCATTTATCACTTCTAAGAAACAATCACTGTTGACTTCTAGGAACATTTCTAAGACATCAAAAAGAGGCGAGTCTTCAGTCCTCAGATGGCAGCTCCGACAGCCCACTTTTGTGGACACTCCAGGGCAAGTCTCGGGAAATTAAGCCTCAGCTGTTTGATGGCTGTGAGAAGCCCCAAATATTACTACTTAGTAATTCATGACACACATAAGCTGCTTCTGCGAGGCTCTGAGGTGGTGTGAGATCCTGGCCTAATTTATTCCAAACTTCGGAGTTCTAGCGTTAGCTCTCAGTTTTGTTTGCCTGCTTGTTTGGATTTGCACAACAACTGGCAGTTTCCACTTTGCCTCGAACAAAGCAGTTAGACACAGACTGTGCTTTGTTTCTGCAGGGGAGAGTTATTGGAGGGGAAAGCTGTTTCAGGATATTTCAGGATGTCCACAGCTCTTTATGTACTGGACACGTATCTGCTACATCCTCCCCCCCACTCGC
This sequence comes from Maylandia zebra, assembly GCF_041146795.1. Lineage (NCBI taxonomy): Eukaryota > Metazoa > Chordata > Actinopteri > Cichliformes > Cichlidae > Maylandia > Maylandia zebra. The sequence goes on along the minus strand of NC_135173.1, from coordinate 51,358,460 downwards.
TCAAGACAAGAGTATATATGTACATATGCACAGATAAGTGCAGACACACACTGTTTTAAGCAGTTTTAAACTCCCAGTAGAGGTGGGCAGATTGATCCAAATCAATAGTAGCAATGCCAGTGGTGGTATTGGTATTGGATCGATTCTAATGCGGTAGGATCAATACTTTGTTTCTATCCTCTATTCCTTTTTTTCTTTTGGGGGGGGGGGGGGGGGGGGGGGGGTAAGGAAAATATACTTAAAACATGCACTATGAAAAATGTCTAAATAATGTTTTATTAATGTAAAACATTTTAACCAGAAGTGCTTCACAGACAGCCACAATAGCAGATCTCCAAAAGATTTTTATTTTTTGTTTTGGGGTCTTTTTGTCATGTGTTTCCCTGTTCATTGGAATTCTTCCTTTACTGTGAACAGACATGTGCCAGACATTGTATTAATACAATTTAAAATGTCACATCAGTAGTTTAGTGGTAATTAAAGTTTGTTCAGAGTTTACAAACCGATGATGATTCATCTCATAAGTCATGACACACTGCTCTCCCCATAAGTTTATTAAGTTAAAAGTATTGGTACTGGTATCGCCAATACTGGCCCTGTATATACTTATTGGATCAACACCAAAATCTGCAGTATCGCACATCACTACCCCCCAATGTTCACTGACAAGCCGAAAAGCTCGCTCTGCACGTGCATATAAGCAACAAATTCACAAACACAAACTCGGCCGCATACGCAACTGCACACATTCTCGCAACTACACACACGCACACAGGCACTCACATCCAATCTCACAGCTAACATATTGTTCTCAGACCAACACAATGCATTATCTCCCCCACAGTTGTTCCTCTCTCCCTCACAACCGGGCACACGCTCCATCCTGGTAGCTCTGTGTGTGCCGTGCAATGCTGAGAGGAGTGTAGCGTTGTCAGTCATTAATCTGCTACAGCACAGCCTGTAATCCTGATGACAGAGCGGAGCGGGCTTACAGAGAGCAGAGAGGATCTGAGCCCAGCCTGGAGTGGGGAACAAAGGAGCCAGAGAAGACTGGCTTTGAATCTATAAAGAGAAAGGAAGTGTGTGTGAGTGTGTGTGTGTGTGAGTGTGTGTGAGTGAGTGTGTAAGGATTCTGAGGTGAGGTCGGTAACTATTTTGTCAGCACTGCTGCAGTGTTATTCAAGAATGCTGGCACACACAAAAGCTACACATGGAAAGCTACCCTGGCTGCCGGTGTGTCACACTGACATATAAGATAAAGCGCCTCTGGTCCAGGCTTGTCTGCAGAGAAATGTGAGAGAAGAAGCTTATTTCAACGGCCTCTTCAAAGAAACATCAAGGGTCAAAGTTGGCTCACGCAATTCGGTGCAACATCAAGGAGGCTGAAAATGAAGGAGGGGTGGTGGTGGTGGGGGGGCATGTCTGGAGGCATCAACAAGCATGCATAATGGGCATGTGAAAACAACCGGCCCTACACGCTGAGAGGAAGCGGTAAAGCTATTACTGCATGAATCATTGAGCTTCGGCTGCTACTTTGCCACATTACAACTAAAGAGGTCATTTCGCAGTCACTCAGAGTGAGAAGTCAAGAGGTGCAGCAGCCTTAACCTGTCCGCCGGTCCTGCAGCGAATATTGTTTGGAGGCTAATGCAATAAATGATGCAACATAAACTGTCTTCTCTCAATGACTTAATAATGATGCTGATAAACAAGCCCCAGAGTTGCAATGATACTTGAAAGTACTTTCTTTTCTTTGAACTGAGAAAGAAGCCTCATTAGTGACCAAATAAAAGAAAAATATGGATTGAATGCGGACCTGGGGATCCAAATTAAAACACACACACACACACACACACACCGACTGACACAATGCCTGGGCACATCCTCTGGCTTATCTTTGTAGATTTCAGAGGCACTACACACAAACGCACAGTTATATTTATGAGCGCATGCATCAGTTGGAAATGGTAAATAATGAATTAAAAAGTACCCATTTCAAGACGACCTGCCAAGTTTCTGAGTCAACTGCGATAGCTGCATATTGGTTTAATAAAATATGAGCTAAATTCTCCCCTGGCACTGATGCAAAAAAAAAAAAAAAAGGCAGGGTGGGGGCAATGTAACGTAAACACGCCGTGTCTGGGGCTGAGAAAGGACTCAAAGTGGTTCTGTGACATGAAGGGTTTTCGAGGGTTTTTCCAGCTGTGGAGAGAAATGTGATGGGATGTCCTCGGCACACGCTGAGGTAACAGGAAAACAAAAAAAAAAAAGAAGGAAAATTCCAACCAGCTGAATTCGTTAATAATCTATTTGGCTCTGTTCTGGACATCTTCCACTCAGAGGAAAACCTCAGAGAAGGCACACGCAGCAGAGATCTTAAGAAAGAGTGGGATGATATGTGACAAGGGGGCCCTGACTGAATTCATGCTGGAGGAGGTTCAGAAGAGCCAGACCAACTTCCCAATAGTATACAATATTAGCTTTGGAGGAACACCTACGTAGGAGCTGTTCTCATTAAAATGGTTTTAATTCCTTTCCCTTCTAATGGCTTTCTCTATAGTTTGTGTTATTTAAAGCTCTTTGCATTTTTGAACCCCCCTTCCTTAAGACTGAGCATATTTATGCCACAAATCAAACACACTGGAATTCGACTTTCAGCTGCTTCCTTAATCACAATGGGGTGCCACAGCAAGAAGCTCCACATTTCTTGACAGAATTTTTTGTACACCAGACACAATCCCCAAATGATTTGTGCCTCCTGCCGGAATCGAACTGGCAATCATTCATTTGATAGGAAAACATAAACCACTTCACTGTGGAGCCTCTGCACTAGGGTTTTAGTAGTTGTAGTAAAACTAATATCAGGTTTTTAGGGCCGAAACTTGTTTTTATGTCTCTTTGAGTTGCCACGGTGTGGGGTCATTTGAGATTTGCATGCCTTTTTTATTTTATATTCGCGTACGTGACACTTGGTCATGTTGCAGCCAATAATCAGTCTTGTGTGAAAAAGCTTTCTCCACATCTAAAAGGAGTCACTCTGCCCACGCTGTGGCAAATATATATATATATATATATATTTTTAATGTGCAGGGGTATCCTACAAAAAGGTTGAAGGCTGTCTTCGGCAGTTCCCCCTTAAGTGCTGTTTCTTACATGACATTTTGGACAGTGGAAATTGCAGGCTGGAAGTGCTTTTCCTATCTTTTTAAAGGCTCCCACTGCCATTGATTAGCCTTATTTTAGAGCCCCTTAGGCATTTGGCTAGAGAAGCCTGTTGTAGCAAAGCATTTCCGTGAGGTTTGAAGAGAGAATTTTTAAAAATATTTCCAATCACGCTTCTTTATAATGTGAGACGTTTGCTTGTGCAGAAAGGACATACAAGAGACAGGAATGTCTTTCACAGAGACGTTTATTGAGGTCAATAGAGTGCAGCAGAACAAGTTAACATGTGTCAAGCCACTGTCACTCTGGAAGCCTTCCTGACAACAAGGTGCACATTTCACAAAGTGTATCCGTTTCTGAGCATTCCGCGTTCCTCACTGTCTGGATCCAAGATGTTACACATGTGGTGAGCCCGTTGAGACAGAGAATGTGAAACTATGCAAGGTCTTCCTCCCCAGCATAGAAGCGAGTAGCTCTGAAGGTACCAGATGCTGAATCATTACATTCCTCCACGTCTGGCTGTTTCACTGAACGGCTCTGGTACAGTAATTGGCCTCTGAGAGACTCCTCATCAGAGTGACCCCTTGTGCTTTTTGACCTCTCTTACAAGTCTTTAGGAGTAAAAGTGTAATGAATTGTTGAGGCTTCGAGTGCATCACTAGCCTAATATTACTTTGAATAAAATGCAACATTAATGTATAACTGCATGAAGAATTTCTAGAAGGTTGGTTCAAAGAACAAATAAAACTAGAAAGTGCATTTTCTGAAGAAACTGCAGTGTGAATGCAGTTTCTTCTATACGGAATAGATAAAATATAATAATAAAGATTAGAAGAACAATACTGTGAATGCTTTTCAAGCATTCACACTAATAAAAACAAAAAAAATGGTGATAAAAACTGTCTGCCTGTTTCAATCTTTGAACATAAGATGTCAACAATGTAGATTTATGATTTATGTGTTGGTTTCATTAAACCATGCAAACCTATACACAATGCCAGAGAAAAGGATTTTTTCATGTTTATCACTCAGCTGATTTCCTGTTTTACATTTTTTTCCATTGGCTCTCGTGCAGACTTGGTAGTTTTAGTTTGTTTCTTTTCCACACAAGTTCCATTCACCACCTCTTCACCAGCTCCTTTACTAAGCTCTTCCTTATAGCTACTGTGCGCAGCCTCACCCTACTTGTCAGACTGTCTATGAAGCCATTGTTGTCCAGCTGTTCAAACATTTCCTTGAGCAGTTCCTGTCTATTTTTCCTTGTGCATGCCTGTTTGTCTGCTCTTTGAGTTATCATCTTTTTTTCTTCCTTTTTTTAGTCTCGTTTGATTTCTGCTTTTGCTTCCTCCCTTGCTGGATCTGTTTGCTTCTCCCGATCACCTTTCTTGCCATTAAAAAATTTGGATTTTGGACTTTTGCATTTGCGTTCTTCCATTTCAGATCACGCGCATCCTCTTGGAGGCTAACGCCACAAAACTTGTCCTCTCGATGTTACTGATGTGCTTGTTCCCTAGTTCCCTGCTTGTACCCGCACTGTTAGTGGCAAACACTCGCGTCTTCAAAATGGCATGTCATGCAGCAAAACCCATGATGCCACACAACAGAGCATACAAAACAGCAAGAACAGTTGAACAAAGAGGAAGAGTTCACGCCTGTGCTGCCTGCAGGGCAGTCAGTGTGCTCAGGAACACGTTTGACAATTATTTTCAGGGGAATATGTCACTGCTTGAGAAGACTTTTCTGAACATCAAAGTCGGTCTCTCTGAAGACATGTTAGATAACTTCAAAGTCTTGTGACTGCTTTGCCAAGAGGTGCTTTCCCTTTGTTTTGCTCAGCTAGTTTTGTTTTCCATTTCATTGTGCAGCAGATGATAAAGACTGTGAGTCCACGTTGCATCATGGACCTGCTCTCTGTAATTTACCGCTCAAGGTCTGAACAGGCATCGGGCGAGACTTTAACCACCAAAATATTCTGACAGGTAGGTACGCGAGGAAGAAGCTCCGAGAAGGTCTTTTGAAGCTGTGCCATTTCTTTCTCTCTCTTTTTTTCTTACTTTGAAAGCATCATGAAGCGAGATGCCATGATGAAATTACATTATAATTTTGTAATTTACAAATTTTTGTCTGATTGCACATCAAATCTATCATTCTAACTATTTTTTTTTCTCCCTAAGGTTGTTATTTTGAAGGCAGCAACGATATTGTCCAAGAATTACTATGACCTTCAGGTTACACGGAACACAAGAGAACGGATGCTCCAGACAATATTTTTCTTTATCTAACAAGATTTTTTTCTTTTTTGTGAGACCTTCCTTTCATTCCTCAAAGAAAATCTGAACAAATAAATGCTGCCAAAGTCTCTGGATGATAAAGGTTTTTAAACGGGAAATGTATATAAGTATGTATGAATACAAAGTGCAGTATGGCAGAAGGGAACAGCTGCTCCCTTTTCAGAAATGATCAGCTGTTGTGCTGCCTTTATTTCCCACGGCATCAAAACAGCAACTAGAGGCTGAGGCCTATACGTCTTCTTAATTAGTAAGTCATCCTCCAACAATATCCTGCATACATGCTGTTATGAACCTCATCTACCTGCTGCACATATACTAGGTCTCTAGTGACATGATTATATGACTGATGCCGAGGCATTAATTGGAATTACTGTGAGTGTCGGTGGATGTTATAGAAACATCTCTGCATATTGGCCTTGAGCCCATTCAGGCAAAATAAAATCACAGTATGAAATACATAGCGTGAAGTGGAAAACGAAGCACCCGTTCGTCCAATCTTTGCCTGTCGAGCACACTAAGCATGGTCTGAAATTTGTGTTTGAGTTTGAGTATTTATGGGATTTGTGAAGCTTTGGTTTAAGTTTTCATGAGTAAAACAAAGCAGTGTTGTGCACATTTGACTTACGCTGTGTAGTTAGAAATGAACAGCGGGACTGTGGGAAAATAAAAGAATGGCAGGACGGCTGTTTTTAGCAGCTTTTTGTCTGATGTAAGTCAAGAAAAGGCTCCGGCTCTTCTGAAATAAAGCATAATGATTCGACTAACAGGAACACACTGAGACATGCTGTGTCGCATATTCTTGTTAATCATCCTCTGGTTCCTATCATCCCCTGCCATTTGCATTTTTTTCATGTAATAAAGTATTGTAGAAGTATAAAACATGGAATAATCGCTTACTTTGGCTCTGGATGAGAGGATTTGTTTTATCTGTAGTATGCTGCAATGTAACTAAGGCAACTGAGCTATCCAACTTTGCAGATCACACAGATTATTTCAGTTAGTTCATCTCCTTCTTCAAAATTTTCTTCACTTTAATCTCAATACTAAACAAGTTAAAAAAAAAGTTTTGTTATGTATGGTGGTGAGAAAAAAGCTTCTGCTTGGACTTGATCTTTGATGTCAGCTGCTGCAATCAAGCACCTAGCCATGCAAATGTAGCATAGCCTCCTCTGGCATTGACATCAGCATAAACAGTGTGCACTGGGAGTTTCACTGTATGGGTTTCCATGGCCATCAGTTCCAGTAGGTGTAACATATCAGTGTCCCAGTACTGATGTCTGGTCTTCGTTAACATTACAAATGATACAAATAGGTGTATTAGCACAGGCTTCAAAAACAGGCTGATAACATCAACAGAAAAACTGAGAGGCGTAGGTTAGCGTTTCAAAAACAAAAAAATCAAACAAGTAGAAAACGTTTTATTTTAAGCTGGAAGAGGTAACTATGGCGTCTTAAAGAGTTTAGATGAGGAGTAGGTAGACAAAATTTTGTTTCCAGAGTGCCACACTGACTTTGATAAAGCAAGAAAAGGACTGCATGGTGGAAAAATGGCCTGTATTTGTATAGCGCTTTACTTAGTCCCTAAGGACCCCAAAGCACTTTACACTACATTCAGTCATCTACCCATTCACACACTGGTGATGGCAAGCTACATTGTAGCCACAGCCGCCCTGGGGCGCACTGACAGCAGTGTTGCCAACTTAGCGACTTTGTCGCTATATTTAGCGAGTTTTCAGACCCCTTAGCGACTTTTTTTCTAGAAAAAAAGTCGCTAAAAAAGACGTGAAAGCGCGTATCTCTTTTACTCTCAACAAGCAGCGGGTGCTGTAACGCAGTCAGTTCTTTTACTCTTTTACTCTTATGCTGTTTTGTGGATCACAAGGTTTAAAACTACTTATAAACACACACACAAAGTAACTCCACCAGAGTGCCTATTTCGGGTCACTTTTGCCGGTCCAAGCCCGGGTAAAGGAGCAGGGTTGGAATTGTGACATTAAAAAAACAATAATTGCTAAAAGAAATTTAATTTGTAGTTCTAAATAAACTCTAAATGCATTTAGGACGTTTTTTACTCACTTTATGTCTCTTCCACGATGTTATTTCTCTCTCCAACAACATAGGTTACAATTAGATTAGCATGACCAATTATGCAAATTAGGCGATGACGTCATTTAGCGACTTCTAGCGACTTTTAGGACAACCAATAGCGATTTTCCTTACTGAGGAGTTGGCAACACTGACTGACAGAGGCGAGGCTGCCTGACACTGGCGCCACCGGGCCCTCTGACCATCACTAGTAGGCAACAGGTGAAGTGTCTTGCCCAAGGACACAACGACGAGACTGTCGGAGCCGGGGCTCAAACCGACAACCTTCCAATTACAAGGCGGACTGCCAACTCTTGAGCCACAATCACCCCATAAAGAAACTCAAATCGTGATTTCAAAAAAATATCACCTAAATGCTTTAAGAACATTTAGCCTACATCTCTTCAGGTGTTTCACATTCACCACTGTGTAGGTCACTGTTGAAACACATTGGACTGGAATAGAGTTAAACAGCAGAGCAGACTTGTTGCAGTTATTTGTTTCAAGATTCCTCTGTATGCTGCTCTTTCTTATTGATTTTTTTTGAGGGGGGCTGTTTTGTTTTGTGGGCTGGATTGAGATAGTTGGCTGGGTGGTTCCTGTCCTCAGGCCATATTTTGCCTATGTGTGGTTTAGATGCTCAGCCCACAGTTAAACAAACTGCTGATAAATGAAAACAGCTTATATCTATGGCTACTCCTTTCAAGCTGGCTAACATATGTAACCTATCATGATGTACCTTTCACTGAGCATGGTATCCATGAGAGGTAAATATAGGGGAGCTCTCTGCTCTTCAACCAAATATCAACCTGTAAGCAAAATAGCCACCGAGATACTCTTTGGAAGGACTAGTCACGCCCAGAGTGGTCAGTCTGTAAGCTATAAGGTTGTGCTCGTCTCGCTCTGTGTGCTAACGCTGTAACTGATTGGTAAATGGTAAGTGGACTGGATCTTATATAGGGCTTTTCTACTCTACCTGACCACTAAGAACTTTATACAACATGCCTCACTCCCCCATTCGTACAGCCACTGCTTCTTTGGTGAAGTGCTTTCTATCTAACGTTCACACACATTCACTCTCTGATGGATGCATTAGAGAGTAACTTGGGGTTGGTATCTTGCCCACCCTTCCTATTCTTCAGCATGCATCTTTTGTTTCTCAGCCATAGACAGTATAAAATATGTACTGTACATAGCCACTCTGACATCCCCTATTAGTTTTGGACATTTTGTTTTGAACCCTCAACACTAACATTTTGGCTGTTGTTAATGCTAATTCTTCAGGTAATGCTAGTTAGCTTGGTTAGCAAGCTATGTCCACAAATTGTATGCATGCAACACACAGACATAATAATTTGGCTAATAAAAGATAGACAAATAATCAAGAACAATTAATAATATTAGTAAGATAATTCAGTAAAAAGTCTCACAATGGCACAAATACAGCAGAGAGATCCACTTCAGTTGCTCGGATTAATGGAGTTGAGGCCTAGCAGCACCTGCTGGCTAGAGCTGCCTATGCCTTGATATCTCTAACTCAATCATCCAAACAGGTAAGTCACAAAAGAATTCAACTTAAATATACCACCTAGAGCAGGGAGGATGTCATTTTACATCATTGGCCATCTATCAAGACTTTTCAGGCTTGAACTGTAGAGCATAAATGTGTAAAATTACAGAAAAAACTTCCAGTATTTCATCGTTCATTGCCCAGATGGTCCTGCAATTATGAAGTGAAAATGTTGATGTTGTTGTTTCTATTATGTTTCTGTCTATTGCTTAATGAAAGTACAGGTCAAACTTATGCCAACAGGGTCTTTTTCCTCTAATATATATCACGTCTGATTACTTGAGCTTTCTATTTTTTTTTTAAATACAGACAGCTCATTCATTTTACAGTATTTGCAAAGAGTAAAGAAAAGAAAAGATCTATAGAAGTAAAGTATAACCCACAGATCAGATCCCAATAAAGGACAGACTGTAGCTGATCCCCGGCCTCCATATTGAAGTAATTTGATAGAAGCTTGTAGTCAGTGAAGGAGTCAAGTCTTCACAACTTCAGCCGGCAGAACATCGGGTGCATCCTGCGTCTTTGAGCCAGCGGATTTCCCGCAATGAGAAGCATCTGCAGCAGAACAGAGTGCGGGGACAGCTCGTGAAACACCTATTTACCGAGAGAAATAAGCAGCAATGGCGCGTTTTATTGCGCTGTGGATGGGAACTCTCCTCCAGCTTTGCCACGCAACGATTTATACAAACGACTGGGCGATAAAAATAAGAGGGGACCTCGAATCTGTGAACAGGATAGCAGAGAAATATGGATTTACTAACATGGGACAGGTGAGTGCCCTCAAACATGAAGAGGGCAATTATTTACACAATTACCAGACTTGCATTTGGAAGTTTCATTTATTGGAAAACTGGAAATATTGGACAAATCTAACTGTGGAGCCACTAATGGCTTTACTAATATTTTTTTAGGATTGCATCAAAAGCTGTTGATATCTGTCTGCACTGTCTGGTCAGCCGTCCAGGGACGAATGAATTATATCTGCTAAAGATTTAAAGAAGCAGCAGATGAACAGATACATTCATAAATAAATAAATCATGACCACCAGCATGTTTTTCACCAAGAATTTGACCTCTGCATTTAGCCCAGAAATGAGCAATGAGAACACACACGCTCAAAGACACACTACAGGCAGTGCTAGTGCTGGGAACTTAACCAACAACCATAATCCAAAGTTGCTTCTCTATGAGCCACTGCTGCATTAGTTGCACTCCTTTCAGACTAATTTTTCTACACTTTCATAAAGTAACAGTTAAACTCCAAAGAAATAGCATGCTGTACTTTATTGCACATGGGATAGATGTTCAGTTTTCACAGCAGGTGATAGGAACCAGAGAGACCCATTCAAACTAAAAAGACTGCTATACAGTAATCTTATATTCCTGAGGTTGAAAATCAAAAAGTAATTATTTCACTAAAAGGATATTAATGAAATATTTAAAGGCATAATTTGTTGTTCTCTTGCAATAGTGTGAGCTGTCATGTGTTTTATTAACTAGTCATTACTCAGTGGACTGCGCTTGTATAAAAATATTAGCTGACATACATTATAGAATGCACACAGTGACGTGGTATGTGCAGCTACACCAGTACACAGATGAGCAGCAGTGTGGCTGAAACCTTTTGGCTCAGGTTGCCCTGGGCTGTAAAACTATCAGAGGTATAAGGTAGCCGTGTTAATAAAAGACACCACGAGCAGTTTAATAATTAAAAAGCTGCTTTGCACAGTAGCAGAGCAGAACGAGCAGCACGCCTCCACCTCCAAACAAAATCATTTCGAGGATCTGATGTGTGTTTTCACCAGATTGGAGACCTGAAGAGGCATTACAGTTTTCGCCATCACGAGACGGCGAATCAATCCAAAATAGGCAACAAAGAAGTGACTGATCGCGTCGCCAAGGAGACCAAGGTATAGTAATGAGATATGAGTAGGACGGGGAAGCTCCTGGATTATTAATCAGCAGCATCATGTCCCCTCCGTACACTCCACGTACACATAGGGACACATGTTCATTGTTCTGGTCCCTCCCCTCACATTACAGCTTTGTGTGCACGAACACTAACAACACCTAAAGATGTCAGAAGTCCTTAAAGATCAACAAGGTGTTCAGGGTTGCATCAAATTCTTATAGTATCAATAAGCAGCTTGGGCATATAGTACAATCAGACAGGTTCTAAGCAACTCCCAGTGTTATCTGGTTACACACAAAATCACACTTTCTTTGTCTTCCACCTTCAGAAGTTAAAGAACATAGTCGATAGTAGTGTCAGTGTTTGCCAGGAGGACTTTTTTCCAACTTGGGAAAGGGAACCATCCAAGGAGCTTTTGAGTTTACATTTAGTAAACAGCTAGGGATTCATCTTTTTCACAGCATTTAGCGTACGTCAGACTTTTTAGCATTAATGTCACTTTGTACCAACATTTTTGTTCATGTATAATCGAGTAGTGTCTGAAATCACAACACACTAACATAATATAATTCAGACTGTATGACCTATGAACTGTATATTGAAGATGAATGTTGCCTCAAGCTGAGTTTTTTTAAAATGGAGGATGAATCTGATTAAGAATTCAAGGGACCACTCACTTCTCCTACATCAACGTGGCACGCTAAGGAAAGGCCCAGAATCATAACCTTCTATGTTTGTTATCTGTTTTGATTCTAATGGAGATCACAATTTATAAGTGAACATAATTTTGTATTCAGTGAAACCTCAAAAACACAAAAAGCACAACACAGAAACTCAACTGCAATGAGTTTACTGTGGTGTAAGAGACAAAGGGTTATTTTTATGTTGACTTCTATACAACTGGACTATTGCAAAACAGAGGAGGCTCCCCCTGCTGGCCAACAAAAGTAAAGCTAAATACAGCCTTTAACCATAACATGATTTGATACATCATACATAACAGTGAAAATTCCTGAGAAAGAATCACAGAAGTTTAAAAAAAAAGTGTCCAACGCGAACACTATTATTGTATTATTGTGAATTTTCAGGAATTTCAATAAGTGCCCTATAACGGCTCAGGAACAGGAAACTGCTTCTTTGGTGGAGCCATGTTTGCAGCTTTACTAAGCACGGTATTTTTTTAAAACTGAATTCTAACATGGGCAGCACGGTGGCACGGTGGTTAGCACTGTTGCCGCACAGCAAGAAGGTCCTGAGTTCAATTCCACCGCCTCTCGCTGTATGACAGCTGGGATAGGCTCCAGCGCCCCCCGCGACCCTGAAAAGGATAAGCGGAAGCGAATGGATGGATGGATGGATGGATTCTAACATCAATGCAGGATTATAATGGCAGCTGTAACATGGAGCTGTTCAGGAGTTTCAGAGCACATTAGCACGTATCTGATAAATGAACTCAGAGACCCTAACAACCATTAACAGAACCAAGAAATGTAATTAGTTTTGCAGGAATAAAAACAATTAAAAACTTCTGAATTTGCACCAAATTTAAAACCTTTTAACAACTAAGAGCAGATATTAGCCTCATAAAGGCCCTAGCGGAAAAGTTTAGCGTCCACACTTTGTGATACTTCACTGAACAAAGTTACCATTTTGACCTTAAAACAGTGTTATATGAGCAATTTACAGAATGATCAGGATGTGTTTATATTTCAGTGAGACAGCTGCATGTTGCAGCAATTTGGGATTGTGGGTTTTTTGTTGTTGAACGAAGAGCGTGCAAGTCATTAGCTTGCACTGATTACGTTTGTGCCCTTTGTCTTTGATAAGTCATCAGAGTATCAACCAGAGGTACAGTGTCAGGGCCCCTCCTCTTGAGAACATAATTGTTTTTTGCCAGCGCAGTAAATGCAATATAGCTGCTGAAATATTTCACAATGGATCCAAAAAAGTAGACATAAACATCTGTACAAATGTTCCTTTTAAGGTGGAATGGCTCAAGCAGCAGGTGGTCCAGAGAAGAGTAAAGAGGATCTCCAGAGCCGGTCATATCTCTCCTATCCCCATGAGGAGAGAGCTCCTCCCTGCTACGCACCATCAGTCCAGCGACCACATGCAGGACTTCAGCGACCCAGTGTGGAACCGCCTGTGGTACATTGTGAGTCAGATTGTTTTGTTTTGTTTTCCTTTGCCATGCTCAAGTCTGAAACATAGACACACAAACACACACAAACCCAGACAGACAGAGCCTAAAATAGACCCACATTTATTCTTTACTCCTGAGGGTGAAGCTGAATGTCCCACTATTTCGCTCCACAGCAGTGCAGTGACTCCAAAGCCTGCCAGTCTCACATGAACATTGCAGCGGCCTGGAGGAGAGGGTACACTGGGAAGGGTGTGGTGGTGTCTGTCCTAGATGATGGCATCGAGAGAGAGCATCCGGATCTGAAGCCAAATTATGTAAGTGCCCTGGGATGGGACACTCTTCTTGGGAAGGGGACATTAATCATAAGCAGTTTGGCAGAGCTCTTAGTGTAAGAGCTCAGACAGATATTGCGAGCAGGGTTTTTGGGCCAAAGGTTTGGAAAGGCCAGCTAAGAGTATTGGAATGGACATTAAACGTCTGATCCACTTAGCTGTTGAGTGGGCTGGTGAATAATGCTCTTTGTGATTTGTCTGATGAAATACAGTCAGATAGCTGCTGGCATGGTGTTATGTGCCGCTACTTAGTATCTATCTGATTTAGGATCCTTTTGCCAGCTTTGATGTGAACGGACAAGACCAAGATCGTTCTTCTACCAGTGCTGTTAACAAGTGAGTACTTTGTATCTCTGGAATTGTCTTTGCACCTGCTTTGCAGCTTCCCTGTCATAATCCAGAACTCTAATTAATGCATGCTTTCCCTTTCCGTTTTCCAGTAATTACATGCATGTATGGATATGCAAAGTCCCCAGTCTAAATTCTGTCTTCGCATAGCTTGATGTAACGGAAATAGCCCGTCTTCTCCTCATGCATATGCATTTAACCTCGCGTTCTGATGTTCTCCTCCTTTCTTCGAAGCCATGGGACACAGTGCGCAGGGGTGGTTGCTGCGGCTGCAAATAGCTCTCGGTGCACCGTTGGAGTTTCTTTCCACGCACGCATAGGCGGTGAGTCCATGTGACGCCATGAAACTCGCACGCCGAAGGACTTCGTGAAAGGCAAAGTTTTGTAGATACAGTAGGGGATTCAAACTTTATCATCGCTTTGGTGCTATCCTTTTCCCCCAGGCATCCGAATGCTGGATGGAGATGTAACAGACATCGTGGAGGCCCAGTCGCTTAGCTTCAGTTCAGGGTATATTGATGTTTACTTAGCCGGCTGGGGCCCAAAAGATGACGGGGCCACTCTGGATGGACCTGGACCTCTGACTCGTCTTGTTTTACAGGACAGCGTTCAAACAGTGAGAGAAAAAAGTGTGGCTGTGTTTGTTTATGTCTGTGTCCCACCTGCGGCTGTATATTTACTGCAAGAGCTGTTCTGTTTTTTTCCTCAACATCAATATGTAAATATCATAAATAAATTAATCTCCTCTGTCTGCTTTACCCAAATAATCTCAGGGCCGGCAAGGGAGGGGCTCCATCTTTGTTTGGCCGTCAGGAAACGGAGGGGAAAGAGGTGACTACTGCTCCTGTGACGGCTACAGCAACAGTATTTACACTATCTCTATCAGCAGCAGCACTCAGCATGGAAGCCAGCCAGATTACCTGGAGCCGTGCCCCTCCACGCTGGCAACGGCGTACGGCGGATGGGACAGAGAGGAGATGGTGAGTGTTGCTAACAGAGAACTTAATTAAGATTCACATGATTCAAAAAATAGCTTCTTTTCTTCCACCGTAGTGAGCAGCCACGCTCTCCTGCCATCAGTCTGTTGAAAATAGCTTTACCCAGATGCTGGAAAAACATTTTCTCGCCTCAATCCAAAGCAACATTCATATAGACACAAACACAAGTTGCCGAATCTAAAAAATATGTTGCGAAAGGCAACATTTCTGTTAACTATTAGTAGTTTGCACTGTGGAATCTCAGAGGCTGAAGTTTGCAAAAGTTGCAACTCAATGAACCACAAGAGCTCTGGGCACCTTGCTGTCCTTGAGCCAACCATGAACTCTCCTTTATTACAAAGTATTCAGTATGTCCAGTGTGTATGTGTGTTGGACTCCTGGGTCAGGACAATGATCCTAAGCACAGCAGCAAATCTACAATAGAAAGGCTCAGAGAGAAAAGAATCACGGTGTTGCAATGGCCCAGTCAAAGTCCGGACCTTAACCGGATTGAAATGCTGTGGTGGGACTTCAAAAGAGCCGTGCATGAACAAATGCCCCCCCAAAATGAAATGAAGCAATGTTGTAGGCCAGAATTCCTTCACAGAAACATGAGCAACTGGTAACGTGTCTCACGGTGTTGTGGAGACAACTTGATAACTTGTGATATACAAGCTATTAAATCATGCAAAATATGCAGTTTTTTACAGACAAGAAGAAAAACAAGAAAAACAATGGTCTACTCTCTGTAAGAGGTTATATAATTCCTTTAAATATTTAATATTTTAGACATAAATTTCCAAAAGCAATTATTATTTTACAATAAGAGGAAGAAGTGAAGCAATGCAATGCAGTGATACTGACTAAACTCCAGTTGCTTCTCCTGAACACAGATTACGAGATATTTGTCGTGTTATGACATTAATGTTTGCACGGCATTTACCACTCAGAGGGCATGAAGTTATTTAGATAATAAAATTATATTAACTGCTAATTTAAAAGTCATTTTTGCACTGTTTCTGATGATGACACTGGATGTCTTAGAGTAGTTGGATTTAACATTCACCGGCATCTTGCCAGCTGCTCAAAGCCAGAAAATACACATTTGGGATATTAAGCATTGGCTTTGGGCAGTGGTGTTGGGGGGGGAGCATGCAACGTCTGCTGAGTGTGATAGTCTGAGACACCTGTCAATCAACTAAATATGCCCAAGACGGAGGCTCTGTGAACTTTTGTCTCTGCAGAACAAAGCTGAACTTGTGAAGTCACAGAGAGGAGCTGCTCGTTCAAACCCGCAACAACAAATGATTTTGTTTTCATGTTTATTCTTAGAGCTTTAATTTTCATTAATTAAAAGCCATTACAAGAACTGTGGTGTATGTCGTCAGAACTCAGTCAGCAGTATAATATTAACATACTAGAACGGCCCGAGGAAAATTTCCTAATGTTGTGTGAAATATGTTTTGTGAAAACCAGATTTCACTCTTTTGTTTTGTCTATCTAACTGGAAGCTCTCCCCCCCCCCCCCCCCCCCCCCCCCCCCCCCGGTTTATGGCACATCACCATGGACAAAGGATAGTAGTTACTCTATACTAACACAAATCAGAGTAAGTGAAAATTATTAGGATAACATACAGATTTTGCACGTAAAGGTAATAAAGGAGAATCCAGTAGGCATTAAAATGGAATAAAATTGGAATGAAATCACTGTCTGAGTGTAGAAAATGCCAAATACTTCTATCATGTCATGTGATTTTCAGACATTGTGGGTAAACAGAGTTGGGTAGCTGATTAGAGTAATTTGACTGAGAGCTGCTTCTCTGGCCTCAGGCTTACATGTTTTCCATTTTGTTTTCTCAACCGACACACAAAACAAAAAAAATCTAATTATGTGTACTGTGTTTGCCAGTATTTCTAATTTTTCTTTCTACAAAATGCATTATCTTGATTAATTTTTGTCACTCTGACACTTTTGTTAAATTGTTGCTTTTGTCTCTGTGAGTGATCTTGTGTCTGCAAACTTAAAAATTAAGCTACTTTATGACAAATGTTACCTAACTGGTGTTTGGAAACAGGTGAGTGTGTTCCAGTTGCTGGTTAACCAGGCCCATATTCTACAATATACAGCACTGTCCTGAGCTGCAATTCATTTCCAAGGAGCCAGATTTGTATTTTATTTTTTAAAATATTTTTCAAGTAGTCTTTATATAACAGGCAACTTAGCAAAAACCAAATTTATTCTTGTATCTTTAAGCACATAATTTGTTGCCTCTTTTGTTTCGTTTTGTTGTTGCTTTAGTTGAGTACTAAAAATCCAAAGATAATAGAGTTTCAGATAAAAATAGAATATCTGCACCAGTGAAGTGATTCTCAGAGAGCCATTACGGGAAAACATGTCATATGGTTTGCAGCATGTCCTTAAAAATGTTGAGGAAACTGTCCAAGTGGACAGCTCAGGCATGTTTTGCACGTTTCAATAAATCACTATTTCCCATTTTCCCAAGAAAATATAAAGAAATGAAGGGTAAGAAACCAGACAGGATTAATTAGCTAATTTATAGCAAATCCATAACCTAAATCCTAAATATTGATCACATTAATGCTGAATCCTCCTAGTTAATTCTTGCCAGTCATTTGAATGCTTTCCAAAATGATTTGATGTGCAAAAAATACACATACAGTCAAGCAGAGTCAACAAAAAAGAGCAGTTCTGTGCTGTTCATGTTAATAGTGGGTGAATATAAAAAAATAAATATAAGTGGTTTCCTCCACAGGTGACCGTGGGTCCACAGCAGAGCTGCAGCACGGCCCAGTCAGGGACTTCCCTCGCCGCCTCTGTAGCTGCCGGTGTCATTGCTCTCACCTTGGAAGCCAAGTAAGCAGCCCTCTAATAACAGCATCCATACATGCAGCTCGTGTTCAGATCAATTTGTGCAATCGGGTGATGAGAGCATGTGGTTTCCTTCTCTTGAACGTTCAGCCCCTTGCTAACCTGGAGGGATTTGCAGCACATTATTGTCTGTACATCAAAAGCTCATCATCTCAGTGCTCCTGACTGGCGTGTAAATGGAGCCGGATACAAAGGTACTCCCATCGGATCTCTGCTGATTTTCTAATTCCACATTGTCTATTTTAATATTTGCCAGCCAAAAATAAATAAATAAATAAAAAAGAAGAATCCCCTGACTTGATAAGCATATTTTAGTAAATGTTCCTCTCAGCTCTTTTTTGGGGGAACTATAAAGCAGCGAGCATACAAACTAATGAGGTACTGTGAGCAGAAGAGCGATAAACGCCTACAAAGTCTCGGGAGTGTGTGAAGTCATTTATAAGCTACAGTGCCTTCTCTATGCCCCGGCTAATGTGCAGTGTGTGTGTTTGGGGATGTGCTGGTGTCTGTTAGTGAGCCACCTGTACGGCTTTGGCCTGCTGGATGCTGAGAGCATGGTGAAGGAGGCAGAGCGCTGGAAACAAGTCCCCTCACAGCATGAATGTGCGGAGGAGGCTGCCATCCAGCTGAGCAGGTATCAGAGATCTCTGCTTCGACTCAGGGCTTTCCTTGATTCCTCCCCTTTTATCGCACGTTATCTATTTCTGTCTCTCTTCTGGAATTGATTTCTTTCACACTGATTCGCGGTCGTACTTTAATGGGTGTCATTTTCCTTACCGCGGCTCTCCTCGTAACTTTCTCTTGCGCTTCTTGTTTTCCGTCTGTTCTTTTATCTCCACTACTCCCTGCGTCTCTTTTTTCTCTTTTCTCTCATGACAGGCTTATTCATCCGGGCTCAGTGCTAATGTCTGTGCATGAGACTACAGGCTGCTCCAGCAAGGCCCCGCAGCACGTCGCTTATGTGGAGCACGTCGTGGTCCGGGTTAACATAAGCCACGGTCGCCGTGGTGATCTCTCCATCACCCTCACGTCACCTTTGGGCACCACGTCGCAGCTGCTGGCAAACAGGTAACCGAGAGCGACGGTTTCTGCAGATTACCTGATAAACATCAAATCCTTCAAAAGCCAAATGTTTGAGTTTGACACATTTGTTAAATTAAAGGAATAATGGTACTTTTTGAAATATATAACACCGAAATATAAAACACACCTGTTAAAAGTATCAACTTCACCTTTGCTGAGATACTATTTAAAGCTGCTGTAATCAGTACTTGAGTGGTCACTGTATCTACAGCCCCTTGATCATTTTGATGTCTTTGAGCTCATCCTTTTGGTTTCCACTTGCAACCTTACTGTTTTGGTTTCCTATTAACTGCTCTCACCAGCAAAGTTACAAGCAGGAGTGGGCTGTTGTTTTCAGTGAAAAGGTTAAAAAAAACCAAAAAAAACTGAAGTGCACCGCCTGTGAAGCACCAAACAACAGACAGAGAGTTCGTGACTGGATGGCAAGGAGACTGGAGTATTTAGCCAGTTGCTGTGCAACCGCTAGAGGTGTTAAGCTATAAGTCTTCACCGACCATTTAAAAATACAAATAAAGGGATGATTTTAATTGCTCATGTTCTACTTTCATGACGCTTTTGATCTTTGTTTTCTAAAAGGTAATAATTAGTGCGGCATCAAGGTATTAGCTGGTATCGAACAATCAGCACATAAGATGGCATTTAATGATCACAGTAACTGTTAAGTCTAATTCTTGAATGTTGTCATTGTATTTCTTAAATTTGTAAAGTCTTAGTTCAATCTATAGGATCAAGACATTCCTTTGTCTCTGACCACCTCTCCAGCCACTCTGTGCTGGGGGAGGTTTTATTGCAGATACATCCTATCTGACAGATCAGTTTCTTGTGGTGTTGCTTCCTGCTTTTATGATCCTTTTGGTGAGCAGGAAATCGTGCATACAGAGACAAACACACACACACACACACACACACACACACACACACACACACACACACACACACACACACACACACACACATGTTCTTGCACATGCATACACATACACACACACATTGTCTTTGTAACCGAGAGGGGTCTTACGAGGGGGGTGCTTTTGCTGTGATGTGTATTGTAACAGTTTGTCAATAAATAGCTGCGAGGGAAGCTGCTCTTGGAAGGATTTGGGCTGGAGTCAGGTGAGGAGCGTGAGCTCCAAGAGCTGGTTCTGACCCAAACTTCCCTCGTTAGCGAGTTGGTTGTTCTGTTATGTCTTGCGTTCTTCATGAGGAATAAGTCTCTAAACTAGCGGGGCTTGTGGAAACACAGACCCAACCAAGTTTTACACACTCAGTTAATGGGGTTAAGTTAATGGGTCATTCTAAATTGCCCATAGGAGTGAATGTGACTGTGAATGGTTGTCTGTCTCGACCTGTCCAGGGTGTACCCTGCCTCCTGCCCTATGGTGGCTGGGATAGGCTCCAGCCTCCTTGTGACCCTGACAAGGATAAGCAGAAAACAATGGATGGATGGATGGGCAGCGTGACTATGGTGTAGTGGTTAATGTGTTTGCCTTACACGTGAAAAATCCCCGGTTACAAGCTTGTACACATTGTGCAAAATTCAATTTTATAACAACAAATCATAACAACAGTCACCTCAAGGCAGTTATCTGTGCCAAATCAATGAGGATCCATGTGCTGTGGTGACATCATAGGAAATAAAGGAGCAGTCATGGTGCTTATTTTATCTTAAATAATTAGACAAATTTTTTGACACTACAGAAAAATCTCAGATCTAATATTATTCCATGGAAAAAAGTAAACACACCCTTACCATTACAGGCTTAATTTCCTCCTTGTTGCTGGTTTGTATCGTTGTTTACAGTCTTTGGCATTTTTCACCAGCCTTATATGCAAAATTCCTTTAATTGGAAAATATTTGAGGGCTTTCTTAACTTGCCTGTTCCCAATCTTCCTCAAAGGGCATTTAGACGTGACTCCAGTCTAATCTGTGCTGATACGATCTGGAGCAGAATTCACTTTTTGCCTTCTGTCTGTGATTTGTCTGTGAAGTGTATGTGATTCCAAAAATCCTGGTCTTTCTTTATATGCTTGTCGAAAACAATTAAGTGTTGTTTTTTATTTCAAATTAGTACCTCACAATGATTTTCCAGACAACAGACTAATTTATGTACAATAATTTATAAATCTATTTAAGTTAAGTTAAAGTTTTTTTTCCTCCAAGTGTTTCCAAGTGTTACAGAACAGTTTAGACCTTGGCTTATACCTGACCATAGGTATCTATTAAGGTTTTCAGAAGAAATCTCTAATGCAGATGAAGTAATCAACAGTCTTTAACAATGCGAGAGGTCATGTACAAGTTCAATAAAAACAGAATAATTTACAGATGTTGTAAGTCCACATATTAGCCACAGTTGAACACAGAAAACATCTAAAACTGAGAAATTTTACTATTTCATGAATTATGTCAGCAATTTTGAATGTGATGGCAGCAACAAGTCTCAAAAAAGTTGGTACAAAAAGACCAAAACTATGGAAAAGCAAGTTGTACTAAAAAGAAACAGCTGTTACAACTAATTAGGCTAAATGGTCAGTAGCATGATGGCAGAAGCAGTCTCTCAGAAGTAAAGATGAGTGGTTTAGTAGGCAAATTGTGGAACAATTGGATGATAAACATAACATTTTCAACATAAAATCGTGAAGACATCATCAAAAGTTCCCAGGGATCTGGAGACGGACCAAAATCCACATTGGATGCCCCCCGGCATTAAAGACGGGCATCATGCTGTCATGGAAATGTCTGCATGGGCTCAGGAAGACTTGGAGAAATTGATGTCTGTGAACAGTTTGCTGTGCCATCCACAAATGCCCGTTAAAGAAGAAACCATATGTGAAGATGATCCAGAAATGTTGCCCGTCTTCTCTGAGCCAAAGCTCATTTAAAATGGACTGAGGCAAAGTGGAAAACTGCTCTGTGGTCAGATGAATTGAAATTCCTTTTGAAAAACATGAACATGGCGTCCCCTGGACTAAAGAGGCGAGAGACCGTCCAGCTTGTTATCAGCGCTCAGTTCAAAAGCCTGCATCTCTGATAGTTATGGGGTGTGCATCAGCGCCTATGGAATTGGCAGGTTGCACATCTGGATAGGTACCATCAGTGCTGAGAGGTATATACAGGTTTTTAGAGCAACATATGCTCTGAAAGTCTTTTTCAGGTAAGGCCACACTCATACACAGAGAGAGGAGAGATTGAAAAAAACACGCAGGAAGCAGAAAAGATGGATTACAGGTCAGCACAGGAGGACAAGAGGGACTGTGACGATTAGATTTTTTCCATGTGATTGACTGATTTTTTTAAAATGTGAAAATGACTAGAAAACAGGACTGCATCTTTCTTATTTGCCCTTTCATACAGGACTGAATATTTATTGCTTCTATTTTATTCTATAGCGTTTTCTAGGGGATGAGCTTGCTTTTTCATATGAATGTATAAATCATTTACAAAAAGCTGAAGCTGTAATGTATTTATGAGCCATGAATAAGAACACAACACAGGGATTTGTCACGTACCCGGTTTGCCCTCCTGAAGTGAAGCATGTTTCCTATCTTTGATTCAGATAAAGCTGAAAAAATTAAGGTGATTTTGCTTTTGTGTCTTTAGGAAACACATCCTTTAAATCATCATATAACGAGTAGTAGACGAAGCAGCAGCGTGAGCACGATTATGTAATGTTTTCGTTTAGGCCTCTTGACAACTCCACCGAGGGATTTCAGAACTGGGAATTCATGACAGCTCACTGCTGGGGGGAGCAGGCAGCGGGGGAATGGACTTTGAAAATCCAGGATACTCCCTCTCAGAAGAAAGACGGCTCCAAACTAGGTCTGCTCTTCCTCTTTGTAACGTCTCAATATTATGAAACATGCACTGAACCTCGGCTCGCTGCAGTTAAAATACAGGGCTGGGCCTCGCGGGACAAAGCCTCTTATCTCTCTGCTGTTTCACAGGGGTGCTGGAGAAGTGGTCCCTGGTGATTTATGGCACAGCGGAGCGCCCGTATCCTGCGCACCGCGAGCGAGCCAGATCAGCTGAGATTCCGACGGATAGCGAAGAATACAGCGGTGAGTCATACACCCTGCATCTTGATAGTACTAAGCTTTCCCTTGTTCTATCTCCGGCCTCTCAGTCAGCAGCTTAATGAACTGGGATGCGGTGTATGCTTAATGTGGCAGGCTCTTACATAAATACAGAATAAAATCAGCAGTCTGAATAACTTCTCTCTTGTGATGTGACGTGATGCTGCTGTGACTTTGCGAGTGTTCACCCTTGCAGGACCCTGCGACCCAGAATGCAGTGATGATGGCTGTGAGGGGCCAGGCCCGCAGCAGTGTGTCACATGCTTGCACTTTTTTCTCAAGTTCAAGAACAACACAAGGTTAGCATGACTACACAGCACAGAGCTATTGGCAGATCCACAGTATGTGGCTCACACAATATGCTTTTAAAAAATGAGTCGGGTTTTTATATTGTGTCAAATCGTTGTTGAAGTTCACAGGTTTCTGTGGCTATGATTGTAATTTACACATGAGGACAAAATTACTATGCCCCTCCCCCTTATGAAATTTTATGTTTTTGTCAAAAATTTCTCAGTTTAGGTTTTTCTTTGTTTTTTTTAGACAGAGCATTTCTAAACATACTGGTTTTCTTCAAAAGCATGAATTCTTTTGTTAGCCCCCTGAAAAACTGACCTTTTCATTGAGTCACAGCACAAACCACTGATGTGGTTTAACTTTATAGCTTAATTTTATGGATATGCAAAGTTATCACAGCCTTTCTAGAGTGTCAGTGACTGGAGTGTCATTCAAAGAGAGCCACACATCTGGCAGATGTAGCAAACAAAATATTTCAAAGATCCTGGAAAGAAAACTAGCGAGAGACTCCAGAATAACTGCAAAGACTCTAATCAATAACTAATAGCCAAATCAGGAATTATAGTCTCAAAAGGGACAGTGACTAGAACTAGGCACGGGAGTGGGCCATGAGGTTGCAGACCAAGAATAACTTCACTGCCGCAGAAGAGAAACCTTCAAGCCAGACTGAAGTATGCTAAGGACAACCTGGAGAAAGACTATGCATACTGGACGGGCATCCTTTGGTCAGGTGAGTTGATACTTGAGCTCTTTGGCCACATAGATGTTGCTTATGTTTGGAGAAAGACAAGAGAGGCAAACAACCAAAAGAATACCATCCTGACAGTTAAAACATGGTGGCAGGAGGTGCTTCAGTGTGTCTGGAACTGGGAATCTCATCAAGGTGGAAGAAGTTACAAAGAAAGAAGGATGTTTGACCATCTTGGAAGAAAACCTCAAGTAGTCAGCAGCAAAACTGGGTCTGCATCATTGCTGTTTTTTAACATGACAATGACTCAAAACATGTGTCGGGCCTGGTGAAGGACTACCCCTAGGAGACCAAAGTGACGGTTACTGACTGGTCTGCACAGAGCCTGACAGATCTGAAAATCTGTAGCTCCAGGTCGGTGCCACAAGATCATGAAATCTGGAGGAGCTTGAGAGACTCGCCAAAGAAGAATGGGCTGGGGTTGCTCAGGAGAGGAGTGTGAGATTTGCTGAAAACTTCAGGCTGTTATCCAGCAAAAAGGACACATGGCTGAGCATCTGGGGTCTGGTAATTCTGTCCTTGGTAGTTTTGGGGTTTTATGAATTACTTTTGCTTTTCATTGTACTAAAAACAAATATTTGTTCAAATTAAATTATCTAATTTATTTCCATGTACATTTTCCATGTAATTTTGTTACATAATACAATGTTAAATTTCCGTTTAATGGAATCTGGTCAAATTAAGATAACTCCATTTGTATACATTCAGTTTATAGCAAGCACATTTTCTTAATTATTAATTACTTGAATAAATAAATCTTTGATTCTACGTATTTCAGTTTTATTTCAGTCAAAATTATTGCTTCATGCTTATTGAGGGTGAAAAATAGTTTTTATTTGAGTGTGTCCTCATCTCAAAAATTGACCCGCAATATAATTTTTTCCACTCCGAATCAATAGCAACACCTCTCGTCCTCTGTGTCCTCTGGTTCATGGCTGTCCGATAGGTTGTGCGTATCAGGATGTCCCAGGGGATTCTGGGGTGACCGTCGGCGTTGTAAGAGGTGCTACGCCTCCTGTGAGAGCTGCACTGGAAGTCGGAGTGACCAGTGCACTTCCTGTCAGCCTGGCCATCACCTGACTGAGGGGACCAATACCTGCACAGCGATCTGTGGGGAAAACTACTACCTCGACCACGGTTGGTTCTGTTTTGTGAAATTTTTTGTGATTAAATTAATGCGACAGAAGAAAAAAAATCCTTGACTGGGTTACAGAGGAGCGGTTTGAATGCAGCTGCACTAATGAATAGTCAGTTGACATAACTGCAGTTGAAGGTATGTGAGTAAGATTGATTAATGGCTCTGATGTGTATACTCCATGCGTATTGTTTGATTTCCCCACAGATGCAAACATGTGCAGAAAGTGCAGTGAAAACTGCTTGAAGTGCACCTCCTACAGCATCTGCACAGAATGCAAACCACACACAAGGTGAAACAAACTCTCTGATGATGCTCAAATTAACTGCTCGGTAAACACCACTCCTTCTCCCCTAAGCCTCTGAGAATACTGATTCTCCTCACACACGCGAGCAAACACACACACAAACCCTCAGCAGAATCATAACATTTCTAGAAAGATAAGTTTATCTTAATCGACGCTTTGCTGTATTGCTACTTGAAAGGACAAAACATCTCGGACAAAGAGTTCGAAGTTTCCGGAATAAAGCTTTCACTGACTCAGTTCACCGAGTGTTTGTGGTGGTGTTGCTGTGGGATGAAAGCAGTGACTCATCCGTTTTGGTGTCACATGATTGACTGTGTGTGTCACGGTGCCACATGCTCGCTCCATCCTCTCTAGTCTACAGGGGAACCGGTGCCAGCGGAGCTGCGCAGCCGGATTCTACCATGACCCGCAGGAAGTCGCGTGCAAGCCTTGTCACCAGGCCTGCGCTACCTGTGCAGGTGAGAGCGGGGGTCAAAAGTCACATTTTGGTTTTGTTTTTTACTGCTGCCGTTTGCATTAATAATAATAATAATAATGGATTGGATTTATATAGCGCTTTTCACGCCCCATTGCTCCTTTATGTCCTTTATCCAGTAATCCAGTTAAGTGTGTGTGTGTGTGTTCTCCTCATGCTGCACCAGGTGCAGGTGTTGAGGCGTGCAACACTTGTGCAGAAGGCTACTTGATGGAGGAGTGGAGGTGCGTGTCCTCCTGCAGTGCTGGCTTCTACGCCACAGAACCAAACCCAGAGATAGCTGATGGGCACAGGATATGTAGGAGGTGAGCTCACTGGTGTGTGTTCAGGTGTGGGAGGTTTGTTTATCTGCTGGTGGCAGGCCTTATTCTGGTGGTTGGCTTCCACGTGTGTTTGTGCTTGTTTTGGCACTCATGTTTGTTGTTGCTGTGCGCCTGTATGGAGTGGGGTTTAGTTATTTTTTCTGTGTGTGTTTTGTGTGGTCAGGATTTTTGTGTGAAGGGTTCACTTGTTCACTCTCTGTGCTCCTCTCTTCAGGTGTGACGCCAGCTGTCTCACCTGTGTGGGGCCGAGCCGATGGAACTGCAGCAGCTGTTCCAGCGGTCACAGCCTGCAGAGGGGAGCGTGTGCTGCTGACACCGAGTGCACGGACGGTCGGTCGGCCGTCTTCCACATTTTATTCTTGACACGTTTGGTTCATAAATTTAAATGATATTTAACACAGAAGCAAAATCCATTAATATGTGTCAGTTTAGCATGAAATATGCATTCGCATCTCTGAGTCATTCAGATTTTTTTTGTTAAACCAGAAGTCATTCAGCCGTGGCACATGAAAACCACCTCTGCACCTCAGATGGTTATTCATTTCTGAGTCAGTGTGCTTCTCCTGCTTTCTGTCTAACAGGAGAGTACCAGGACAGTAACGGGGAGTGCCACGCGTGCCACGCAACGTGCCTGAAGTGCACAGGGCCGCAAAGCGAAGACTGCATCAGCTGTATTTCTTCACAGTGAGCTGGACTTGACTGTTTTAGATTGAGTGCATGCCACTGTTTCTCTATAATACATGATATTTTGCTGGGTGTGAGCCTGAAATAATATTTCCCTGATGAATTGTTATTGCCATTGTTTGCAAGCTAGTACGACATTGATTCTTTCTATGTAATACGATGAAATAAGCCTTGGTATACAGCTGAAACACTTATGATGACAGGGTGATATATATATATATATATATATATATCCCCATCAAACCTCTCGATAAATAATTATTTCTTTTTATTTTAACGTAAAAATAGCACAAAAAAAGAACGTGTCTGTTTCAAAGCTTCAACCTGAGAGGTGCCACTGCAAACTGACTAACTCTGGGTTCAGGCAGCCCTCACAAACTACAGATGTACTCCACCCAAGCTGCCCACTTGGGGCAAAATATAAATAAAGCACAAAATGTGCCGTTTATGGTCTCAAGGAAACTGTACCTTAACACTTAATTACTTAATGATAAGCATCATCCTATCACCCTTTCTGTTCCTGTTATCCAAGTTCTGACTCCATGATTGGAGGGAGCTCTGTGAGGGAGATAGCATCTGTAAAAGGACTCCATTTCTTGTCATGAATGAAGCATACAGCTCGTGGCTATTGTTGTCATGTTGCTGACCAGATGTCTCCCTGATGCTCCTCATGGATAAAATGTCAAAAAAAGAAGACTCCCACATTACCCACATTTCAGCCAACATTCCCACCCTTTCTTCTCCTCCTCCCTTTGTCGGCACATCCAGCTACATCTGTGTAAATGCACCATATGGTACACGCTGGGATTTAAATGAGTTCAGCTCATTTACATACTTATAATTCATATGTGTTGATTTTGTGATGTTGATGTTGCCTGCTGCAGGGCTCTGGATGAGGGCCGCTGTGTGGTGGGATGCGCCAGTGGGAAGTACCAGTCGGGTGGCCGGTGTCACCTGTGCGACCACACCTGTGCCACGTGTGTGGACGCGGGGCCAGCCAACTGCACGAGCTGTGACACCGGTGAGTACGAAATGAGTAGCTCGCGGTAAGTGTGACGTGGTGTGTGCAGTATGTGAATGGAAAACTGGCTGAGACATTAAAAAGATGAAAAGGAAGGAAAAATTATATTTTGTAAATATAAAGCCACAAACTCCCCAAGGGCTACACTAAAACTTTGAGATTTAGGCTGGAGCCTATCCCAGCTGTCATGAAGTGAGAGGCATGGTGCACACCATGTACAGGTGTACAAACGGGTTCATCCTCATTTTCATGCGCCACCCTCCCTGACTCTGTCTTTATTGTTTCTCACACTCTTCATGAATCCATCTGGAGGCCCCGTGAGCCGCAGGCAGTCCTCACTGAGGCCTTCCCCAAACCCCAGCCACAGATTAATGCTTAGTCCATTCACCATTCTCTTAAAGAAATGGCCTCAAACCTAACTACAGACGTGGCTTTCTAGTGAAATTGCTGTTTATTCTCCAGATAAGTTTAAGGTGGAGCGTTACCTCTATAAAGGCATGTGTCTGGACGCCTGTCCTGAGGCTTTCTACCACACCAAGCAGAGGACCTGCGAGCCCTGTGTAGACCACTGCCGACTCTGCACAGGCCCCAACCACTGCCTGAAGTGTAACGCCTCCTACTATGTCTCTGATGGATCCTGTGTTAAGCTGGAGTGTGGGGAAGGTAAGCAAGGTTGCATGTTGAGGAGTGTTTAAGGAGCGTTGTTTCACACCTGTCCACACTGACCTCGCGCTCTCACCCTCCGCTCTCTGTCTCCTTTCTCAGGTGAGGTGGAAGACCCAGATTATGACGACTGCATGGCCTGCGAGCAAGGCTGCAAGAAGTGTGTCCTGTGTAAGTCACGACCCAGTAGCCATAATAAAGTTTTCCCAAATGAATGTCGCCCACAGTGGAAAAAAATTAAGGTGTCCCCGCCCCCTTAAGGTCCCCTTAAAAAAAAAAAGGCGACTGAATTTTTCTTTTTCTTTTTTTTTGTCTGCTTTTGACAGATAACCCCAGGCATTGTCTGTCCTGCATTGAGGGCTTTTACAAGTAAGGCTGTGTGCCTCGCTCTCACCGTGTGTGATCTCGCCATTCTGGGCTCACTTTTCTCTTTCATTTAATCTCTGAGCTAATGCAAAAGACCTCCGCTGGCAGTGAGAGTAGAGTTCATGTTTGTGTGTGATGCAAACATCAACCGTTGCTTTTTGTCGTCAGTTTCCAGGATGGCTGCTACAAAAACTGCCCAGCTAAGACGTACAGCGTAGAAGAAGAAATGACCTGCATTCCGTGTGACGACAACTGCGTGAGCTGCGATGAACACGAGTGCTACTGGTGTGAGAGCGACCTCTTCTTATTAGGTAATTTGCCCTCGTTGGGTAAGACGTGAAGCTACACTCAAAGAATATTTTCCTAACCCATTCGACCAGATTCCATTAAATGTAACATTTTTACATTGTAAGTATGTAACAGAATTATATGGAACCTTCATGTAATTAAATTACTTACATCAGCAATTTTGGAGATAAATATTTTTGGAGTTTGTAAAGGATTATTTACATCATCGTTATTGAAGTGCTATAAGTTATCAGCATGGACAGAGACCCTGTCATCATTTTATTTGCAATGACATATGAAATCATTTTTTAAGAGTAAAGCATGAGATTAGATGGATTTTTGTGATGCGTGCCATTAAATGCTTTAGTATTATAACTATCTAGATAGAAAATATAATAGGCAAGTAACTGGATAGGTCAATTAGTGCACAAGCAAACAAAAACTGAAATATTATTTTATAAAAATGGCATATCCATCCATTTCTTAGATCCAGTATAGTGAAGGAGGCTATGTAGATGGTTGGTCTGACAGAAGAGGATTCTAGGAAGAGGCAGGTGATCTGCTGTGACTCGTAAAGGGAGCAGCTGGAAGATGAATAAGATCCATTTTCTTCCGGTTATCCAGCTCAGGCCCATGAATGGTGTGATGGAGGGTGACAATCCCAGCTGACATAGGGCAAGAATCAGAGTACACCCTGGACAAGTCACCAATCTGTTGCAGGGTGACAAAGAAACACCTATGGCCAGATTTTAGAATTTTTGAAAGTTAGAAAAGAAAGAAAAGCTTTAAGATAACATGGATAATCCACAAAGGACCAGTTGGACCTCACCAGTCCTCCCAGTCTTCAGTAAAAATAATTTTTTTCTCACAGATGGTTAGTCATTTATTAGAGCAATCGTTAAAAACCAATGCAAATGACTTGTTTTTTCATATATTAATATATTATTAATTATATTAATACATAGTGATACTGTCTTTGGGTAATTTAGTATTTTAGTAATTCTAAACTTTTTAAACTGATGTGTGAAACTGCTGAAGGCTGCTTTAATGTAAAGTGCAGCCTGCCCACCTGGATCACATGAAGTACTTATCAGAGGCTACGTTTTTTTTTCCTCAGAGGGGAAGTGCGTTTCAGAATGTCCGGATGGTTTCTACGGCGATGAAGACTCCAATAACTGCGAGGAGTGTCACTCGGACTGTGTGACATGTAGCGGCCCCGAGGACGAGGACTGTCTGTTGTGTGAGGAGGGAAAGGCGCTAGAAAATGGAGAGTGTGTGTCTGACCATGAGGTCTGTCCCATTAAGACCTTTCTCAGCGGTGAGACTAATACTTGTATTCCACTAATCCATCTGTCTGCCCATAATGAATCAGGGATTTGGGCACTTTCACAGGAGCAGAAAAGAAATCTTGGAGGGTAATTGGTCTGTGTGCCACTGTCCCTGAACTCTGTACCAACTTAAGTACCCAAAAACAGAATGCATGTCAGCCAGACACAGAATTAGAAATAATTGATTGTGTGCGTTGAACATTTTGTTCCCTTCGCAAATTAGTTTGACAGACCTTAAACAATGTATGGTAATTAGTTTGAGGCAAGACATCTTAATTATTAGAAACTTAAATAACTCTGAGAAAAGTGCATAGGTTAATACAAAGATTGAAAACGAGCACGGGGAAATAAAGTTATTCTCAAACTTTAAATCTGAGCAGTGACAAAGCTCAATTTAAGTTTCAAATGAGTACTCGTTTTAGGTTTTAAGTCTTCGATAGCTTAGATAAGTTAGACAGATGAGTAATGTATCATCTGTTGAATCTAAATAAAAAGCAAAAGGACAAGTAAGGGTTTATCCATGATTATGTTGGAATTAGTTTTTCCCCACTTTGTGTGAACTGTAGCCGGCACCTCTGGCTGACTTCTAGCATGGTAAATGGTATGTCATCCAGATATGGGCCAGGCCTGGCGTAGATGGCACTGTTTATGTGATGGCATGCCATATCTGTCCCGATTGTGGTTTGGTTTATGTGGCCCAGGCTCATAGAAAACAGGTCTGGCCTGGACCTGGCATCAAGCTGGCACTTCTGACTGACTGATGTCATGGCAGAGTGTAAACCAGACGTGGGCCAGGTCAGGCAGTGATGTTCCTATGTGTTCCTATTTTCCTATTTTAGTTAGAAGACCCAAATGCCATGTTGCAATACTATACTGCTATAGTAGCCAACGTTTCAAATGCAGGTTTCTGAGTGTACACTTTATCCAAAACCTAGTGAGGGTTTACTCATGTTTACCACTGGGTGGCTGTAGTTCAGGAGGTAGAACAGGTCACCTACTGATCGGAAGCTTAGTGGTTCAATCCCTGGTTCCTTCAGTCTGCATGTCAAGAGTGTGAATATGTATGAATGTAGTTAGGAAGCACTCAGTTTAGACAAAGTGTGTGATTGGGTGAATGTTGTATAGAGTACTTTGAGTAATCCACGAGAGTAGAAAGCGCTATATAAGAATCAGTCCATTCACTGTCTGAACAGAGTGTTGTCATGTTACTTTTGCGCTATTATGTTCCGGCACATGTTGTAATTACATGGCTTTATTAAGGTACACATTAGGCTGACATCGGAGGCCAGAGCTGAAACTGTTCTGGGCCAGCACAGGGCCAGCAGTGTGTCTGCAACTGGCCCGTGGCTGCACACAACTTACACATGGCCCACATACCGCAAAGAATGACGGCCCTTTGGTGGCCCAAACCAGGTTTGCCAGAGGTAATCAACACATGGGCCAGCACAGGACCACCAGTGTCTCTGCAACTGGCCTTGTGCTGGCCCATGTGTGGGCCACCTCTGGCAAACCAGATCTGGGCCACCAAAGGGCCGTCATTCTTTGCGGTATGTGGGCCATGTGTAAGCACATTGTGTGGTCCAGATCCGGGCCATACCAATTTTGCTATGTGGGATGTTGTGATCGAGGCATTTCAGTCAAAAGTAGAAGCTATGAAAGATTACTAAGCATACAAACTGACCACAGAACACAGATTTGCTGGGTCTGTCAAATAGTATAAAAGTTTCCAGGAAATTGGGATGAGAACTGTAGAAGTCACTGACAGTAAATAGTAATATTTTGACATTTTTACTGTTCAGACATGACCTAAAAATCTATTGAATTAAAACATCTTTGTAGATGTTTTAAGAGTTTGGACAGTGTTAGCCTCACCAGCTTCAAAGATGGTAGCTGTTTCAGTTTCACCAAGTCACCCAGTTGTGCTAATAAGCTGGTAGCTCAAGTTTTATATAATATATAAACTGTTTGAATTAGACTAAACGCAATATTCTAGCTTCCAGCGCATACACTTGTTGGCCACTTTTAGGTACACATCTACACATGTTTAAATATCTGTAACTGCTTATTAAAGCAGATATCAAATCTGCAACTCGGTGGATTTAGGCATATATAGACGGTCAAGATGACCTGCTGAAGGTCAAACTAAGCATCAGAATGGGGAAGAAAGCTGTTTTAAGTCACTTTGAATGCGTCATGCTTGTTGGTCCCAGACTGAGTTCACCTTCATTACTGAGAAGTGCTGTAGCCTGTTTGAGCATTGTTGCTGGTCAAGTGTCCAGCCCAGTACTAGCGAGTAAGCCTAATAAACTGTCCGATGAGTCTATAAGAAGATTGGCAACCATTCTCTGAGGTTTCAAGTGATTAAAACATAATTTTGTTAACAAACACTTTCAGTACATGAATGAAGTTTTTCGGGCAGAATAACAAAATACACCTGGTTCTGGGTCAGTTTGCGTCTGTTATGTGTTGTGTTGTTAGATGACACTTTATGATGATTGTAGTGTTGTTGCCCTCCAGATGGGGAGTGCGAGGACTGCCACCCATCCTGTGAGTCCTGCGCTGGACCGGAGAAGAACCAATGTACAAAATGTGCAAAAGGTTTGTCACTGGTTTATTGTTTTTAAGCTGTTTCAGACCTCAGCAGCTTGCTGTCTGAGCTCTGAGCTAACAATGATGACGTTCATCTTTTGTTATTTGTCCTTCAGGGCGATTTTTGACCACGCAGCAAACATGTGTGTTAAAGTGTCCGGGGGGCTTCATTGCCAGTCAGCTGAGCGGTGTGTGCGAGGCGTGCCCTGCAGGTTGTTTGCAGTGTGTGGACGCTCAGCACTGCATCCGCTGCCAGAGTGCTCGCAAAGCTCAGTTGTTCCTACAGGATGGGCAGTGTGTTCAAGAGTGTGTGAGGTCAGGAGGTCGATCCTATTGCTGCTATCTTCTAAATGTCACACAAGATGTTTGAGGCACGTCTTCTGGCGAGCCAAAAATAAATGTCAGAAGATGCCTGTGATTTTGACATTTCCTACGTGATGTTCTATTAAATTTTTTATGTACTTAAAGCCAGAACCCTATATTGATCTTGCTGAAGCTCCAAGCTATGAAGCTTCATTTAAACTTTCTGACCATGTGACCTTTTTTTACTATTTGCTAAGTGGCCTCCTTTACCAGTACATGTTATTCCTACATGGTTTGCAGCAAGAACAAAGCGAATAACAGAATAAATACAAACCTAATGGAAAGTATATTTTAAGTGTGCTGCCCTGCGTTTTCTACCTGTCCATCAAGCTCTGTGTTGCTTCCAATAGGGGCTTTCCTGCAGGCCAGGTTTGTCATAGCTGTGCACCTGGCTGTGCATCTTGTGCGAGGAATGCTACCCACTGCCTCAGCTGTGAAGAACCTCTTCTCCTACACAAGCACCAGTGTGTAGACAAGTGTCCTCCAGCACACACTGTGCAGGAGAGAGAATGCCAACCCTGCCCCTCAGCCTGCCAGGAGTGCGACCCACTCGGCGTTTGCACAGGTACTGAAATGCAATGCAAACTACGACAAATTCAGCTGTAGGAGCTTTTTCAGTCTTCCGCTTTTAGCTCTTTCTGTGCTTTTACTATTCTTTTGTCAGCATACATGACTGACTCCATATGATTACCAGCAGCATTACAACACAGCAAGCATTATGCATGATTCCTTTTTTTTTTTTTTTTTTTTTTTTTCTTTTGCCTGTCCCATTTGGTTCTTTAGCCATCAGAATTGTTGTCTGAAGACCAACAAGGATACCCAATGGATTTACTTTGCCAAATGGATCATCGTGGCATTGCCGTATTGGTCCATTTGGTCGATCTTTGTTTTTATTATTTATTATATTTTATTTTCAGATGTTACAGACGGGACAGACATGAGTGAGAGATAGGAAAGGGAGAAAGAAAGAGGAAGGAAAGGAAAAACAGAAGGGGAGAGGGACAGTGAGAAAGGGGGGGAGAAAAAAAAATAAAAATCTCCTGGATCACCTGTTGAGAGAAGAATAGAAAACAAGCAAAAAAAGACAAAAAAAACAAAAAACAAAGCAACATACTAAACACAACACCATCGCATTAATCTAGCTAAGTGTAAACAGCAGTAAATACTAAATATTCAATGTTGTTGTGCAGCACGCAGGACAGATGTGCTTCGAAGTAGCAACCAAGAAAGG
Source organism: Maylandia zebra (assembly GCF_041146795.1). Lineage (NCBI taxonomy): Eukaryota > Metazoa > Chordata > Actinopteri > Cichliformes > Cichlidae > Maylandia > Maylandia zebra. The sequence goes on along the minus strand of NC_135173.1, from coordinate 51,323,781 downwards.
TGTAATTTGGGTCTACGAGCAGTGAACACCCGTGTGCTTACCTGTGTGGATCAGCGCGCTTGTATTCCAAAGGTTTCTCCATGTAACGATCTGCTAGGGAGTGTGGGGGGGCCACAGCCCCGTCCTCCAGGGTGTGAAGCAGGTATGGAGGAGATCAAAACTCCAGACATCCAGAGGCCCCCAGAACACAAGAAACCATGGAAGACCAACAGAGGGGCAGCCGCGCCACTGTTCCAGTAAGAGCTGAGGAGAGTCCCAGATGAGGGCTCACTCAGCAGCCGCGGAGCAGAAGCCAGGGGGAGTTGCAGTGACGCGCCCGTGAGCTCCGCCGGCCGCCAGCTGTGCCTGAGTGACCGAGCCCCAGGCCGAGAGGCCGGGGGCACCCCACCCCCGAAGGGGCCCGAGCGAGCCCCAGGCTCCAGGCCCCGATAAGCGGCCGCCAAGGAGTGAGCCGGTGTGTACCTGGACGCCCACCCCCAGACACAAAGAACCACCAACGCACCGACACCTGAGGGAGTCCGCCACCGGCAGGGGAAGTGGTGGTAGGTGGAGATAGGCCTCCAAACCTTGGAGGGCCTAAGATGTCCCCAGAGAGGTGGCGTCTGATACCCAACCTGACATATAGACACAGACCTACAGGCACACACAGACACAAACATCCATTCCCCCCCTCATGCTCTCATATGCACTCACTCCACACTCAACCAACGTGGAGACAGACATAAAGAGACGCTGTACACACGATCACACTCCCCAAGCGTACTCTACAAACCGGGTCTAGGTACCCTTGCCCCTGGAGGGGGGAACTGCACCCAGACCCAGGTGGTGTTACCCTTTTCCCTGCGGTGGGGAGAGGCAGACCACCCCGACTCCGTAGCAGCAGGGAGGCCCCACACTCCAGACCGCAGTCGGACGGCCAACTCCACCTAGCCCTCCCGCTCCAGCAGGCCGCAGAGAATGATTCCTGTACAGCATGTTCTTTACAACTATAAGCATTTATTTTTTCCTAAAGCATTACTATGGGGTTGCCATTTAGTTCAATACTTTAAATAACTATTGGAGTGCAGTACAATTTCAAACACATCGTCACAATTCCCCCAGGTTGATTTGTGCAATCACATGGGAAAAAAAGTGCACCACCTTTAAGTTTAATGTTTTATTTATCGGGGCATAATTTAAAAAAAACTTCATAATAAAGAGTGAATAATTTTCCATATAGCTGTATCAGTCTCTCACATTGTTGTGGAGAAATTTACATTACATTGTTGCTTTCATTTATTAGGGTTTGTTTATGTTTCTGTCATCAAATTTCAGTTGAGATGTGGTTTTTGGCCGAACTATTGCAACACCGGGATCCAATTCAGTTTTACTTATATAGCTCAAGGTGCTTTATATTCTCATCCTTTTCAGTCATTTTTTGTAGATGTGCCGCTGTGCTTGGGATCATTGTCCTGTTGCATGGCCTATCAAGTTTTTTTGTATTTTGTCTGAGTGTTGCACAGTCTGACCTTAGGGTAAATTTGCTGCAGCATCCACTCCTGGGAGGATTGGCAACTGTGTTGAATGTTTTTTCCATTTGTGAATGATCCTTCTCGATGCAGAGTGATGCACTTGAAGTTGTTTGGAAAGGGCTTTACAGCCCTTCCCTGAATGATGGGCAGCAACAATTGCTTCTCTAAGGTCATTTTTGTTGCTGTAGACTTTCCTGCTTGTCGTGTGTTAACACACATCTGAATGCTCCAGACCAGCTGCCAAAACCTTTGATTTTATAGAAGATAGAAGGTAGTTTTTGTGTCATCTCTCAGACAAACAATCATTAATTACCTCTACCCCAACATTGTCTTTTTTTCCTATGCAACTTTATAGAGTTTTATAGCTGTTTCGATTTCACCAAGTCACCCCAAAGTTGACTAAATAGCAAAGTAGTTTAGTTATCTGTTGAGAACTGAACTCAGTAGATGGTGGAGACCAAAACAGAGGTAAAAATGTGGGTACATTGCACTTTTAATCAGCTGATGATCAGAAATATGACTCCAAATGATTAATCGTTTGTATCAAAAAATTTAGCATACTCAGAGTTTCACTTACCCTAACACCAGCAATCCAGCTCAGCCATTGCACAAATCTGTCTGTGAGCTCATGCACAGCTTGTGCACATGAAGAAAGCAGTGTTGCTAGCACGACCAGTCGCAAACCACGGACAAAGTCTGTTGGCAGTAAGCAAAAGACCTAAATTAAAAGCAACACACTGGCTGCAGCCAAAGCAGCAGTATGTGAGCGAGGAATAGCACTGTACGGTATGTTTGATTTTTTTCTCTCTCTCTGTTTTTTAAGAGCTCTATGAATGTGTGTCTGTTTCATGTGCTGCTGTCAGTAAGCGAGGCAGGAATCTCGCTCTATAATGCCAATTAAATGCCAGGAAAGAAAGGTGGCAAACAATGCCGACTGTGTCACTTAAAAGCTGTAACCCCATCAGCGGCAACCCTGACAGAATAAGGCTGATAGAATTAGACTTGCTCCCAGATGTGTTAAACTCATGTCAGAAATAAAAATAATAATTCAAGCACACAATAAGCTTACTTGAAACCTTTTCAAACAAATTTTCTAAGGGCAACGTGTACAAGGTTTAGACTCTGTGTGTCTGTGGATGCCTTCTTCTCATTTCTCAGGTTCCTCACCTCCTCTCCTCGTGCTCCTCACAGAGATTTGGGAGGAGAGAAAGAGACACGAGGAGAGGCATCCTCGCGTCAGAGCCATCATTTTAAAGTGATCAATTAATCTTGACACGTGACACAGCTCCATCATCTTTCTATTGTTTTGTTAAAGCCTCCTGTTTAATGAACAGGGCTCATGACAACACAGTTCTACTTTTAATGGAATTTACAGCATAGCACAATGTCACAAGATGTACCTTTTTTAAATTATTTTATCATAGAACAGATGTTGAAGGGCAGGCATTGGATCGCACATTTGATCACCCTAAAAGGCTAAAATGAGTTGTGAACACAAAGGACTAGTGGGTGCAGTGTCCTCATCAGACCCTGGTTTGTGTATTCCAGCTGTGCCGCGCCTCACGTGCAAAAATAGAAGCAGCCGACAGACTGATGAGACTGAGGGAGAGGCGGGGCTATAAATACCCAGAGAATAGGTACAAATAATGACCACAGGTGTAACCAACCTGAGCCTTGATACACAAAACGCACATAAACGAAACACGGGCAAAACATGAACACTTAAACGGGAGAATCAGTTGAATACGGACCAAACCATGGCTGATAACATTGATCTTTGTCTGTTGAATAACAGTTGCTGATTTGCTTGTCTTCACATGTTGAAAAAAAAACTGTTAGAGTACATCCAGCACTGATGACAGGGCTCTGATCCTTATGCATGCAGTAAATCCTTCCTGCATTTACGAGTGTTCTTGGCACAGGCTGTGAGGAGTATCACTTTCTCCACGAGGGCCTGTGCATGCTGGACTGTCCGGAGAGGTTCTTTGAGGACAAAGAGCAAGGGAGGTGTTTGCAGTGCCACCTGGACTGCGCTTTGTGCGACGGGCCAAACAGCAACGACTGTGACGCCTGCACGGACGCAGAGGCCACCCTGCACAACGGGGCGTGTCTTGGAGCGTGTCCCTCCCATACCTTTATGGATGGTATAACAGGAGACTGTAAAGGTACGACATTTATCACACAGCAGAAAACACAAATCGTCTGTCTTGTTTTTTGTGAGCAGGACTGATTTGATTTGATCGACTCCCCTCAGCAGCATAAAGTCGTGCCCCTTTATGTTTTTATTTCTTCTTATACACTCTGACCGTCAGTCGTTCAAAGCATGACAAAGACAACCCCATCGCTCCTGAAGTTGATGCTGTATTTTCTGTCCTGTAGAGCGCCCTTCATACATTTTCTCAATTATATTCTCTGCTATGCCTGAGCGTGTTTCCCGACTGAAATAGCAGCGCTTCTGAGATGGTTAACAGGCAGCTGTCAAACCTTGAAAACAGCAGAGAGATGCCAAAGACAGTTCCCTCGAGAAAGACACACCGCTCTGATTTTGCTATTCAAAAACACAGAAGTGCAAAAATGTTGTAGGCGATGCCCTCTTTTGTTGCTGCTTAAAGTAGCTGCCAACGGAAATGCATCCACTTGCATGTACCTGTGTCTGCTGTGCGGTGAAATGGACAGAGTTTAATTTTGTTGCTGAAAATGTTTTCAAGGGTCATCCTGTAGCTTGAGAACCAAATATGTGGAAACCATTATATTTAATGAAATGTACAGAGCACCAGATCAGCTTAAATGACATTAGTCATCTAAAGGCACTCTGTATTTTAAGTATAAAGATAACAGCGTTATAGATAGAAACCCAATGATCCAATAATCCCCCCTTCAGCAAGCACTTGGTGGCAGACGGGCGAAAAACAAAACAAAAAAAAAGTCCCTTTAAAAGGAAGAAACCTCCAGCAGCACCAAGCTCAGGGTGGGAGGGTGGCCATCTGCTGTGACCGGCTGGAGGGGGGAGGGAGGGGGGGGTAAGGGGAAAGGGAAGAGAGGAGAGAAGAGCACAGAGAGATGATAAACAACAAACAGACTTTAGCAGAACTTCACAAGAGAGAAAAACAAAGAACAGTGGCATGCAAATAGATGAGGAGAGAAGACTCAATTACGGTTCAGGGTCATCTGATCTATAACTCTGAGCTTTATCAAAAGAGAAATAAACAAAAGAGCAACATTTTACTCATAATTTAAAAAGAGAGAGAGTATTTGTCTCCCAAACTCAAGCTCCAAGCTTCTTCTGCCTCTGCAGATGGCAGCCCCTCCCTGAGCCTGGTTCTGAGGTTTCTTTCTGTTAAAAGGGAGTTTTTCTTTCCCACTGTCGCCACTAACTGCTTGTACATAGAGGGTCATCTGATTGTTGGGGTTTTCTCTCTATTCTCTCTGCAGTTCCTAAGGTCTTGTATTTTAGAAAAATTTACAGTATTTTTCATATGTGTGTATATATATATATATATATATATATACATATATATATATATATATATATATAGTACAATACATGGCTTAATGTATGTATATAAGGTTAAAATAAAGTTATTTTATTAAATAATCTGATTCTGAGGTGGGGAACCTTTTCAGATTTGTCTGAGTCTGTATGGAAAGACACGCTTAAGTAAAACATTATATAACATTGTCATTGCAGGACTTTTACTTGTAAAACATATTTTGGCACTTAGTCCTGGCATGGTATTTTTTTTTATTCTTCTGCCTAATATGATTATAGTTTGGTGTCAAACTATATTAAAATGATATAGATATCAAGTCGAGATGGAACATTGATACTATCCTACTAAATTACTTCCTAATTCTGTTTCCAGACTGCAATACATCATGTCTCACGTGCTTTGGACCTCATGCTAGCTCCTGCACCAGCTGCAGAGAGGGTCAGATGCTGGATGGTAACAGCCAGTGCATTCCATCAGCCAGTAAGTGCTCGCCTCACCAGTACATAGACCAGCACGGGGAATGCCATCCGTGTCACAAATACTGCTACAGGTGTTCGGGTCCTGGCAAAACCCACTGCCTGAGCTGCAACCCAAGACATCTCCTGCTCAGTGAGTCGAGTTCTTTTTTTTTCTTCTTTTTTTTGGTAGAGCTAGTGATTTCTCTCAAGGCTGTGTGTCCTGGAAAGCTTGTCAGGCATCTGCGATGTTTGCTTAGCCCCCGTGATCGTGTGTTTGTTGGTACAGATGGCACCTGTGTGGATCAATGCCCAACAGGCTACTACGAGCAGGAGTCTGGGCAGAAATGCGAACCCTGCCACGCTTCTTGTAAGTCCTGTGTTGGAAAGCACAACCACGAGTGCCTCACATGTAAAGCCCACCTATTTCGAGAGGGCAAAGAATGCGTGGAGACCTGCCAGCACAGGTAGTTTAACCTGCCCCCCGTCCTTCTGCTGCTCATCCATCATATTATCACATTAAATGCAGTTAGACAGTGTAGCCGTTAACGAAAAAAGATCAGCATATTCACACAAATAGGTTACGGACACTGAACCGTTGCTCTTTAATTACATGGACAGGGTGCAATATGGAGGTACAAGCTAATTTGGTCAGACATTTAAATAGCCTATAAAAGGCTAATAATACTTTATTTTTGAGGGAGTAGGCGGTGATTAGGAGTCAAATTAATGTACCGTTAAACTGATATGCAGCTAAATACTCACTCAGAAAACACAAACAGGATATAAAGACTGTACAGACCAGCATGCAGACAATGCAGCATTGCCTAGCAATGCAAGAGTAATATTTGTTTTCTTTTTCTACTCTATTACGTTAGTATTTATAGATGTCTATGGCTAAATGTGAGTCTAAGTAAAGATATTTCCTTTGAGGAATAGCAAAGCTCTAATCTCATTTCTTTTAATTGAATGCAGTCTGTGATAACTTTTGACCATCTGTCCATCCTCTAGTCACTATGGAAACACTGCCTCAAGAATGTGTGAAAAGTGTGACCCCAGTTGTGGTGAGTGTATTGGCGATGAGGAGAACGGCTGCCTGAGCTGCGCTCCGGGCCTCATTTATTTGCGGAAACAAGGCCGTTGTCTCGCCTCATGCCCTCAAGGATACTACCATGACACTGTGCACAGGACCTGCGAGCACTGCCACGCCAGCTGCAGAACCTGCTCAGGTACAAGTGTCAGGAAAAGCTTCATGTATTGCATACACACACACACACACACACACACACACACACACACACACACACACACACACACACACTCATAATATTTTGATTATACTATTTTTTCTCCATGTCAATAGCTATATAATCATTGGAGACTATGAAATGTGGTGAAAGTAACATTAAAAATGTTACAGACAGATGTATAGTACTGTAGATCACAGACTGTACATTAAAGATGTAAAGCCACCCAGACATCACCTGTTTATTTAAGCAGTGGTTAGCAAGCTGCACCCACAGACACAGACACCTGCTTTTTAATCTGACTACAAATAAAATGTTAGAATTTTATTCACCACAACTGAAGCACAGACTTCTTGTTAATAGTACAATTAACTGCACAGCAGGTGATGGTATTTGTCACTTAATTACATTAAAATGCAACAGAGGACACTCTACTTCAATAAGCAAATGTGAGGAGTAATTAGCATCTATGTAAATGCTGCCCACTAAAAATGATATCATATATCACTTTTAATGAGTGAGATGATAAAAAATAAAGTAAAAAAATGTAAAGAAACCAGTGTTGCCATATATACTATGAAGCCTGTTAAACTATGAATTATTTACTACTGCAGTTAGTGTATGTGTGTCAAAAATAAGGCCCAGGTGGCAGAATCAGCCAGGCAAAGACTCTAATCCAGCCCACTGACTGGCTTTTGAAAGCCGGAAGGTATACATTTTGGACTTTTAACTGTATTGTCACAAGCTTAGCAGCTTTGATTACAATTAAATGACTACACAGTTTAAATTATGCTCTCTCGGGGATTAAATATATACTTCTTCTTTACACTAACAGAAAGGAGAGCTTCACTGGTCCAGTCTCCTTAACATCAGAGTGGGCTGTATGTGGCCGACAATGAAAAACTGTTTTGACATCCCTGTTATAAACATAATAACGTGCCATAATTAACCCTCGCGAGTTTGAGAGTGAATAATTCTCACAACATCATGGACCAAAGTTTTAACTGTGATTGATTCAATGAGTGAATCATCCAGCCTTGGTGCATAACTGCAGTGTAGCATTTTAAATAAGAAGCTGTAGTAGGTTTTTTTTTTCCTTTGGGGGGGTGAGTCTCCTGTAAAACATGACACTCCGAATCATTTCTTTTTTATTTTGTTAATGGTAGTTTTCACTCAGTGCTTGGCACCTTACTGAAAAGTTGCTTGGCTCAGAAATGGCTCAGATCGTTCGCCCTACGCTGTGTCATCTTTTCTGTCACAGGAACACGACTGCTGAGAGTGAAAGTCAGTTTCTGATTTGATTGTTTTTTGCGCTGTAGGCAGTTTCAAGATTCAGCACTAAAATCAGAAGGGGAGGAGGAATTTTTATATTTTTCTTTATACTCCCACCATGCAAATCACACTCTGCTCACACACCTCACAGCTGTGAAAAAGAAAGGCCAAAAACATTTTTGTGCCAATTTGTAAACATGCTTTTTAAAACTGTAAAGGACAGCTTAAACCAGCCATTAGCAGCCATTCAGTTACAGTGGTGTGAAAAAGTGTCTGCCCCCTTCCTGTTTTCTTTTTATGTTTGTCACACTTAAATGTTTAAGATCAAAAAAAGACACAAAATGCAGTTAACAAATAAGGTGTTTATTATTAAGGGAAACATTCCAAACCTACGTAGACCACAAGTGACTGCTGTGCAGGAATTTTGCCGCACTCATCTTTGCAGGATTGTCGTAATTCAGCCACGCTGGAGGGTTTTCGAGCAGGGTTTTTTAAAAGTCATGCCATAGCAAGTGCCCCACCTGAATGGGACACACACCTTCCAAAAAGTTCAATTTTTGTCTTGTCGGTCCACAGAGTGTAAGAGATTACAGGATGACCCCAACCTCAACAACAGGACCAGTCTCAGCATCGACCAAGTGTGTTTGCTTTTGGAACTGTCTTCATTCCACCTACTTCACATGCAAGGGTCAGTTCTACAGGCAGAAACATGGGTGTGCCATGGGCTCCCCAGTTTCACCCATTTGGCCAATTTGTACATGGAAGAAGTGGAAAAGAGGGCTTTGCTATCCTACCCTGGAACACCACCAAGTCATTGGTTCAGATATGTGGATGACACCTGGGTGAAAATCAAATCTCAGGACCTACCGCAATTCACGGATCACATTAACTCGGTGGACCGACACATCAAATTCACCAGGGAGGATATGAAAAGTGGCAGGTTAGCCTTCTTAGACTGTGAGATTTCCATCAGTAATGGGGGACATTTAAAAGCTGTTGTGTACCGTAAACCTACACATACGGATCAGTATTTAAGCTACAGCACAGAGCAAACACCATCCCCACAGACACACCAGAACATCACATCAAGAAGGCCCTGAGTAAATGTGGTTATCCCAGCTGGTCTTTTGTCAAAGCTGGGAAGGCGCCTAAAGAAAGCTCCAGCCGATCCAGGAGAGAAGGACAACTGCTGCCCAAGCGAAAACCTGTAGTGATCCCGTACGTGTCAGGAGTATCGGAGCATTTGAGATGCATTTTTTCTAAACACCGGGTCTCTGTGGCTTTTAAACCCCAAAACACGATTGCCAGGATTCATACATCAGGGAAACCAAACAACCTCTGGCGAAGCGGATGGCACAACACAGAAGAGCCACCTCATCAGGCCAGGACTCTGTGGTCTATTTACACCTACAGGCCAGTGGACACTCTTTCAAGGATGAGGATGTGCACATCCTGGACAGGGAGGAACGCTGGTTTGAGTGCGGAGTCAAGGAGGCCATTTACGTGAAAAGGTAAAGACCATCTCTGGATCGAGGAGAGGGCCTAAGGGTACATCTGTCACCATCTTACAATGCTGTGATTGCAGCCATTCCACAGCTCTCTGTGAATGGTACTCATGGCCATTGATCAGTGGTTGTTGATCAACCAGCCCATTGTTCCTTCAGTGGTGCTGGTTTCACTCATTATGCAAATGTACTGTTTATAAGATTGGGGAAACCTGCAGTCAGCTGAGGCTGAAGAAGTCACTTGGATGAGTGACAAAATGTTTCTCCCACTGAAAACGCCACGTCTAGATGAACAGAATCAACTTTTGGAGGTCCACAGAGTATTTTCCCAAAAGTCTTGGGGATCATCAGGATGTTTTCTGGCACAAAAGAGACAATCCCTTATATTCCTTTTGCTCAGTAGTGGTTTTTGTCTTTGAACTGTGCAGTGCAGGCCATTTAAGCCAGGTCTCTTTCATATGATGGAGCCATGAACCCTGACCTTAGTCATGTGAGCCCTGCAGTTCTGTAGATGGTGTTCTGGGATCTTTTGTGACCTCTTGAATGAGTTGTTGCTGTGCTCGTGGAGTGATTTTAATGGGCCAGCCAAACGGCATGATGTCCGGCTTTTGAGAATCTTCTGATCTGCTCCACTTTGTCAACCAGGTCCTAATTTAGTGATTTCTTGATGAACAGCTGTGGCAGTAATCAGGCCTGGGTGTGGAAACATAGTTTATTTTCAGAAACTGAAAATGAACTCATTGTTTCACACAGCACCGTGTAGGTTTAGAAGGGGGCAAACCTTTTTTTACACCACTGTGAGTGCAGTTTTTGCTACTTCAACCTTGAGTACCTGGATTAAATTGTTTATAAAAGAATAATGCAAACATTTGAACTTTAAGTTAAATTAAAGAAGGTGGCTGGTGATATTAAAAGTTTGACACAGCATTTTAAGCATTTTTTTGACAGTAATAAAAACACAGAAAATCATCAGGCTAACCCTTTACATTGTCATGTACCTACAGGAAAACTTCCTGAGTCCTGTGACTCCTGCTACCCTGGTTACCTGCTGTCATATGGCAGGTGTGAGTCCATATGCGATAAAGGCCAGCATCCCATAATAAAGGTACCAGCATTTTTAATTTCACAAATATTAACTTTTCATTAAAAAATTAAAAAAACACGAGTACATGTCGTTCAGCAAAATAATTACTTTGAATGCTTTGGCCCCAGGTATCACATAATGTAATTCAGACTGGGTTATTACTGCACCAGGAGAAATCTCAAACATCACAGCGAAAATTATTACTGTGTCACAATTTCTAAATAAACCTCGCAGCTCATGCTGTGAAGCTGTTGATTGAAATTGTTGGACAGGTAGATGAATGTTAATTGACTGTGCTGAGAGGCTGGTTGCGCTTTTATTCAGCATTTTAAAAAAAACTTTTGGAAGCAAAGAATCAGTAGTTATGATGCAAAAATGCTGTAGCTCTGAGTCACCCCTGTCCTTCATCAGGGTTCAAGCCACTCGTGTGAAGACTGTGATAGTTCCTGCCTGGAGTGTCGGGGACCCGGTCCGTCCAACTGCACAGTGTGTTCTGCTCAGGCTATTTTAGAGGCTGGAGGGCGCTGTCTACTTTGTTGCCACCACGAAGATGAAGAGGAAGACACCAAAACCCAGCAGCAAGACTGTTGTAACTGCACAGAGACACGGGGTAGGCTGAACTTCTATCTTGTATGCTGAGAGTTATCATTGTGTTCAGGTTGTAATTTTCTTCCTTAACTCTTTCTTCCCTTGCACGTCTGCTAGAATGTGAGCAGTTTGTGTCATATTTCACGCCTGCTTCCAGAATAAAACAACTGGGAATGGGAACTGTGCATCAGAAGTTAGTGAGAATGATCTCTTCCTACACCGCCTGCTGAGGAAGAACCCAGAACCTATTTAATGGTTGTTATTGATATATTGGGGTGGGTACAGAGGCGGTCCTCTTGGGGGAAAGAGTTAAACTAATAAAGTCTTACAGGTAGGGAGGGAAGATGTTTAGATTAAACTTATCACATCTCTTGACGAGTAAAGGTTGTGGTTAATTACATTTTTCATTAGCGATCAATCTTTTAATTATTTTTTTTGAAATTACAGCAGTTGATTGATGTCTTGGTCTATAAAATGTCCCCCAGAAAAGAGAGATCCTAAAATAACGACCTCAGATCCTCAGGTTTGAAATGATCAGTTAAAGGTTGGACACTTTTCCCATAATGCAGCTGAGTTGCTATTTCATTTAGTTGTTAAGTAAGAGGAGCTATTGGTTGCAGAATTGTTTTTTCCTCTGCTTATATTACTATTAGGTCAATAAAAGACATATTTATTTGTAATTTCAGTTTTGTGTTTAATAACTGAAAAGCTTGGGCTGAGATCAGATCAGTGTTTTGCTCATTGAAGAATATCCCGTTTTGTTGCTTTGAGAAACTCTTGGGTTGCTTTTGCAGTATGCTTTGGTTCATTATCTAGTTGCGCTGAGAAGCACTGCCCAACACTTGCCTGAATCTAAGCAGAGACTACAGCCCTGTACACTTCACAATTCATCCTGATTGCCTGATCACTTATAAACACTAGTGGCCCGTTCCCACTAGCAGCCAAACATGCCCATGCCATAATTTTTCCGTTGACAGGTAATGTCATATGCTTTGGATCATAAGCTGTTTCTCCAGATTTTGTAGCCTCTTTTAGATGTCTAAACTGGCCTTTTTGTTCTTGAGTGTAACCAGTTGTTTCCACCTTGTTGTAAAACCTCTGTTATGCCTAACTCCCAGAGTGTTCTTAAATAGCTTAGATGTTGTGAACATGATTTTCTTAACCATGGAAATAACTCTGTCACCATCTCTTTAGTTGTCGTCTGTGATATTTCAGGCTATTTGGTGTTGCGGAGCTGGCCAATATCTCTGCTTTTTAAGATTGCACAATATTGTTGATTTGCCTACTTGTAGTTTTTTATTTGTGTTTTTCAGCTTAATTATGAGCTCGTTCACTTGCCATGGGCCTAGGGCTGGGCGATATGACCCAAAATTCACATCTCGATATTTTTTAGCTGGATGGCGATATATGATATATATCTTGATATTTTTTTTAAGCCATAAGGTAAGAACAAAAAGAGAGTTCTTAGTCAAAGCTGTGTCCCAGATGTCACACAGGCACTTTTATTAACATACAGCACAGATGTACGTGAAGAAATTACTGAAAAATAAATTATCAGCATTTATTAAATAATAATGCTCCATAAATAAAAGAAAACAATGTTGTTTTTGTGCATAACAAAAAGCTCACAATTGTGCAGTCAAAATGTAAACTAAAAGACGCTGAGCATAATAACAAAGACAGATTTCACAGCTGCTCTGTTCCCAACTTGTACTGCGTGACTGACAGCCTGGAGTTTGAAATCTGCTTCGTAATCATGTCTCTTAACAGGTGCCATTTATGGTGCTTATACACACAAAATACGGTAATATTACGTTGAAGCACAGTACGTATCACTCCGCGAGGCTCCGGACTACGGTAGCCGTAATACTCCGACAATCCATCAAGCGGTGCAGCTCCGTAGCTTACCAAAGTTGAACTAGAACATTTCTTGACAGATTGCTGAGCGCTGTGTTCCACATAAAATCGGTTCGCGGTCAGTAAGCACAACCAGAATTCATACAAAAGGCGCACTATTGATTTTGGAGAAAATGAAAGGATTTTAGGCCATGCATGTCGTTAGCGCGGTTAGCTCGCTAACACGTTGACGCCGTCCAGCCCCACGCACGGGGTGATCCGCGGTAACTCGTTAACGGAGATTTGCCGTGTCCATCTTGTCGTTGCCTGCAGGTGAAGCGATGGGGGAGGGGGAGACGCAAGGCCCAGTAACGTTGAATAGAGACAAAAGTGGACGAAAGACAGGCAAACTTGCGGCTCCACAAGTTATAATTATAACGTAACATATACTATATCGATATAAACGATATTGTCACATATGAAAATATATCGATATTTTTTAAAAACTCGATATATCGCCCAGCCCTATATGGGCCTCATTTTTAATATTACAACGGCAAAACTGCAAAAATAGTCCTAACAAACCAAACAAATTATGGATTTAACTGTAAAATCTGCATTTAATTGAACCATTATCTTTAACGCTGCTGAAACAGAAACAGCATTTTCTGCTGAAAATTTAGTAGACCAGCTCTGACTATGAGTTTTATGAAGTTATTTCAGTAACATTATATTTTCTGTAATTCTGGCATGGCAGGTAGCTCCAAATATGAATGTAGACAGATTGGTAGTAAATTCAATCCTTTGTTGCTGCCATTATAAGCAAAAGAGTGGGGCATAATTTACTCCAAATATTTTTCTCTGGTATTGTTTTTTCTTCCCATGAAACCAAGTTTTACAAACACAAGCTTCTCCGTTGGCTTTTCTTTACAGAGAAGGGTATTTTCTGATGGGCTTGTTAACCTTTTTCCACCAGTGTTTCCAACCAACAGAGCTTCACTTTGATTCAAACTGTAGAAAAGTTCACAGTGAATATCACATTTTTTTACTTTTGGAAACCAGGAGCACCTACAAAAGCTTTCATATTTCACATTTTGTTTCAGATTTTGAAAAGCTCCCTCCAGAGCCACTAAAGACATTCATGGTACTTTTCATTCCAAGGAAATTTCACTGCCTGCACAAAATCTGTTGACTGCCCTTTCAGTTTTATTATCATTAAAGCTCCTGTTCAGGTACCACAGTTACTTTTTGTATCAGTGTCTAAACTTCTGTTTTCTTTCCAGGTGAGTGCATTCTCAGCACCAACTTGGCATTCAGGAATGAGGAGGAAGAGGAGGCCAGAGGTAACCTGACAGTCTTCATTATAGCCTGCGTCCTGCTGGTGCTGGTTCTGGTCACCGTCATCGTCCTTATCAGACATTCCCGCTTGAAAAACGTGCGCTCAGACATCCCTCCCCGCGGCTATGAAAAGCTGGGCTCCGGTGGGGGATACGGAGGCGGCTACAGCTCTGCTTCTTCTTACAGCGGCAGAGCCGGCTCCTCTGGCGGCCGATTTCAGGAGTCCCAGCTGGTCGACCTCAGTGAACGTCGCTCAGGGAATAAGGATGATGACAATGATGACGACGATGATGAAGATGAGGACATTGTTTACATGGGCCAGGATGGCACAGTGTACAGGAAGTTCCGATACGGACAGCTGGGAGAGGACAACGAGGACGAGCTGGAGTACGACGATGAAAGCTACACGTTCCGGTGAACGTGATGCTTTCCATCTCATAAGATTTCTTTTGCAATTCTTTCCTTCTTCGTTTCTTCCCCAGTGCTGTTTGTCTCCCCCTTCCCCCGAGGGACAGAGTCATTTATCCTTTACTGAATGAGCCTGACCAAATGAAACATGAGATGCTGTTCATAATGAGCTCTGTTTTTATAACTGCATTCACACAATGAAATGTGTTGCATTTAAAAACAGTAAAATGTATTTAACACTCCCAAACTTCCTTTTTTTAAAAATAAAATTAACAAAATTAAGCTTTATTCGCCACACCCGGTTTGTAGCACGAAGATTTCTGCGTATCTTTAACATTTCATCGTGGCAGTTTACTTGTTGTGATGGTTTCATTGATCATATTACCATGTATAATTGTGTTGGATTGGGGTTTAAAATTTGATTAATCACCCTGTTTATGTTTGTTTTTCTCTTTTACCCATGTGCTTATTGTTGTTGATATTTAATTTGAGTATGTGTTATCCTGGTTATTCTGTTCAAATAAAGTTTTGCAAACAAATCCATTAGGAATAAAGAGCAACTCGTGACTTCACCAGGTTGAAAGTGGCTGATTTGTAATTTGGCAGACAAAGAAATGATAAAATACATTCAGACTTGAATCGATTTATTTTTATTGAATTACTAGCCAGTGATCAACAATTTCTTTGCATCCCCTCAGTACACCATTATAGACTGTGCAAGAGGACCATCGGTTATCTAATGAGGGGGACATGCACTGATGCACAGATACGCACACACGCATGCGTGTGGACACACACAGATAAAGATGTGCTTATCAAAGATCCCATCGCTACTCTCACCCGAGATTCTTCCTGGTCGTCAAGCAGAAACTGAGGATGAGTTTCGACGTGTATAGACAGAAAGACACATGCATGCGTGCGCACAGACACGCACACACACTTGCAGAACACGACTAAAAAGACATGCTGTCACATAGCACTGACAGCTTCATATAATAATTAAGTTATTCCTTCTTAGTCTTAGATTAACTCTATAAAGGTAAAATATCTAGTTTTATGGT
This sequence comes from Maylandia zebra, assembly GCF_041146795.1. Taxonomy (NCBI): domain Eukaryota; kingdom Metazoa; phylum Chordata; class Actinopteri; order Cichliformes; family Cichlidae; genus Maylandia; species Maylandia zebra. The sequence goes on along the minus strand of NC_135173.1, from coordinate 51,307,985 downwards.
TAATTTTCCAGAAAGAGGTTTGGATTGGTCAAAAGCCAGTTGGTCATCTTCCATGGCACAAGGCACCCTGTGCTTTTACTGCGTACACAGAAGTAGTTTCTTCATCAGAAATACTGAGACTGAGTAACCAGTAAAGGGTGATATTATTGCTTCACTGCTTCTCATGCACACAACTACAACACTATAGACTCTACAAATGGATTTGCGCAGTGCGCTGTCTAGTGTGTAATTGAAGTCCCTACCCTAAAGTGAGCGATGGCACTAGTCTGCTGATGCTCCCAAAACAAAAAATCACACTTAAGACTACATGTATATCAGGACTGCAGGTGTAAGGTACAGCAGGTGCTACAGCAGCCGTTAAAGATCTTATCGTGATCAGGTGCTATTGTAAGTTGTATTCTCTTATTAAACTCCAGTGTGTAATTGACAAAACACTGACAGACGCACACACAGTAGCTACACAATTTTCCAGATGCGCCCATTCAATACAACAGTGACTTCTGAGCATCGAGGTGACCCATCTATTCAGGATGTTTGGATTTACGAGCCGCTGGCACCAGCTGCGTCTGGTCTGCTGGGAAGATGAAAGTACAAAGCAGAGACATTAGAGATGGGTGTGTTTATGTAGTAGTGACAGACTGCTGACACAAGGCCGTTTGTCTTCTATGTGTGAACTTAAACATCTTCGAGGACTTACTCTGTTCTGCTTGCTGCAGTTGGCTCGGATCCCTGCAGAAAACTGTTCACTCTTGATCGGGCCGGGGGAGGGCGGGGATTGAAAGGTTGTTAAAGCAGAATTTACTGTTGTAATACACGAGCATGCGCTGAATTTGCAGGTGCATGCAACTTACGCTTCAGAGCACAGTTAGTCAGCCGGTGATTAGTGTGGGAATTCTACTGCTTCTTTTCTACATTTATTATCAGTGCAATAGATCACTGTGCTATAAGGACTGGCTCATTTATTTTGCTGTAATGATAAATGAGATGAAAGCAATGCATTTAGCCTCTTTAGCAAATTCTTTCTCTCTCCTGTAATTGCAACTATAGCCAAATCCAATTGGGCCCTGATCCAGCAGAAGAATCCCTGTGATCTAAAAAGTGAGTTGCCTGATAAGAGAGCGCTTCAACTGTAGATGGAAAAAAAAGAGAGAGAGAAGAAAAAAAGCAGAATAAGTAATGCGAGCAGGAGGGTCGATGCTTACCTCGAGTTCTCTGCCGCTTCCTTCAGCTGCTTGTCGAGTCTAGAGGTTAGAGTTTAAATGACAAGATGAAAATAGACTTATTTAAAAGACCATCTGGGCTCAGAGGAGGTGGAGGCAGTGTTGTGTTTAAAGGTTTAAAGGGACTCACCTAATGATGCACTCTGGGATCTGGATGCAGTCCATCGGGATGAGTTCCTGCAGCTCGTCCAGACTGTTTACATACTTTATCTTACTGCTGAACTTGGTGCTGAGGCATCACAAGCATGTGCACAAAAAATGACCATTTTTACATAGGCACACACACACAATTAAAGATCTACATAACAGAAACACGATAAAAGCAATAAATGTGCATTACTCCGTTACACTATATTAAAAGGTCTGGAGTCACATTAGCAGCTAATTGTCTCAGTGTAATAATTTTAAGCAGCCTTAATTGTTTTAATACGTGTCAAGATCCAGCAGCAATCTTTAGAACAAGACAGTGGACCAACCACCAGACCACAACAAATACTGATAGCGTGCCAGCTAAAAGTGAAGTATTCTTTACCTGATGAATGGCTTGGTAATGGCTAGAATGGTCCTGATAAACCATGATGGATGGAGAATAATGAAGGATTTCAAGTTCTTCCTGAGCCTGAGGATAACATCACATGCCAAAGTATTATGTAAATGTTGGTGCATCAGTTTTCACTTTCATTCTGCAAAGCTGCAAATGTTCTTAGTCATTCAGGGCTTCTCTCACAAAACCAATGTAGTATCGCATAGCAGTGATACCACTGAACAGGACAGACCTTCTGTCAATCATCTGATAGCACTTCTTTAGCCAACCAAGTCCAGGCATTCTTCTGTGGGGTGTGGCTCCATTCAGGTATACAATCATGTAGTCCTCTGCCACCATCAGCTCCAGTGTGCTGATCACATAACTGGAAAAACGCACACATGAGTACACACAAATTAATTTTCTGAAGCTTCACCCTTCCTGTAAGTACTGCTTACATAACCCTGACCCCTATTCTGGCTTTAAACCAAGGGTTCATACCATTTTTTTTTCTGGAATACCATATAGGATTATATAAAAGAGTAAAATGTTGTATTTGGACCCATTGCTGATTTCTACACTCCCTAAAGAACAGTGCTTTTAGCTAAGCACCAGCATGCCAACTTGCACACACTTTTAAACAGCAGCTCAAGACGTATTTGTATAGGCTTGGTTTTGACTAGTAGATAATATTACTGTGTTAATATTTGAATTGACTGCTATTGTGAAGCACTTTGCGATCCTGATTTAGAAAGGTGCTACAGTATATAAATACATTTTATGTACAAATCTTACTGTAAGACGAAAACTCTCTTTCTGTCTATCCTCAAACCCCGCCCACACCATCAGGAGTGGAGCAACCAAGCTTGACATACAGGTACATCTTAGGCCCCTAAACCACCAACCAATAACCCATTCGTAGCATTTATGCATCTATAGCATTAGCAGCATTATCTTAATTTAATGTAATTGACATTTGTTTTTGGTCTATATCTTTTGACTTATTTGAGCTACCTTACAACGTCCTGGTGTAAATAGAGGACATCCTGGGCTTTCCATTGATATCTCATGTGTTTGGGTGGCCTCTTGTAGCTCCAAAGAGGCAGGAAATCACAAGTTCAATTGGACGATTCTTTTTTTCCTATTCTCAGGGGGATATAAGTCATTTTGTTGCCTACCAACCACCTAACAACAGGCTAAAATCACAGGCCCAAACAATACCGTAGCATGTACTAGTAATATTTAACATGTTCACCATGTTGTAGTTTAGCCTACTTGCCATTTAGCTCTAAATACTAAATGCAGGCTGTGTAGACTGTATAAAAAGGATGGGTATACTGAGTGTGTTTTGAGCCATGTTGGTTTTTTAAGCTTTAAGTTGGATGAGAGTGAGAAGCGCTAAGCTTTCAGCTAATGCTAACGAACTTCATTAGTTGCTAGCCTTTACAGACTAAACGAGCAGCACAGTTTTTTGAGGGACTGTACCCCAAGTAATATTCTCCATCAGGCTTTCTCAAGAGGTTAATTTCAATTACTGGAAATAAAGTGCATGTTGGGATACACGCCTCAAAATTTAAGTCTACACAAAGACCAAACGACTGAGTTCTGAAATGTTATGAGAAGCAAAACTGTGTTTTGTACCTGGCATTAAACGTGTTTGTTACATCCCTGAAGTTAGCATGGTGGGGTCTATAGGGCTGATTTGGTTTTGCAGCCTGCCTCAAGTGGCCACTGCAGAAACTACCATTTTTACACACTGACACTGGTGTCATTGTTGCTTCGTGGTTTGTGCCCCTAACAGTTTACAAATTTTAACACTCTCAATAAATGCAGATCAGTGAGTCCCAAAGTGTAAGCTGGGGCCACCTGGTGTGCTGCTGTGAAGGTCTTGCAGATGAGACACAATAATAACAGAAATTCAAATTGAGATTACTCAAAAGTATGTTAAGTTGCATATTTAGCTATAGGTTTTATTTTAGGTTAGCTTGTGATATTACTCATTACTCTGACTCTATACTGAAGTTTCTTTTTCTCTTGTATTATGGTGGACGTCATGGGTTTTTTGGTTTTTCAGAGGGTCTCAGCACTCTTGACTTTGGGAATGGCTGACTTAGACAAACAGAACTGTAACTACATTAATGTGAAACAGCATCATGCCTTGCAGAAACTCACCTGGGCTAAACTGTAATTCAATCAAAAACTTCAAAATATCAAAAGCAAGCGGAGTTCGAAAGTCTCTGGCATTATGTGTTAAAATGGTGAAATACAGGAGCAACTTTTATTTGAACGCTCAATGCAAAGAAATATGAGGAAATAGGACACAAGTCTTACCCTCAATTTGAAAAAACCAACTAACAGCATTTTAAACATTTCTCCCCTCTGAAGTCAGCAATGAGAAATTGGCAAAAATGTTGCTTCCTCTTTCCTTCTTTGCATCAATCTCACAAGCTCGATCAGACTTCTACTTTTCCGAAAATCCAATTCTCTAATTCAAACCATAAGAAACTGTTATCGCTTTCTCGTTTTTTTTCGCAGTCCCTCCACTACCTCCTCTCTGTCTTCGCAGTCAGCAGGGAACTTTGTCGCCTGCTTTGAAAATAACTTGACAATCTCCTCAGCTAGTTTCCTCAATAACTCATCTAACTTCACTGGCTCTCCTCTCCTCCTGATCAAATGTCATTCCCCAGCTTGCTTACAGACCAGCACTGCTGATCCACTCTGTTTCCTGAATATTCTGATCATCTCCCACTGACATCAAACTGAATACCGTTCAGCACCCAGCTACAGTTACTCCTCCTCGCGCAGATTCAGACCTCAAGCCATCTGGCATCAGAAACTGCAGACAGTACGGTTTACCTCCTTTCCGTTCTTTCCAGAACTCTCGGATATGCCAGCTCACTCAATATCTTCCACAGAACAGCCTGTGGGATCCCTAGCACACTGTCCAAGCATGAGGCGCCACTGTGCCAGCACAACAGTGGATATATCGACACGGGAGGTCCTAGCAAACAAGCTAGACTCACACTGAATTTTAATCACTTCATTTAGAAAGTTGTGTTTGTGCAGGAGTGTCATGGCTGATTGAAACAGCAACAACGTCCTTAATTTGATAATTACATCCACACACACATTGCTTTTGTCATATGCATTTCGATGCTGCATTGCCATGAACCAATTTTGACTGGAAGACCACAAACACAGCTGTGTATTTCCCACAGGCTGGCATGACACTTTGACTACTGTGGGTTGGACGTTACATGTTACAGCTGTTCAAGTGCCCATCAATCACAAGAATCCTTCAAATTAACTCTCAGTTCATCATCCAAGTAATACAAGAGTTTAATGACCCTGTTCCATTGTGATGCATTTAGTCTTTTGCAATTTTTTAGACTTTAAATACATCATCCGTTTTTGTGGACCCCCGTCTTGAAGCCTCGAGGTCAGTAATAGGTTGTTATCCTACTGTTTTTTGGAAACCGGCTTATGACCGTCCCTAAGTGCTTTATTGCACATTTTACTATAAAATGAATAGTACAGTTAACATCCTTCTATAATAAAGAAGACTCCAAACTAGCAATTCAACCATATTACATTCAAACTGAGGTCATAAATGAATGATCACATGAGAAGAAGGTTCATGTTCTAATAGCTTTCTGTTCAATCGGACTTCTTGTTGCAATCAGAGTGCCCCCCTCTGCTGACTAGAAAAGGCGCAGGTCTATGCTTGTAACATAACACTAAAATCTACAAGAACTTGTTTACAAAATGTGTACTGTAAATGTTGCCACTGATGCCTGTAGTGAGTGCTGAGTCAGACTATCCAAACGTATTTACACATGCAGTGTTAGACTGTAAGGAAGAATCCGTGATTTCGACTCTTTATCCTGTTTCTGAATGCCAACTGCACAAATTAGTACATATTAGTACTTTAATATGGACAAGGCTGTGTGATTGTGTGACTTTTTGTATAGCCACAATGAGGTACATACTTGTGGTTTTTACACATTTTGTAGTTGTTTGAGAAATACTGGATAATTTGGCATTGATATCCAACGCATATGTTTACTTTGTGCGCAAAATGAATCTAATGTGAGCAACAGTTCATTCACACTAGAATAAAAAAAGGATAGCAACTCAGAAAATTCAGTGGTTGCCCAGTGATTACATTGAATTTTTTTCTGCAAGTAGAGACGACCAATGCCTTTAATCTCAGGGCGAGATTAAATTGTGCAATTGCACAGGTCACCTGGTAGGAGGCAACCTGTCTTCAAAAAAATGCTCTGACTTGGAATGACTGCAATCACTCTCAGGGAGATAGACCAAGGTTTGCAAATAGTTTTTTATCTGGTTGCCAACTAGTTTTATTCTGATTATATTCTTGTATAAAAGGAAGGTTTGCCAGGCACCTGTCATTTTGCAGTTAAATCACCTTCCTGCAGCAATTTGTGAAGGAATTTATGAACTTTTGCATCAAATTGATGAGGTTTCAGCAGGACTCAGGAAGACGTTTTACGTCTCATCCAAGAGGCTTCTTCAGTTCTAATGAAGTTTTAAGGTTCATGTAATTCCCAACTTGACCCTTTTTACTTGATAGCAAACTGACTCCCTCTTTTTGGTGTTTTATTGCCATCTTGATACATCACTTTGAAGATGGCAAGTGACTACAAGTGGCTGGAGAGTTCAAATGCAATTACATCATAAGATCACTGCAAACATTCGCTTTAATTTTAAGTGTCAAACCACTTTTTCCTGAGTGTGACTGTAGCGTTACCTGACCTTCAGGATGTTAAAATTATCATTGCAATTATGTTAATATGTTGATATTAGCATCAATCCAAAACCCACTTAAGGTGAAAAATACATTAAACAGATTTTTTTAATTGCAGCCTTTCGCTCATGATGTTGCCAGTGCCAGCTGGCTGACTCCAAAAGCAAGTTAATATCCTCTCTCTGAAAGTAAAACTAACTTGCACCACAAATAAACACAATCCTGGCTTGATTGATTAGTGCCTTTGGAAACATTTTTAATAAAAGTAGCTGAAAAAATATGGCTTGTTTAGTAGGTAAAAAGTAAACAAGAAGTCCTGAGCTCCAGTGTCAGGGAATTGGTAAATTGCTACTTAGTACTAATTAAAAGAAATCAGTATCTTTGGGATGCGCACATACAATCAATAGATCCAGTTTGCTAATCAAGCATGAAAGCAAACTTACACCCAAATATGGTAATGTGATAGCAAAGACCTAAATGTTTAAATGAATAACAAACCAATGAGTGATGTCATAGTGGCTATGCCCATTGTTAATATACAGTCTGTGGCGCTGCCTTATACATCTTGGTGACATCAAGGATGATTCCTGGTTTATTCCCAAATTTTCAAAGTTTTACCCATAAACTCATATGTTTATATTTTTATGTTTATATATATATATAGATTAGTCATGATCAGATGGTTGATCATTGCTTGAAAAAATGAAAAAGCAAATGAATAACACTACTACAAAAACAGGATATGCACCGAACGATGTGGCTGAATTTAACGGGGTCAAAGCAAAACACTGGAAAAAACAAAGAGTCGTTTAAAGAGCGTCTTAGTCACCGCTTTTTGATACTCACAGGAAGAGGTTCTCCATTATTTCATGGTACTCCTCTCGGTCGCTGTCTGGCAGAAAACAAGCAGCAAACACGATGATGGCGTTCACTCCGTTGCCATAGTAGCCTTGATAAAAAGCACACACAAAAATAAAAGTAGTAAGAGTTCCTCTGGCGAGAACTTGATTGCTCTTTTATTTTTTGTTCTATTTATCTTTTGTCCATCTGTCTCTCTGCCCTGTTTCCTCTCGCTACTTTTCTGATTAATGTAATTTCCGTCTATTCACAAAGCCATTCATTACCAGATTTGGTGTCACTCAGACAGCAGGTCTTTTATCAAAATGACAGAGCTGGTGAGATTGAATTTTCAGTGACAGACGTCTCTGTTTCCATGAGACAGCTGCGTTTCACTAAACCTGCAACGCAGAGCACAGTGGGATATGCATGGCCTGCATATTTCCACCCTCATGGTCAATCCACCCACAGACTAACCAGAGCTCGTGGTTAAGGCACCACAGAGGGGGAAGAGATAGACATGGGGCCCCTGCCTGTGAAACCAATAATGTGTGACCTAGTGACTGGTCTCAATTTAAGATCCAGGTCCCCCTGTGGTTTTCATGCATTATACTCACACACGGTTGTGTACAAGTATACGATTGCACAGCACTGCACAGTTCACATCATTTTTATTTTTGAACCATTCACTGACCCCTTATGCCCGGTGAAAGAGCAGTTGTTACTTTGATTTATCATGCCTGTATGCTCACAGTGAGTCGATCTGGATCACAGCAGTCAAATGGCCACTTTGCCCACATGAATCACGTTACTGTAACATGCAGGTGACACAGGGAAACATGACTTAAAAATTCGTGCTGAAAAGGTTATCAGTTGTCTTCATCTACAGCCTGCATTTCCTTATTTGTACTTGGTCTACTGCCAAAGTGGGATGAGGTATTTCCAAAATGCTACGTCCTTCCATGGTCTAGTTAGATGAGAACTGGCAGCTCATTAACATGACAAGGTTGTAATGCAGTAAACCTAACATAAATACTTTTTTAACCTGGCTTTCTTCTGTAATCCAAAAGCAAAGCATGCTTACAATTGAGAAATACTGTGTGTTAGATGATTATAAATTTGTTGATTTATTTCTGGTTTTCTGTGTGGCAGGAGGCTTGTGGTCACACTTTTTTTTATTTTTGTTCATCTCATCTATTCACAATGGCCCTCAAGAGGGCTATTCGTCTTAAAAAGCCATAGTCTTCACATAGTTACCTCTAGGGTTCATGAAACTAAGGTTCCTCAATCTAATTCTTTCTTTTCTTTCTTCTAACACCATGAGGAGTCCTGGAGTCATTTTTTTTTATTAGAATGTCCTTCAATTTGCATATTATATAAATATGTAGGACTGTCATGCATTTGTGCAACATCTTTCCAAGTTCCTTAAATCCTGTCTCAGAGTGATACTGAAAAACTAGTTCAATTAGTTGATCCAAAATGCTGCAACAAGACCACTGACTTCTACTGTTCTCTGCTTCAAGTGACAACAAATCTTTCAGGTACAAAGTGACTGGGGACACTTTGCACCTGCTTTGTATGCAGATTCAGCTTGTATTTCAATCTTTGCTATAAAAAGCAACGTCTTTTACCCAATTGGCTTGGACTGGTATTCAGTTCTAGTGGTTGGGGTTTAAGGGAGAGTGCACCATTTGATGGATCCTAATGTTAACACCTTTACTATACTTTACTGTAAATGTGGTAACTACTTTGCAAAAGAAAAACTACACTTGTGAATTGATTTTAAAAAGTGAAATGAGTTGAGAGCAGTGTCTGCAGGGCTCACATGACCCCAGCAGCCGGAGCTAAGGAGGAAGATCTGCTCAGACTGTGAGACAAAACTTGAGTCACCTCCATGAGAGATGACTTTCATGTAGGGCTCAATGAGTTTCATGTTGATACGGTGTTCCTGCTCCCCAATGATGACAGTCCTCCACAGTTTTCCATCTTGGCGTTCCTCCTCAGCACTGTATGTTGGGATTGTATTGTAGACTTCACTGGTAGCACTCCTGTTGGCAGTATTGGGATCTGATAAGAAAAAGACCAAATGATGCATTGTGGGTAAATTGTAGACTGATTTTAAAAAGATCAATAGATCAGTAACTGTGGTTTTCCACTTTAACACATCAATTAAATTCTTGGTAAAGTAATGAAGCATATTAACATTAGTTGTTAGTGTTACAAAATAGTCTTGCTCTTGTTGTGCAGAAGGAGGAGAATAAAATGCTTGCATCACTTTGTAATTCTGCGTGCCCCACCTTCATCGCGATCTTTCAGGTCATCAAACTCACAGTGTTAGCATTCTAGCATTCAGAGTCACCCACCTTCCCAGTCCATTTCATGGTCTGTGTAGTCGAGGTAATCCCCCTCATCTGGAGTGTCGAGGTCGTCGACATTAATGTCTAGATCATCTGGTGTCTCTCCGAAGTCATCCTCGCTCTGGTCCAGTGACAGGCTGATACGAGGCGCAGATAGTTTTTTTCTCTGTGAGGCTCCTCCTTGCAGAGGTAGAGAGGTAGGAGGGACTAAGAAAAGAAAAACAGAAACAGTTATGCAATGCCACAGTGTTCTTTTAGCTATTAAGGGTATTTGTTGATTCGCGCTCACCTGGTCTGCCATCATCCCCCTCAGAGTTCATTTTACTCCCTGATGCCAGGTCCATCCCCAGGAGGACCTGCGAGAAGATAATTACAGTTATTAAATGAACTCTTATGATAGAAAAACACACCTGGAGAGCACCCAGACTACTGTGTGTGCTCTCTGCCGCCTGTGATACCTCTTTATGTAATGACTGAGTTAGATAGACTGGTTGTTAGAGTCTTGGTAATGTTGAGATAAATGGCAAATTTAAAAGCTACTAGTGAGTGGAAAGTTGAGTTTTTTCATTTCATGCTCTGTTATACGTCTAATTGTACTTGGACTGAACCCCAGAAAAGCTCATTCTGAGCCAGCAAAGTTAGTTTTTGCTGATAATACTCCCCCACGTCTCCTCAAGAGGCATCTTAATAAAATGTTTTCATTATAATAGGATTTAAACATATGGTCCAGTATTACTCACTTAATTAAATATTAATATATATGTTTTTACATATGAATCTGAAGTGGATTGAGAAAAACTAAAATATGACCCATTTTAATGGAAGCATTCCTGTTACGTCTCAGAAATCCCCAAGCACTTTTCAATATAGTGCTGCAGAGCAGAAAATATGATTTGATTTCAGTGCTATAATTTAACCAACAACATTTTTGATCAATATCGTGTCTTTATCTATGTTTGTCAGCCAGAGGACACAACAAAAAAAATCTTATCTCTGGGATCTATATCAACGCTGTTTTATAGAGTGAAAAATTACAGTTTGGCTTTATCAATATCAGTGCGAGCATAAGAAAAAAAACCAATCCAAGCGCATCCATAAGTGTACTAACACCTTCATATCTAAAAAAGTGTATTGATTACACTTTTCTGATCAATAGTTCTCCAAAGCTATCAGGGAATGGAGAGGGGGGTATAAGAGGAGTGGTGAGACGGGAGAGGGAGATAGTAGAGCAAGGGATGGGGTGGGGGGATTCTGAGGTTAAAGGTCTTCTCCCTCTGTGATTAAAGTGGAGGAGGCAGGGTGACAAGTGGAAGGTGGAGTCGGGGAAACGGCGACGCTCGTTACATCACAACTTCATTCCTCTCCTTTTTTTCCCCCTCCTAGTGCTCATTCAAATCAAATGACGGCACGCTTGCCTGAGCACAGATTGGGCACGGATGCAAATTCACCGAGAGTCACGTGCGCTCTTTCGCATGAAAAGGGAAAGTCCTTGTTCCTCATCGGCAGGATTTTATCTGGATTAAGAAAAATACGATTGCATTAGCAGCTGCAACAGAAAAATGCTGAATGGTTTGTTCCTGTCCAGTGGAGATGAGTGCCATGCTGATGATTCACTGTTTGTCTACTGTATCTGTGCCCACAAGGAAATAAATACACATTGATACACAGCCCTATAATGCAGAATAACAAAACCCAGCATCATATATCTTCCGCTGAGGATGCTGATTTGCTTAAGATCCACTTCCCCAGCACAGCGTAGGACCACAGTGCTGATGCCAGCAGCCCCTCCCTCTCCCTCGCTTCCTGTCTGCTGGCTGTGGAAAAAAAAAATAGAGCATATCCCTTCTTTCTCTTCTTTTTATCACCCCCCTCCCCCAAATAAAAGCCATCTACTCACCGCTTCTGGGGCTCGGGAATCTCTGTCCTCCTGCGTCTCAGAGCATGAATGTACTTCCAAGTTCCCTGCCTGCTTCCTGCTTCCAGCCTCTCGATGGAGATGCTCAGCTTACAAACAGCTCACAGCTTCCACCATTTTGTGGTCACATGATCTGGGCCACTACCAAATAAGGGCGATCACCTGCTGCAACAGCTCTTTGCACACCAGCTTATACATACATATAGGAGGAGTGTATTTGCCTGTCATTATGAAGTGGGTGCGCTCTGAGGTTTCTGAACTACTACTATTCACGACAAGTGCGGGACTGCTTTTAATGTCTGACAGTTGATTTGTGAGCCCCAGAGAGCTGTTTGCCCTCAGGGTGACAAAAGGAGCTGTCGTGGCCAGCTCCGTGTGCAGATAATATTCATAGGATTCACCACATGCTTGAAACTATTGTCCAATCAGAAGCAAACAGCTGATGCTTGACAATCCACTGATTCTTAGGCTACTTCTAATGTTTCCTTCTACGTTAGCTCTGAACTGTTCAACCCTTAAAACACAACACAGGTGAAATCAGCTGGTTCCTAGATATCCATGCCCAAACACGCATTTCTCTAAACCTCGTTGAAAGCCTGTTTCACTTACCAAAGTTTAATCCCAAGTAATTAGGACAGGAAGACGGAGATCAGCCTGTCAGACCTCATTGTTGACCATTGTATGGTACAAAGGTTATAATCACACTCAGTGTAACCACGCCTGACGTGAAGGTGTCTGGGAAAACTGCCTTTAGTTAATCACTGTCAGCAGCTGCTGTCCTATAGCGTGAGATCAGTCATAGATTTCTGAACATACACTTTGTTCTTTATATATATTTTTAATTACTTTTGTCAAAATAAAGTTCTCTATAAAGTGACAACAATGGGGAAGCAGCATGAATCAGTTTATAGAAATACATATTACATGATTGTGGTTTTAATCATTTTAGAGGCATAACGTTTGTTAAAAGTATCCTAATACAATAATGAAAAAACAAATTAAAGCCATTGTAGTTTCCCCCCACAGTGAGGAGCTACAATGTGGCCCATCCTGCCTTACAGGATGAGGAGCTGTAAGGCAGCAGGATGTGGCCCATCCTGCCTTACAGGATGAGGAGCTGTAAGGCAGGATGGGCCACATTCCTGCCAGACTTTGTAAAACGAATCTGATGCCGTGTGCTTATTCTCCATCAAACAGTAACAGAATGAAAGGAACCCTGTGTAACAATTCAAGATAACATTTTTCTCCTATAGCAGAAGAAAAAAATGGGCTTACTTTACCAGTTATGATAAAGTGGTGTCGCAAAGAAAGACAATTGCTCCCTGTTACAGTCATGAAATAAATGCACCTTACCTGACACTGCTGCCTAAATGCCTCTCTTTGATGTTTTTGAACAAGCAGCTGACAGCACATTAAAGATTTTTTTTTTTTTTGTCTTTTTAAAAATGTTACAACATGATTACGACCAGTGTTCTTGCTCTCCACAGTGAAACCATCACTTGGTCCATTAGCCTCTGTCATTCGAGGTTGAACTGTTCCAGGTATTCTTGGAGGAGTGTGTCTTTGACTGATTTGAACACAATCCTGATGTTCTCCGTGTCTGTAGCGCAGGTGTAGTGCGTGTAAAGGGCTTTATGACGACCAACATGCCGCTCCACATACATATTTAAGATGAACTTTTTAGCTCTTTCAGCATCTTGTCGAGGCCCTGTGTGGGAGAAAGTGGTCAAAATTAGAAAAGCCTCCTTGCTCACTCTTTCACAGTTACTGTTTAATACAGTTTTATACTCTCCAGTGTGTCTTAGTTGAGACTTAAGAACTAACTCATTCTTAATAATTGTGCTTATCATTAACATCAGTCACAATATGCGTAGTGCTCTATTGTGGACTTTCACAAATCGATCAGTTGTCATCTTCACAAATCTTTAATGTCTTTAATTATCAAATATTTGACAGGGTGCATGCTGGATTGATTAATTCATGTACAGACAGTAATTTAAAAAATGATTAACACAGCTTGTCATTGCTTCTGTAGTCTAACAGTTTAAATACATAAATATTGAATCCAATTTTACTTTATACAAATAAATCAGAATAAAACTCACCTCAGTCACTTGATATTGTAAGGTAAAGACCCTACAATAATATAGAGAAAACCTCAACAATCAGAAAACCCCCTATGAGTAAGCACTTGGTGAAAGTGGGAAGGAAAAACTCCCTTTTAACAGGAAGAAACCTCTGGCAGAAACAGGCTCAGGGAGGGTCAGCTATCTGCTATATTCAAGGCTGACTCACTTCATGCCAGTTATACTCAAATATAGTTTTGAACACAGTTATGGTTGTTCTGAAGACATGCAGAGCAAACTGGGGGCATGCTTTACCTGTGTATTCTGGAAAGTAGGAAGCTAAATGCGAATGCTGGATTTTCTCCTCTAGCAGGTCTGTTTTGTTCAGAAAGAGGATGATGGAGGATTCTTGAAACCACTGCCACGAGGTGATGGTCTTAAACAAGGCGAGGCTCTCCTGGAGTCGATTCTGAAAGAGGGGCGACAGGCTTAAACGATGAACTGTATTTGGACAAGGTTGGACAAGAATCAAAGAAAGGATCAACTATAACTATAATGACCGTACATCGTTTTCACTCTCATAGAGGACCTGATCGTACTCGTTGAGGGCTGCAAGGAATATGATAGAGGTGACATTCTCAAAACAGTGGATCCATTTCTTCCTCTCAGAACGCTGCCCACCAACATCAACCATCCTACAGAAAGACAATGAAAGCACTAAAGGTTCATTACTGAAGACTGAAGAATTACTGAAGAAGGAACTATATTTCTCTACTTTCTCGCAGAGAGTTTTCTAAGGGGACTGACACTGCTAAGTTCACTCTCTATATAAATGGTCTTTAGCCAATACAGGTTTCAACAGTCAGCAGTTCCACATAGCGACACAGATGATTGAATTTCACATGTGCACTGGGACCTGCAGAAGCTGTGAATGCAGCTTTTTTGTTGTCTGCAGCTTATTCTAAACACGACTCGAAGGAAAACTTATTACCGCCCACTTAGTTCAAATTAACTATCTTTAGTCACTTCAGTAATTAGTCTGTTTTGTCACCGCAGTAATAATGTGTGTGTGTGGACTGCGAGTACACCGTAACTGTTTCCATACACATTAAGAAGGTAAGTACCGGATGGGTGCTGTTAATCAAATGCACTTCATTATTGATCATCAGCAAGAGGGAGTGCCAGTATAAAAGCAGAAGTTTGGCAGTTTGCTGGTCTGGAGCATTCCACAAATCTCAATAAACTGGAGCAACATTGTAAAGACTTCTACAAGCTGTTGAATGGTTGGGTACACTGGACTGCGAGTCATGTCAAAACTTTCTTTTTCACAGGGCTGTATATCTGTCTAGATGATGTGTTAATAAAGTATGATATCAAACCTGAAGATGTTTTTGGAAAATTCAAAGGGATACTCTATGATGCCTGTGGTGGGCACCCTGACCCTCAAGATGTCCTGCAGGGTGGGGATGTACGACGGGGCTGTGATTCTGTCCAAGTCAGTGAGGTAACTGAAATGTTTACAACAACACATTAAGGTTAATATTCTGAAATATTAAACAGAAATCTATGCTTTTTACATGCATTGATTTTAGCAGAATGAATCCACACTATTACAGGATTACAATAAACGGAGGAAATTAATGCAAGATAAAAATGTGAAATATAAAAGTCTTACTATTTTGCAGAGTCTGATATCTGGAATTCCCTTCTGCGCTCATAGCATCTTTGAACACCGTGATCGTTCCAGACTCTCTTTATGGCGTCCACTTGCCAGGACTCCAAAGTTGACACATAGGTCAAGTCCACTTGGCTCAGCTTCTCCGCATACCCCTGACAGACAGATACACAGGTCGTTTCACTTCTTCAGTACACGTTCAATACAATGACCGCTGTAAAAGAAATCCCACTAGATGGTTTTTGTGAATTGCAAGAGATCGTTTTTAGGCAATGTTTCCTTTTTTTACTATAGTTCTCAAGAAGAACCAGATCTACTGCAATGACATGATGTAGAAAGATTAATTGTCTGTAGAAGTTTTTGATTACTAAAAAGTAACAAGCTTGAATTAGCTTTTGTTAAATTAAATTTGGTGCACACTTTCATGTCCCCCAAAGTTTAAACTGTAATAACTTCTGTGATCCCTTAACATTTGTCCAATTATTTTGCAGGATAAAAGTTTGCACCATCTTAATATCCCTTAGTTATGCCATTATAGCTCCAGGTTGCAAATGTATATGATATAATGAGCACCCCTCCTGTCTTATTCTCGCCTTTCCCCCCTTTTTGGATCCATGTATTTACTGGTATCTTGTCCTCCAGATGTTTCTATTATGAGCCACACAGTCACTGAGTGTTTTTGTTCTTCATTGCTCATATCTTGTTTTGGTTTTTTTCACACACCAACTGTTTCTAGGCAGATGGCCGCCCACCCTGAGTCTGATTCTTGAGGTTTAACAGAAGACCCCCACCTCGCCCTCCCCAAAAAACTCCCATGTGTTGTGATTTGCCACTGAACAAACAGAATTTAATATCGAAAATAACTCAGCTGGTCAGAATTTGTTGTCTGTCCACTGCGGCAAATCGGGCTGTGTGGATTTTAAATCACTGATAGTGACATTTAGATTGTTAGTTTATCAAAAACTAACACTATCAGAATTTTTTTTCAACCACTTTGAAGAACCTATCCTAAAGTGGCCACTTACAACCCTGAGTGAGGCCTTACAGGAGGTTCACCTTGTGGTCAGAATGCACACACAAAGGTGCAGGCCCCAAAAGCAACTCACAAGTTCCTGCAGTGGAAAACTGTCTATTTATATAGCCTGCATGTTACAATACTAGTATTATTTCTAATTTGTTTTTCTCAATGTAACTGGTACGGCAAGCTTTCTCAAACGCCACATAAAAGTTTAAATGCTTGGTTTCTCACAATGTTCTGGTCATGGAGGTAGTCAATGTGAAGAGTCTCCATGGCGTTGATCATCGCCTGGATGCCCGCTATGATGTTCTGATACACCACACGAGTGAAGCCTTTCCTGTCAGTGTCATTGTATCCTTTGCCATGGATGATCCTCATCTGTTTGATGAAAGTACTCTTCCCACTTTCACCAGTCCCTGGGCAAACGAGATGAATGAAACCGAAGGATGAAAAATGGAGTAAGATCAAAGCAATGCCAGAAATAGGACATCTGTGGCATGCGCTCAAAAAAAAGAAATAATCTCAACATCAATCAGCTGCAGCTCAACAGGAGTTTGGCAACAAAACAACAAAAAAAAATTGCAATCTCTGAAGCGTTATAATATTTCCAGAAAGCAAGGTTTCCAGGTTAGAAGACCTTTTTTTTCAATCAAGCCTGGGTGTGTGTGTATGTGTATTGTGCGTTTCTTCATTCATTTGTATCCCCCCATCACCAACATGATTACTCTGATTTAGCACAGCATATAGGAGTTGAACATTATGCCCATACGCTCGGTTTTATTTTCATCTCACTGCTTTTGCACTACAAAAAAGCATGACAGCAGATGGAGAATTAAGTTGAAAAGAAAACAAAAAGGCTATAAACATTATGAATTAAATATGCACTTACTTTTTATTCTGCACATAACAATGTGCTGAATACTATTTTGGGACAGAAAGTCTTTGCCAGATTCCTGCAACTCAACGTGCCTATCAACAGCGATGTGTCCTTGACTGAAACAGTGATCTGCTTCCTGCCTTCTAGTTGTAAATTACTCTTGATAAGGGTGTCAGCTTAGGGCCCAAAACGCCTAGAAATGTTAACCATTAGTCTGACCTTTACAGGGGGATATTGTTCTCCAAACAACTCAAGTTGAAGTTTAAAGTAGCGCTGACCTTTAAACAAATCCCTAATGTCTAATGTATTGTTTCCAACATAATCAACAGTCAAGCTTTGAAAAGTGGCCTGCTTGGCCGTTTTGGTTCTGGAGAAAACAGACCACATGTCATTTAATGAGGTCACCGTGGCTGTCAAAATATGAAACCTGAATACTTTGTACTAATGAAGCAGCAGTATGGTTTCATTTTTAAGAGGAGACTGCAAATGATTAAGGCTATCTGAGAGATTCATCAGAATATCACTATGTGAAGAATGCGAGGAGTAAGCTGTAACTGGCGTGAGGTGACAGCACAGCGTAAAACACATACCAAAGCTTTGTTATCTATTGATCCAGAAAACATTGGTATTTGCACCTGATTCACCTTATTCCATACCTCCGATGTTAGTTTCCCGTCAATTTAGGAGGGCAAAACTACACTACAAGCCAAGCATTTGGTTTTTGTGGTGATTTCCACAATAATCAGATGGAATGACATGGAATATGATCCAAACATTCCTGCTCCATAGTGGAGGAATTCTATGACTTTGGTCGTTTTGTTTCTGATGTTTTCAGGGAAGTGCTTTGACAGACATGTAATATAATTTATATAATTATTTTATAATCATATTGAGATCATTTTAAATTGTTTTAGTTTCCAACGCATTTATTTTTAACTTTTATTTTTTATTTGTTGGTTTTATTAATATTCAGCACTTTGAAACTTTACTTTGAAAAGTGCTTTATAAATACAGATACTGTAAATATAGAGCATCGTCATCAGATAACATTTTATTCTGTATTATAGGCTGCATTATTCTCAGTCTAAGGACTTTGTTTTAATGCTAACTATCACATGCTAGCATACCAGTAGCCTACTACGATAAACTAAGATAGTCTACAGTTCAAATACTGAGGATATCCACGCCAGAACATAAGCAGAAACCAAACTCTACTCACTGTGGGGCTGTAAATGGAAGGCTATTTTCCTGTATATTATTATTATTATGTAATTCTTTATTTAAACAGGTCTCATTGAGCTCGAGATCTCTAGTTCAAAGAGAGACCTTAAACGTGTTTTTTTTTTTTTAAAAAAAGAAGGAAAAACGAGATACAGACATATAATTACACTCCACATTAAGAAAAACCTGTTCTGGTTAGTCTAATTCAGCATTTCACTCCCTTAAATACAGATTAAACTGGAATGTGAACGTTATTATTGTTTTATATAGCACACAATGTCCAGGTTGTATGAGAGTTTCTGGGTGGATGAATGAATCATCACAGGGAATTCCTTTGACGCTAAAGGTTGTTTCTGTTGAGCTGTTAAATCGCACAAGCCTCAGAAATATAACTCAAACGTTCACTGCTATGATCAGAAACCCTGTAATAATAACAGTTAGCCACAAATCTAACAAGTGTACACTGTAAAAAAAAAAAAAAACAAACAGAAAAAATCAAACTAACTAAACTTATTTAAAGTTTCTTTGTTACTGAAGACATATCTGTTCATTATGTTCCAAAGTTCCACTGTGGACGTGTGTTAGTTAAACACTGAGCTCTCACCTAAAAGCAGCAGCTTCAGCTCCCGTTTAGACGCTAACTTGTCCCGTCGAAGCTGTCTCTCTATTTCTCTGTGTATCCTCAGTCTCTCCTCGTCCTCTGGAGACAGGCAGCACTCACCCATTGTTATCCTAGTTTACCTGCTGCTCCCGGTTCAGCTACAGACAGCAACTTTGTAAAATTTATACAGATTTTTTTTCTTTTCTTTCTTTCTTTCTTGTTCTTGTCAGACTTGCCAAGAAAAGTTACGTCTCGGAACAGGTGAACTTTCTGCAATCATTCTTCCTGCTGGGGGATCCAGTTCAGGTGCATTTCACATTCCTGCCGTGCAGGAGAGGCGGGCTCTGACTGAAAGGCAAGTTTATCCACTCTGTCCCTGTGCACCTACTTACAATACACGTCCATACTCTCAGGAGCCTGCTGAAAAGTTGGAAAGTCCAACTGGGAGGCAAGAGAGGAAAATACGGCAACTTCGTGCCAGAGTGACGGTAAAGTACCCGAAAGCATTAAATCCAACAAGATCAAGGTTCACAGGTGAACTTTGTGACGCTTTGTCTCAAACACACGTTAAAGTGTTTATCATGATTTAACCAGTTAAACCCTGAAATATGAAAAAATTGCCAGTAAATTGTATTTTTTTTAACCACATTGAGCTATCTGACAAATTTGTTTAAATAAAAACAGTTCATATCTATAAAAAATTATTTCTATTTTTCTAATAGCTTATAAATATATAGTGCATTTTTTGATGAAATGACGACGAAGTCTCAAAAAACTCCCCAAATAGCCTACTCTATGTATCAAATATGATACTATAGGTGTAACTGTGTCGAGGCTGATTCATGCTGTGCTTTCAATAAGATCACCAAACGTGGTTACTGTGTTTTTTCCATGGATGACACTAAGAAAAGCACAGGTCTGCTTAAGACAATGAGTAAACACATGGCAGGGAACCTGCACATACAATAGCAGGACTTTCCCAAAGTGGAATCAGACAATCAGACCTTTTATCTTTTTTTTTTTTTTTTTTTTTTTGGCTTTCCTCCTAAAACATGACTGCGATGTGAAAAAAGGGACTGTAGGAGCCATTTTTTGAGTTGTTACCTTATGTGTGCCGCTAGGGGTCACCTTTATTGCTTTACGGTATGATGTGTTCATGTGAACGTGAAGGTAGACACACGTAATCAGCACCAGGTGTTGTTGTTCGGGAGGCACAATCACTTTGTGACCGGTTGGATAAAGAGAACTGTGGAATGATAAATACAACTGAAGGAAGAAGAATAAATATGTTAAATGGACAAGATACGTACGGCTGGAGTTATAGGACTGTAACAGATTTCATTCATAACAGTGGCATCGCATCACCCCCGTCAACCAACACCTCAGTGGCTTAAAGTGTAGGCTTAGCCTCTGCAGGGACTATCCACAACACATGGTTGTAGGATATTTGGAGTGAGTCATTTTATTTCATAACAGAATATTTAAAGTTTGGGGATTTGCATTACTTTATTCAACATGATAAATAATGAAACTATTATTAATGACTAGTTTATTTCTGAGAACTAGTGCTTCATGTTGAGGCTTAACGCAATTTGATTAATTTACAAAAGGCAGAATTTCGTGAAACTTATTGCGGAGCATGAGCCAAGAAAAAAACGGTCAAAATGTTTCCCATTAATCTGAGCTCAGCATTATTGGAGGATACACTAAAGTAGTGCCTTTCTACAATGGCCTTCTCTTTATTTCTCTATCTGGCCTGAAATAAATAGATAAATGAAGTTGTATCTTGGTGCTGTAATGATTCATAAAATTTGTCATCTACTTTAAGCCTAACGAAAGGTGATGCTACGTGTCACTGATATTGCCAAAGTCTAATGTGGCTTTTCCTTTTACTCAGTGTAAAAGGGTAATCTGCACCGTCTCATAAACCCTGTTCGTTTGCATTCATGAAGGCATCTTTCGGCTGCTGACAACAGGGCTGACCTATGAACTGGAAGTTCAGTGGCTGAATCCTTGGCTTCTTTAGTCTGTATGTTGAAGCATGCTTGGCAAGATACTGAACCCCGAGTTGCATACAGAGTGTTAGTGAGTTTTCAAATGTTAGACAAAGTGCTCAGCATAGATAAAAGCACTGCATAAATAACTAGGTGAATGAGATTTACAGTAAAAAGTGCACTCAGTGCTCAACTTGAGTGGAAGGGTGCTATGTAAGTACCAGTCTATTTACCAACGATACACCTACCTCCTTGTGAGTCCTCTTACTTTGGCTAGAAATTATGAAGTTTTTTGTTGTTTTTTTTGCCTGTCCTGTTTGGCTCTTTTGCCATCAGAATTATTGTCTAAAGGTGAAGAAAGATGCCCAACGGATTTACTTTACCAAATGGACCAACCCAGCCTTGCCGTAATGGTCTATTTGATTCACCTTTTATTCTTTATTTTATTTTATTTTCACTTGCTAAATACGGGACAGACCATGGGGAAAAGAAAGGGGAGAAAGAAAGAGGGAAAGAAAAACAGCGGGGAAGAGGGACGGGGATAAAGGGCAAAAAACAAAAACCAACAAAATAAGCAGACAAAAAATACATAAATCAATCACCTGGATCACCTGTTGAGAAAGAAAAAAGAGAAAACAAGCAGAAGAAAAAAAAGAGCAACATAATAAACAACATCATGATGATCTATGTGAATATAACAGTAAATACGAAATATTAAACATTATTGTGCAGCACGTAAGATCGACAGCGCACAGTGTGCTTTGAGGTAGGAGCCAAAAAGGGTGTAGTTTGTGTGTGTGCGCACCCGTGTGTACACCTGTGAGCATGAACGCGCTTGTATTAAAAGGTTCCTTCATGTAATGATCTGTTAGAGGGTGTGGGGAGCCACAGCCCCGTCCTCCAGGGCATGAAGCAGGTATGGAGGAGATCAAGACTCCAGACATCCAGAGGCCCCCAGAACACAAGAGACCAAGGAAGACCAACAGAGGGGCAGCCGCGCCACTGTCCCAGAAAGAGCTGAGGAGAGTCCCAGATGAGGACTCACTCAGCAGCCGCGGAGCAGAATCCAGGGGGGGTTGCAGTGACATGCCCGTGAGCTCCGCCGGCAGCCAGCTGTGCCAGAGAGACCGAGCCCCAGGCCGAGAAGCCGAGGGCACCCCACCCCCGAAGTGGCCCGAGCAAGCCCCAGGCTCCAGGCCCCAACAAGCAGCCACCAGGAGTGAGCCAGTCCACCCCTGGACACAAAGAACCACCAACGCACCGATGTCTGAGGGAAGTGGTGGGGGGAGATAGGCCTCTATACCTTGGAGGGCCTGAGATCCCCAGAGAGGTGGCGTCTGATACCCAACCTGACATATAGACACAGACAAACAGGCACACACAGATACAAACATCCATTCCCACCCTCATGCTCTCATATGCACTTACTCCACACTCACCCAACGTGGAGACAGACATAAAGAGACGCTGTACACACGATCACACTTCCCAAGCGTACTCTAAGCCCCACATCTAGGTACCCTTGTCCCTGGGGAAACTGCACCCAGACCCAGGTAGTGTTACCCTTTTCCCTGCGGTGGGGAGATGCAGACCGCCTCGACTCGGCAGCAGCAGGGAGCCCCCATATTCCAGACCCCAATCGGATGGCCAACTCCTCCTCCCAACCCCCCCGCTCCAGCAGGTCGCAGAGAACGGGGGTGTGTGAAGACTCCAAACCTCCCTCCGCCCGCTCATATGTAGTTTTGATGCATGTGTGTTCTAAGGTGCATTTAAAACCCAGGAGGGCAGGGAGCTACCTGCCAGAGAGCAGCAGGTAAGCGCATAGCCCCCCCTGATAGCCCTCAATGTCTACATGTATTTAAAATTGAGAGGTGGGCAACGACACCAGGGGTGAGGTGTACACCCTGATGGTAATTTGGATTCCGTGTAGCGTGCAAGATCCAAGGTCCTATATGTATGTGTTATGAGAGTGTGAGTAATGTGAATGTCTAAGTTGTGAGATAAAATTGAGGCACAGGCAGCTGGAAGGGGACAGAGGGAGGGGATGCCTCCCCTGCACACACCTTTACCCCAAGGCCCTGCATGTGTGGGTGATTGTGGTGGAGCAGGAAGAGGGAGGCAGCTGGAGGTGGGGAGGGAAGGAAGGGAGGGGCAAGTGACCCCTCCCTGGGGCCGGCTCCCTCGCCGACCCCAGTAGGCACCCCCACACTCTGCAACCCGCCAGGGAAAGGGGGCCCAGGCCCATCCGGACCGGGGCCCAGTTCGGCAGCGCCGCCTGGCCCCACAGAACCCGGGACAGCCCACCCGACCCCACCACAGAGAAAACTGCACCCACTCCGTCATCCACTCATCTTTTTTTCCCCTTAACTATGGAAATAATGCTGTCATTATGTGCTTCAGTTCCATCATCTTCCAACTTTTTGGTGTTGCTGAGCCAGTGCTTTCCTTCATTTTATGTAGTTGATTGTGGATTTGGCCATAGACTTTGCCATTTTGTCAGTTTTTTGTTTTTTTTTTACTTCCACCCTAACAAATCTTTTCACATCTCTCTGAATCCCATATTGCACGCCCAACAAAGGAAATCAGCTCTTGATATTTCATCTGTTTAATTTGTCATGAAATAGCAAGGGAACAGGCCTCCACGATTATGAAGCTGTATATGTTATCTCATTATACAATAATATTATATTTGAATAAATATATTATTGTGACTGTGGCTCAGGGAGTAATCAGTTGCTGGGATGAGGCCTGGCTGCTCTTGTCTGCACGCCAAAGTATCCTTCGGCATATTAATGTTAGATAGAAAGCACTTACTTGCATGAATGGATGAATGACATGTATAAAGTGCTTTGAATGCTCATCTAGTATAGAAAAGCTCTATATTATTAAATATACTATCAGCCAATTGGCTAAATCCCTTTTAACCCTCTGAAAATGGGGAAATAGTGTAAAAATGGCTTTAATTCCTAAACAGATCATATCAAGCCCCTTAAATATAGCTGGAAGTCTGCACCCCAGTCACATCTTCACTGTTTGCTTTCAAATCTAAAGTGGTGGTTGAAATTTTGCCTGGTGATAATTAATAAATAAATAAATAAATACAACTGTCAACTTCTACCTCAGCATAATATACAATGGACACCTAACTCTACATGTATGTCTTTTATTAAGGTCACGCAGCCATGATTGGCCTAATGATGCTGTGACTTATTTATTATTAATGTTAAAACAGGTAAACAAAAAAGTAAAATTAGTGGAAATCAGCTGTGAATCATTCGCATTTTTAAATGTGGAGATTTTTACTGGGAAATCTTTCAAATCTTTCCTTAGCTACAGTCCTTGGGCTCATTATTTTGACTTGATGATGTTTTAGGTGAAATGTAGGATAACGGTTTTTAATTCATGTTCGATGTGGGGTTGAATTGACTGCATGTAGAACAGACCACTAAGGATTTGGTGCCCAGCAGCCACCTCACTTTTAATCTATCCTTGTGTCACATACAACTGCCACATTACTTTGAGTGTCCTCCAAAAATATTGGTTCTTTGCCACACTCTATATCCCTGCATACAAGACTAAAAATATGGACCTAATGCTGTAGGCTCCAGCCAGATGGATGTATCACAGAGGAGGATTTTAGGACTTAGACTGCTCCAGATGAGCTCTTCAAGCAGCCAAGAAGACAAACACTTGAATGGCAAACCATCAGTGTGCCGGAGCTGATTTGCAAACACAGACAAAGACTGAAAACCTAAAATGAACAGATTGTTTATTTATCCAATCGCATTTAAAAAGACTGCATTCACATATTACAGTCATAG
Organism: Maylandia zebra; assembly: GCF_041146795.1. NCBI lineage: Eukaryota > Metazoa > Chordata > Actinopteri > Cichliformes > Cichlidae > Maylandia > Maylandia zebra. Next base: position 51,283,092 of record NC_135173.1, on the reverse strand, counting down.
TGAAATATACCAATAAATAAAATGGTACACATTAGCCTGTGAAGAGGGTTCTGTGAACAATAGTGCTACGGATACACTCTCATGAGCTTTTTCTTTATGCCTGCGAATAGACCATCTCTAAAGCGTCAGAGATGATTTAACATTTAAAAGTTCTCCCTTTAGCAGTTTCAACACTGACCGTGATGTGAGTAAAAAGACAGAAAAATAACCACAGTGGGAGATTACCCAACCATGAAATATGTACACTATGCCTTTAGATAAATAAAAGGGGAAGTTGTAAAGCCTTTTGAGCAAAGCAAGAAATATACTTAAAAATCCAATCAAACAGTCTTTGAACTGAAGAAACGTGCTATTCAAGCGTACAACTGACACAAGAAATAAATGTGAATATCACTTTGAAATGTTTAGAATTAGAAAACAAAAAACAAAAAGTATGCCGTGCTCAAAAAAAGTGGCTTAAAAGGGTCAATGCAGACAATGTACGGTGGCCCTGAGAGGTCAAAGGAACTGCAAACTAAAGAAATACCAGCAAATAGAAAAATGTTGAAAAAGCACACAAAGGACAACAGAACTTGAATAAAACACAACAGTAGTAGAAAAACACACAAAACCCAAAAGTGTTATTGGTGAGGTATGTCACCAAACACCTGAAGTGGCAACAATCTAGTGCTAAATGGCTAATAGCAAACATCTATCTGCAGTATTACATGAATCATATGAAAACACTGCATGTTTTTCTCCCTCACAACGTGGATGAGTCGTGTGCTCCTTTTAAGCCTACAATGTTTCGCAGCCGGTCCTTCGAATAAACGCCTCCCCCAAAAACACCTGTTTTGTTGCTCTGATTTAACTTCGACTGTGTTTTATTCGGCTTCTGTGTTTTGCTTTGTTTTTTCATTTCCAATGTGTTTTGTGTGCATTTGGAGAAATTTTCGGTTTGTTGGTGTTTTTAAGTCGCAGCGCAGTTCTGAAGTTGCAGCGTTTGACCTCTCTGGGACACCGTACAAACGTGAGGCGCATCGAGTGAATTGAAATTTGAAAACTGGAGCAAGTACGACACAACCACCGCTACAAAATATACAATGTGCAAGTAACAGTGGTAAATAAGGTCAGTGTGTCATTAGTGTTGATTACGACTAGTTCCCTTTAAGTCAAGACACAACCTAAGCATTCAGATGCTTCGAACACTTTTTAGCTTGAAAAACAAACCATGACAAACTTGGATTAGTGATGTGAGGTGCTGCATTGCAGTTAGTCTGCATTCACTTCCACAGATTTCCTGAAGCAGAGACTCAGTACATTACAAGTCCTCTGAGGCTCTTGAGGACACTGAAATATTTTACACTGCTACACAAAGCACTCCATAAAATTCAGTGTTTACTATAATAGGCTCCTCGCTAAGGCAACGCTTTCAGCGTCACACTTCATAATAGCTGAAGACATCCACTTTAAAGAGTGTAACTAGAAAATTTCAAATACATAAGTAGTGGAGCCATTTGACGACAAGCCGCGTTACTTCTCCGTTTCCTGTTTTTGGATTTAAGAGTTCAACAGCAGCGTGAAGCAAACAGAACCACAGAGGAGCTCTCCCGGCTGCCAGGTGTACAAAGCCGATTGAGTTACAGCAAAAAGAAGAAGAACAAGACCGCCACACTTTTAGACCAAGTTGTAGGCATCCAGGTGGCCCTGCAAGATGTGGTCCTTCACCACGCAGAAGACAAACCGGACGTTGTCTGTGTCTGTGGCGCACGTGAAATGGGAGTAGATGATTTTTTTCTCATCTGGGTTAAGACTGACAAACATGTCTAATATGAATGCTTTTCCCGCGTCGACGTCCTGTGGAGGACCTAGAAGAAGAAAACAGCACAGGAATATTTTAGTAGTTGTGTAAAAGTGAAAAATTGTAAGTTAGATTCATGCATTTCCATGAAGAAATAGAAATCTGAATTCACAGGCAAAGCATATCATTTTTATCAGCGGAAAACAAACTGGTACACTCGTGTTTGGTCTGGTATAACCAGTAGCATTTAGTAGTTAATGCCAGCGAACTGTAAAAAGGAGTGAGTGTGTTGTTGGTGATTGTAAGAGAAAGACTTTGTTATTTGACACAGTGAATCAGCAAAAACGAATGGACCAAGATGCTCATATTATCATGTTCTATTCAAATGTTCTTTGCAGCGAGTGCGCTAGTTCCCCTTACCGTCGTACTCAGGGAAGTAGTCAACCAAATGTGAATACATGATTTTTTCCTCGAGTAAATCTATCTTGTTGAGGAACAAGATGATCGAGGATTCTTCGAACCACTTGTAGCTTATGATTGTCTTGAACAAGGCCATGCTTTCTTCCATTCGGTTCTGTGAAAAAAAACAAACATATAAATAAATAAAGAATGAAAGGGAGCAAACACAACAGACGTGAATCCCTGCTGAAGAACAGCAGTACTTCACCAGTGATTGCCTGTGTGAGCAAATTCAATTGGCTGTAATCTCATCAAGTGAACAGGCCTCACTAAAAGGTGCCCTTTGTTGGGCTAAAGTGACTTTAGAGCTCCCCCTGCAGTTGAACTATGAGCACTGCCACAAAGGAGGGCTGAGATGAGGTTAATCAATGTGGCCAGAAAGTGAGAGAGAGAGAAACAGAGAGACAAAGAGAGAGAGAGAGAGGAGCTGGACTCTGCAGAAATCTAGGTCATCATTTCCACCTAACAGGTTTGGCCTTAAACAAAGGAAACAAAGTCCCTTTGTGTCCTATCCAGTGAGTTGGGTGTTTTTTTTATCCCAAAGCAAGCTACTGTCTTTTCCCATGTAAGAAACATGTATATATATATATATATATATATATATATATATATATATATATATATATATATATGTATATATATATTAGATTAGTATTTTTAAGTCTGATTTTTACCTCATTGGAAGACTCAGCGAGGACCTGATCGTACTCACTAAGTGCCACCAGGAACATGATGGAAGTGACATTTTCAAAACAGTGGATCCATTTCCTCCTCTCTGAACGCTGACCACCCACATCCACCATCCTACAGTCACAGGTTTAAACCGGTGAAAAATATTAAGGTAACATAAATGATACAAATGATGTTTCTTAAAAATGATAACAGGACCGGAGACAGCAATGTAAAGTACATGAACTGTTATATTAAAGAGGTAAAACCAGTCAAACTGGGGGAACCAGTCAAACAGCAGCTAATATAATCAGTGGCCAGCTGTCACAGCGACATAGTCTAAAATTGGTCAGTTCAAACAGGATGTTTCTTTCTAATTCTAATGTGAACTCTAATGTGCGTTACATTTTAATGGGCTTCCTGAAAATTAACATCTCAGTGTCCAGTTACCTAACACACAGTAGGTGGCTTTGAGAGATCATTTTAAAGTTGGTCGGGCCTTCTCACAAAGTTTGACTAATTATCGACACAGTTAAACGTCACTATTTTTAGCGTTAAAATGATATTTAGTTTTCTAATTAACAAACATTTTGTTTGCTATATAACTATGAAATCAATTTAACACACTCTTCATGCAGAACTGCTCTGTGTGATCTGTCTGCTCTTGCTATACATAGCCGCCCAGGATGGCAGACTTGATGAACAAATTATATTTAGGGACGCAATGATAACTGCAGTCCAAGGGCGAACAGGTGAAAGTGTTGCTTATAGGGCTGTTCGATATAACGATATATATCGGATGACGATATAAAAACGTCTATTGTTTCATTTTACGCTATCGTTTGTTTCGCAAAATAAACTGTTTACGGCAACATTTTTTCATCGTTTTGATAGTCACTGTAGTGGCTATATTAATTTCTTAAAGTTCTCTCTTTCTCTGATATTTAATATAACCACACTACCGACGACAAGCGCCTGTTTTTATGCGTTGTGGTTAGCAACAACGACGGTAACAGCATCGCGTGTCCGCTTGTTTATGTTCCACATAAACCTTTCACAATAAAGCTCAAGATCCTGTTGAGACTTTTCAAAATAAACAGAATCACGTGAAAGAGCAGATTATTTACGGATGAGAATTAAAAAAGAGCCATCAGGTGCTAAAAAATAAACCTTAGACTCAAACGTTAGAACAGGCTTTTCCCCGCAGCACGCTGTGTAATAAATACTCACAAAGAAAACGGCGGCCTTTACAACTTATGTCTAAAAATGTATCGTTTCATGCATCGGTTAAAACACTCGACTCCAGCTACATGACGCGCAGCTGGAAACACTTCCCGCAAGACGAGCTGCCCGAGATTCACAGAATTTACAGAAAATGTTAAATTTTTGTGATTTATATCGTTATCGGGAAGATAGAATTCTTATATCGGGATATGAGATTTTGGTCATATCGCACAGCCCTAGTTGCTTATGTGCTTATGTTACCTGATAACACTAGGTGTCATCAGGGACAATGTCATTGTTTTTGCAGGTATCTGGTTACCAGAGAGGTTACAAGTAAAAAGAAAAAAAAACAGGATGGCCATTCGCTAGCAGTGAATGCACCATAATGATGTATACACACAATAGACATTGTACTCGGGAGGTAGAAGGGTAGAAGATTTTAAAACAGGTTACTGGATCTTTATATATATAAGATATAAATGTATCGATCCCTGTAATACCTCGAATTATGTTATCTGCTTTTAAGGAATGTTGCATTATTTTTAATAGTATTTGTGGGAGACACCAACAAAAGAAAGAAAAAAAAAACCACTCACCTGAACACCACACCCTCCAGGTCAAAAGGGTACTCTATGATACCGGTTGTGGGCACCCTCACCCTCAGCACATCTTGCTGAGTTGGCAGATACCCAGTATCAGAGATTCGATCCAAGTCATCCAGATAGCTAATAGCACAGGGGGAGGATAATGCAGTGTTAAGAAATGAAAATGAAAGCTGCTGACAGAAAGACTGATGAAGAAGCAGAACAGAGAGGGAGAGAAGGAAGACATTTATTTTGAATTATTTAAGTCATGGCTGCATCTGTTTCAGCCATGTAGCTGCAATGAATTATTTAGAATTTAAATGCGTTTCTTTTTAACAACCTTAAATGGAAAAACTACTAAGCCTCTGTGTCCTTGGTGCATTAAAAAGACGGCTGGCAGATGAAACACAGGAAATTATTAGACAGTGTGTGAGGAGTTATTCTTCTGTTTACACTCACTATTTGGCTGAGTCTGAGAGCTGGTATTCCCGCTTCCGATTGTAACATTCCTGAATTCCCGGGTCGCTCCACAAGCTCTTCAAGGCATCAATGTATGGGTTGGTTAATGTTACCACCTTTTCCACATCAGCCTTATTGACAGTTGTGGCGTTGGCCTGAGCATCACAATAACACATTAATATTAGCGACAACTTCAGAAAGAATAATTACTTTAATATTGTGTTATTTATAGGAAGCATCTCTTGCGCAACTGTCACCGCAGCATTATAGGTGACGAATCAGTCCCAGTGCTGGAAGGAAGGAGTGATGTCATCCGGTTTACCAAGATAACAAATACCAAACAAGATGGAATTAAGATTCTGATTCATACTACCAATCATTTACTGAAACTAACTGTTCAACATATAAGCACATCATTTCGATACAGTGGGGGAAATAATTGTTCCAAAGAAATGAAAAGTTTATATTTTTATGATAATTTCATTTTAATAGAGGCAGAATATCAACCAAACCACATTACGTAAAAGCTATAAGTAGATTTTCTTGTCATTGAGTGAAATAAGTATTTGATCCCCTACAACGCAGCAGGAATGGCTGTGTGCCACGTACGGTCAATCAATCAACTACGGATCGTCCTTTTTGAACTCCTTATGTGTATGAAGCGCAACTTTCCAGAGAATCAGTTCCCTCCATTTTACCACTTTGGGCAGTATCAAAGAGCCAAGAATAAAAATAAGAAACCTAACGGATTTCGAGAGTTTCGGCAAAGAGGAGCGGGCCAAACTCCCCCCTGAGGTGTGTACACGCCTGGTGATGTGAGCAAACTTTCAAATTCAGCAGGCAATCAAATATTTATTTCCCCCACTGTAAAAGAGAACTTTTTGATAGTCTCCAGCAGACATGATGAAATTAAGCCCTGTTTAAACTACTGTCACAGGGGGTCTTTAAAAACCAATAAGTAATCTCTGAGCTTCCAAACATAAAACAATAAATCTGATTTGAAGGTATCTGTGTAGTGGTTTTTCTTGAGTATGTTATCAACAGCTGTTGTTTAGAAATCGTCATTCTCAACCTAGCAGTCAAGCGTGTTAACCCCATCTGCAGGAATTTAGTGCATTGGTTTGCATGGCATTGTTGTGGGAGAGAAGCGGTACCAGTATGTTATACGGCAGCCATCAGTGAAAACGGAAATGACACTGAAGAAATCAGACACAACATGAAAGGAGCTGGGGTAGATATGGGTTGCAAAGCAGCTTGCAGAGGCAGTACTAGCCGTGGGAAGGCTAAAGCATTTGCATGCCCCCATATCAGATTTTTTCAACAGGAAGCACAGAAGGGCAGCAGTTCAGCAATCTGAAGCAATAGTAAACATGAGAATCAAAACCCATCATTAATGAAATTCCAGTGTTATGAAATATATGAATCGAACCGGCTGATTACACTGCAACACTCCAATGAAGGTAACACTGAAGAACAGATATCTGTTTGTTGAGTCATATATTTTTCATAATGCAGAAGTCTTTGGAAGGGATTTTCCACTTTGTTTGATTTTT